>NC_079208.1:53395275-53709693 GCF_026745355.1 Beta vulgaris subsp. vulgaris | reverse complement strand
TTAGTAAAATAAATTATACCAACATAATAATAATATATATTTAACAAAATGGTTATCAAAAAATGGAGCTGAACTGAACTGGACTGATTGGAGCTGAACTGAACTGAAAATAAGCTGTGGAGAACAGACCCTCACTCCACTAGAATTGTCCAATGTATACATAAGTCATGTCAATTAACAAAAGTAAAATTAGCTTGCACTGAACTTATTGGAGCTGAACTGAACTTGTTGGAACTGAACTGAATTGAATTGAATTGAAATAAATTAAATTGAATTAAATTGAATGTAATAAATATATAAATAATATTTTAAACAATTATAATATGAATATTAAATGATAATTATAATGATAAGTGATAATAATGAATAATAATAGTATTTTGGATATTTTTAAATGATAGTTATAAATAAATAATATTAATAATCATAAATTAATTAATAATAATAATTAATGATAATTAATAATAATTATTTTATGTTATTTGTATTAATATATTAATACTTGATGATGATATATAATAACAATAATATCTAATAAATAAATTAATATTACTATTTTAATAATTATATTTAATAATATAAAAATATTTAGTAATAAAAATAATGATTGGGTTGGACTGCGAAAATTAATCATAAACCGTCTTGACGCGATTTGATTGGTTTATGGGCTAAAAAAAGTGGGTTTATTTGTGCTTTAACCTAAACCATGTTCCTCTTAATAATAATAGTGATAATAATGAGTAAAGCTATAATAAACAAAATAATATATAGAAACAACAATAATAATAATAATAATAATACTTAATAGTAATTATATATTTAAATAAATAATAATAATAATAATAAGAGTAATTAGTAAAATAAATTATACCAACATAATAATAATATATATTTAACAAAATGGTTATAAAATAATGGAGCTGAACTGAACTGAACTGAACTGAAAATAAGCTGGGGAGAATAGGCCCTCACTCTACTAATGTCATACAAAATGTTAAAATATAGCTTGCACTGAACTTATTGGAGCTGAACTGAACTTGTTGGAACTGAACTGAATTGAATTAAATTAAATTAAATTGAATGTAATAAATATATAAATAATATTTTAAACAATTATAATATGAATATTAAATAATAATTATAATGATAAGTGATAATAATGAATAATAATAATAATAGTATTTTGGATATTTTTAAATGATAGTTATAAATAAATAATATTAATAATCATAAATTAATAATAATAACAATTAATGATAATTAATGATAATTATTTTATGTTATTTGTATTAATATATTAATACATGATGATGATATATAATAACAATAATATCTAAGAAGTAAATTAATATTATTATTTTAATAATTATATTTAATAATATAAAAATATTTAGTAATAAAAATAATGATTGGGTTGGACCGCGAAAATTACATCATAAACCGTGTTGACGCGATTTGATTGATTTATGAGCTAAAAAAAGTGGGTTTATTTGTGCTTTGACCTAAACCATGTTCCTCCTAATAATAATAGTAATAATAATGAGTAAAGTTATAATATACAAAATAATATATAGAAACAACAACAATAATAATAATACTTAATAGTAATGATATAATTATTATTGTTATTATTATTATTATCATTATTATTATTATTACTATTAAGTATTATTATTATCATTGTTGTTGTTTACATATATTATTTTGTTTATTATAGCTTTACTCATTATTATTACTATTATTATTAGGAGGAACATGGTTTAGTTCAAAGCACAAATAAGCCCACTTTTTTAGCCCATAAACCAATCAAATCGCATAAAGACGGTTTATGATGTAATTTTCGCGGTCCAACCCAATCATTATTTTTATTACTAAATATTTTTATATTATTAAATCTAATTATTAAAATGTAATATTAATTTACTTCTTAGATATTATTGTTATTATATATCATCATCAAGTATTAATATTTTAATAAAAATAATATAAAATAATTATTAATTATCATTATTATCATTAATTATTTTTATTATTATTAATTTATGATTATTAATATTATTTATTTATAACTATTATTTAAAAATATCCAAAATACTATTATTATTATTCATTATTATTACTTATCATTATGATTATTATTTAATATTCATAATATTATTGTTTAAAATATTATTAATATATTTATTACATTCAATTTAATTCAATCTAATTTAATTCAGTTCAGTTCAGTTCAGCTCCAATGAGTTCAGTTTAGTTCACTCCAATAAGTTCAGTTCAGTTCAGTTCAATTGTTTTATGTCGTAGAGAACATGCCCTAAGAGGTCACGGGCTCGAGACTTCTTATGTGCAAAATGTTGATAAAGTGGGGCTATATGCATACTTAGGTTAGAAATGAGAATAATTCATAACCTTTAGATTAGATCCTTTCAACGGCCAAGATCTTAACTAATTCTTTCCTTCATTCCGTGCAAACACCTATTTTTCCCTCTCTTCTCTTCTCCTTCTTCCCCACTACGTCGTGTCTCTCCTCTCTTCTCCTTTTGTAGATTGTACGTTCTCAACCTACTGTCATCTACTTCTTGTCCAAGAATTTCATGGAATCAATTACCGTGACGTAGATAATTCGTATGGTTGTTCATAATTTTGTTCGAATTTTTTGTGCTTATGGTTGGACTTGATAATTTTTTGTAGTAATTATATAACATGAACATGTGAATGAGAGACTTGAGTTTGAACTTGAGAAAGATGTTAATTGGAATACTACTGGGTACAATAATTGTTACTTCTCTTGGTAAAGTCTTCATTGATTTCACACTTTCGGATCTCAGTGGGGATCAATTCACTACTTAATTGGAACACAACAAATTATAAATAGATAAACTAAAACCGAAAGGTTCAATTGAAAATAGAAGAATGAGAAACAAATTATACTTACACTTCGTTAGACAAAAACCCGCTATTTTTGTTGAAAAAACTCTGATTTACCTCTTAAATAAACGAGATGTACCTGAATTTACATCATGATAATTCGAAAGCTGGCTTTCACAAAGATGTGATGATTTTAACAAATTAAATCCAGTTGAAATTGTGCTAATACTCAAAGAAACTAAGAAACGAGAGGAGAAAGAATGTTTAGGGCAACTCTAATGCGCAATAAAAACAAGAAAGTTTTGGGTACTTTCATTTAACTTTTATTTTTAATCTGGTCCATTAACTAAACTATTATGTAAAGGTGGGCATTTGTTCTCATTTCTCATATAAACACCATTCTCATTTGAACTCAATTTTATTTATATATATTTAGTGATGCAACACCAATCAAAACCTCTATTTTAGGGCTTGTTCGTTGTCTTTTTTTAATTTGTTTTCAGTTTTCAAAATATTTTTATAACCAAAAACAAAATTTGGAAACTTTAAAATGTTTGACATGTTTGATATAAGCATGACTACTTTGAAGTTTATTATATACCCCTTATATCACATGAATTTTACATTCATAAAACCAAAAAAAGGGAACTGGTTGCGATGTCAAACGGACCCTAAACTTAGCGGCTTTAGTAAATTAAACCACTAAGCGATTCATAATTTACAAAGCCGCTAACTCAATAATATAGGGGTTTATCTTAGTAAAACTGCTACCTGATATTACAATTTTTGTTCATAAAATTATATTCGTTCATATAACTATTGAAATGTTTTTTCAAAAAAAATAAAGGTGTTCCTAAACAAACCGCTAAATCGTTTTAGAAAAAGATGTAAAACCGCTAACTCACTTGGCGATATAATTCTGAACAACACATCTTTTAATCTTATAAAATAATTTGAGGCGTTAAGTGAATATAACAACTAGTAAGAATTTAATAAAGAGTGTGAGTTTATGTGGAATTAGTTTATACTCCGAATGAAGCTTTGATGTGTGATGTTGATGTCAAGTAAATACAAACAGATGTTGATGCCAATGATGCTGATGATATAATTGTGTATCTACTGTCGAAGAGAAATATAATGTATATTTGCCTCAATTTTTATATATAAAACAAAGCATTCCAAACATTTTTTTAACGAATCTTTTTAAGAAAAAATTACATCCCTAAACATGCGAAATCTCATATATATTCAAATCAGCTTGTCTATCCATACTGATTAAAGCTTCATTGTTCAATTACAACATAAACTCGACTTCTCATAATTTTATGGTGAGATGGTATATAATGTTATCAAGATGCTTGTAACATCCAACTTCTTCATCGGACCCACTCATTTGTATATCTTGTGTACTTATATTTTGAAGTACAAAATGATGTTTTCCATATAATACTGACAAATTTCAAAATATACATGATCAAATTGAGTGACTACTCTTGATTTAGTTATATCTCTATTACATAAGGGAAGGGGGGAGCAACGGTGTCCTCTTTTGAACTGACTATTTTGCCCCCCTTCCCTTTCTCAATTACAAAAGGAATCTCAATACCAAAATGGAGGTCGAATAAAGCCACTGGAAATTAATTTCAACAATCACTCAAAAATCATTTATATGAGGAAACTTTACAAATCTCTATTACATAAGGGAAGGGGGGAGCAACGGTGTCCTCTTTTGAACTGACTATTTTGCCCCCCTTCCCTTTCTCAATTACAAAAGGAATCTCAATACCAAAATGGAGGTCGAATAAAGCCACTGGAAATTAATTTCAACAATCACTCAAAAATCATTTATATGAGGAAACTTTACAAATCACTCATAGAATTGAGAAAATCACATTGTAAAAATCACGCAAATCACTCAAATGATCAGGAAACTTTACAAAAACAAAAAATTAACTTACAAACTAAAACTAATATATTAGGACGTCAATACATACAAAAACATTCACAAAATTCACTTACAAATCATTGTTCTCAATAATCATTCACAATTACATATTCACAAAAACTACCTATAAACACAATCTAAGAAAAACATAAGATTTTTACAGTGATATAACACATCGTCCATCGGCGATTTGCGAACTTTCAAACAGGTACATAATCTTTTAATCTTCAAAGTTATTTCACATTAGTCAATGTTATGTAGTTGAAAAAATGGAGATAATAGGAATTAGTTGAAAAGGGCTTTTATATAATTAGACTTAAAGTTTAATTCATTTTCATATAAAATCTGAAAATAAGATGTGTATAAATTTGATTCATTTATGACACTAATGAAAAAGTTACAAAATTTAGTTCTTTTTTAAAAATTCCAATGTAAATTTTTGCTCGAAACTTTTGCAAAATATCCAAGTTCAGAAATAAATTTTAAAAAACAAAACAATATCAAACCTTTTTGCGAACAACTTTTGCAAAAATCATTTTCAGAAAAAAAAAATTACATTAATTTGCGAAATCAGATTGTGTATGAAAAAATTTAAATTTCTTTTCACTATAATAGAAACTCAAAGTGTTAAAATTTAGAAAAGGAGAAAAATAAAAAATGACCATTTCATGCAATATCAAATTGTGTATGAAAAACTTAAAATTTCATTTTAAATATAATTGAAACAAAGTGTTATTAAAATTTAGAAAAGGAGAAAAATTAAAATGACCCTTTCATGCAAAATCAAATTGTGTATGAAAAATTTAAAATTTCATTTCAAATATAATTAAAATCAAAGTGTGAACATTTAGAAAAGGAGAAAAAATAAAATGATGAAAATTTTTAAATGTTAATTTGTAAAATCAGAATTTAGGTTAGACAAGGAAAAAAATTTGAAATTGTCTTATACTTTTCGGTTACAATTTTGGGATCATAGAAAATCACTGAAATCCATATCAAAAACTACTATAAATTACAAAAAAATAAAACCAAAAAAAAGAACATGACGATATTTAGTAAAGACATCATATTAATTATAAAAGAACATGCGCATATAAGACTTGAAAAACAAAAAACTATTCAAAATCACAAAAATGAATAACAACATAAAAAGAACATGAAAGAATCTTATTCACAAAATGGAGGTGAACTTAAATACTAACTTGCATTTTCAGTTTGGTTACTACTTAGTATTAAGTCTATAAATATCATCGCACGCATCGCGTGCACAAAAGACTAGTAGCTATATAGGGAATGTATTAGTGCTAGATTGGCTTCCAAATAGAGTGCTGAACAAACTATCAAAATAACTACTAACTTCGTTTCTTTTTAATTATTACACTTTGACATTTTACAATATTCACAAATTTTACTTTGACCATCATTTGTGGTTTATATGCGAATAAAAATATAGTCATGTGAGATCTTGTTAGTTTCATATTAACATATATTCTATTAGTATGTACTTTTTATAATTTTTAAAAATACAAAACTAAAGATATATGTCCTAAACATTTTGCATTGGCATGCGTGAAAAGTATACGTGTAATAATTGTAACGCCCCAACTCCTAAGCATCGTTAATTCATTAATTAGCTCTTACTTAGCAGCGGAAGACTTAACTTAGTTGGTGCGTTACTGCCGTACTTTCCTTTTGGAAAATACAAGGCAACATAAGTTCGTTAAAGAACGTAACTTTATAAATATTAAACTTCATAACTAACTTAGAAATGCGTAAATAACTAGGTGAAACATAATTAAGGTTCATAAACTAATGTTCTCAAGCTTAGAATACATATTAATAAGAGTCTGCATAATTTAAGTAGTAATTATTCCTCACTGCTACGCCATTCCGTCATCCCCGTCATTACCTAAAACAGAAAAGCAAAACGTCATGAGCCGAGGCCCAGTAACATACTACTCTAACATCGTGAATTCATTTCAATTCATTTCAATTCATTTTAGTTGCAAACAGGGAGGAGAGAGAATAGAGTAAAAACATTTCATAAACATTTTATGTAAACATAAATTCATTATTATCTTCATATCATAATCATCATCATAATTATCTTATTGGTAACTTGGCGAGTATAACATATAGGGACGTCTCCCATCATCATCATCATCATCATCATAATCATGGGGCAATAGCCACCAGGGACAATGTCCCTAACCAGAAGGTGGCATAAAGCCATGCATAGTGCGGTGCCACCAGGGACAATTGCCCCTAACCAGAAGGTGGCGTTTCCGCCATAGAATAGAACGGTACGTGCACGACCAACATAACATCGTACTGCCAAGAACCATCTTTCACTTTTGTTTATCATGTTCCATTTCTTTTTATTTATACATTATACTTCACAATCATCATGGAAATCATATTCTTTAATTTTCATCAAATCAGCATAAATTTACGTAACGTCATGAAAGATCATGTTTATAAAAGTATTTCATATCCCGCAATCCATAAAAGCATACATTTAACATAAACATTATAAATATCAACATAAAACAAATATTTAGAAAGGGAATGCGGGTGTTAGCAGTAGACGTTACCTCAAATCCTGCTTAGTAACTTTGATAGTCGGGGGAGGCTTGTAATATCCCTTTTTCTTTAATCTAACCAATAATTAATAACGAGACGATTAATATTGTAACATTCCTCATTTGTTATTATTATAGTTATAAGGTTGACTCGTTAACCAAATTAATAGTTGGACTATGTATTTTCGTTTATTTACTAAACTTTATAAGTACCGTCTTATTACTTAAATAGTTATTATTACATTAGCTTTTATAAAATAAAAACTTATCATATTTAAATATTAATAAATTAAGGTTAATAATATTGACTTAATAAAATATAAGGTAGGACTACTTAGTATTAAATTTGCTCAATTTTAAGTCATATTTCTTGGAGAAAATATAGTATACTTATTTTTAACATAATAGATAGTTATAAGTCATACCTCCAATCTCATTATTCTAAATAGCAACAGTAAAGTTATAACTTGTATATTGCTTGAGTCCAAACACTAATCAGTAAAATATGATTAGGTACATTAGGCCCAAAATCACTAATCAAGTTCAATTATTAAAAGAGCCTACATACTATAAAACAGAAGATAAAAAGGAAAGAGAATAAAAAGGAAACAGAAGGTATGTTTCCATTATTCCATATACCTTGCGGCAAAAACAAAACAGGGGAAAAGAGGAACAGCTGCGTGTCGCCGGAGAGGGAGAATGCAGCAGTGAGCTTGAGGGTGGTTCGTCGGAGTGACGGAGGTGGTTCGCTTCACGTGGGTCGAGGAGAGAAAAATGTGACGTGAGGAGGGAGTGCGAGTGTGACACAGAGGGGTGGCTGGGCTGCGCGACTGGGTAGCGTCGTTGCGGTGGTTCAGTGGTGGTGCGGCGCAGGTGAGGATTGGTGGTGTCGTCGTGGCGGTGCGGCGCATGTAATACTCCGTATTTTTTAATACTAATTTCGTACTAATTAAGAAAATATAAAAGAATTAATAAAAAGGTATTTTAATTTATTTACAAGTTAATAGGAATAAATTATTAGTAATATGAATTTGTTAGGAATTTCCGGAATTTTAGAAGAGTAACCTAATCGACCTAGGGTTACTACCTTTTGGAAGGGAGTATAAAAAGAAAAGGAGAGGGAATTTCAGAAAACCCTAAACCTTTCTTTCTCCCTCTCCTCAGCCGACATTTTCTTCTTCTCTCTCTCCTTGGCCGATCTCCCTCTTCCTCTCTCTCAGAATTTTCTCTCTCTCCCTCTCAGATTTTCTCTTCTCTCTCTCGGGATTCTCTCACTGCTTTTCTTCGTTGGCTTCGTGCGAAAAATTCCGACGAAGGCTGCGAGTGGTGTCGCGCGCAAGGGTTAGTGCGAAGAGTTGTCTCGAGTGTTGCGAACTTGCGCTGCGAGCGACGAGGGTGTTCGTGGTTGTGCGGTTCGAGAGTTTGGTGCGAAGAGTTGTGCGGTGTTCGAGAGTTTGGTGCGAAGAGTTGTGCGGTGTTCGAGAGTTTGGTGCGAAGAGTTGTGCGGTGTTCGAGGGTTGTGCGAAAAGTGGGTCGAGGGTTTTGTTGCGAGCAGTGGTGTTGGCTCGTGTGTGTGGTTCGAGTATTGCGACGAAGGTCGCGGTGTTCGAGGGAGTCGTGCGAGACCGTGCTGCGACGAGGGCCGCGTAGGTCGTGTGCGTGTGTTGTTGTGCGGGCGAGCGAAGGGTGCGTCGCTGCTGTGCGCGCCAGCGAACCGAAGAGGGCCTCGAGTGGGGCTGTGTGGCGAGCGAAGGCCACCGGAGTTCCGTCGCCGGAATCTTTGTGCCGGCGAAAGTCAGTGGTATAATTTTGTACTTAACTTAGTATGTCAGTTTATTAATTATTCTTATATTTACTGTTTTCGTAGTTAAGAAAGGTTTGTAAATTATAATTAATAATTAGAGTGTTTAGTAATTTATTAGATTGTTAACTAGTTAAGTTATTGCTCTGTTTTAAGTATAAATTCTGGTTAGGTTTGTAATTGGAATAAGTTGGAAGTAGGAAAATTGTGTCTTATTATTAGTTACAGTTATTATTGTTTCATGAGTAATCTGTTTCATGAAATCTGACTTTGGACATGGAACTTACCTTTGGACATGGAACTTACCTTTTGGACATGGAACTTACTCTTTGGACATATGACTTACTTTGGACATATGATTACCTTGGACATATGACTTGACTTTTGGACATAAGACAGGCTGGACTTATGACATTTTGGATTGGTAAATTAGTGGACTAATGTTACTAAATAACTTAGTTATCACTAATTCTGACTTCTAAAAGACGTTAAATTCACTAGATTAGAATTATAACGAAAGTTCTAGAATAAGGTTTTAACTATTGCGTAATTCGAATCGATAGATCGTTATGGTCTTAGTACGTAGTAGTTGTTAGTGTTATCAAGGACGTAACACTAAAGCTTTGTTTTAACGATTTAGGTCCCAATTTCATAAGCGGCTCGTTCTATTAAGTCAGCAAAATTCTCCGCTACAAGGTACGTACGCGTACCAGTTTACTTTCAAAGCTTAGTATCATGTTTAGGTTGCAGTTCATGTTATTGGAACCTAGACCATGATAGGGAACATTTGATTTGATTGTTTGGTTAGACGTTTATAACGTGAAATCAATATGATGCATTGAAATATGTTGCATTGAAATGCGAAGTTCTATCGTAGTGTAACATCAGCATTATTAATCTGATCTATAGAGTAACAAGAGTGTTACTAGGATAAGATTGAGTTTGGTAATTAAGAGAGTATGTAAATGACTCCTTAAAGTTATAAAAGAATGATTGGTAATAAAGAAGATTATGGCGATACTTGTAGTTGGATCCCTACAAGTATAGAACAATGGGGGAGTGTAGGACTTGTCCTACACTCCTACGCAGGCCTACTGTGACGACAGTAGTGTCCTTATATTTTGATAACTCAAGTAGGCGGAAGGTTCCGTTCGATCTTGGGGGTATGCATACTAAGGTGATGGGTGTGAGACGGAACAAAACCGTATTTACATTTCATCTAATAGACCAAGTCGTCTATTAAGGATTCAGTAGCCCGTATGATTCTAGTAAGATGACGGTGCCCGTTCGATGCCAAATAATGAAAGAGTAAAGGATGTGAGATAACGTGGGTTCATATAACAGTTGTAATGTATGCTTCATTTATATTCATATGGTTTCCATGGTTCATTATGTACTCAGCATAGCTGACTCTGTGTGTTGTTATGTGTTTGTTGTCCTGTGATGAACTATTGACACTTCAATGGGGAGCAGACTAGGTGAGCTGGTGCTGCTGCATGACATCAAGCATATGGGGGCTAGACTGTAGTTTGAAGTTAACTTTTGGTTTGATCATTAATAAATTTTATAGAACTTTGTTACCTGATTTTGAGTTTGAATAAAGAGGGGTCGTCTATGATTCCCGAGTTGTAATTACATTTTCTATTCCGCTGCAATTTGGTTTTGAGACAATGAATTTGAGTTACCGTATTTCTAATTATGCCTTGCGTTCCATCGCGGCGGTAACACTCCCAAAGTCGATGCGACGTAGCATTAGACGTATATGGATTTTGGGGGTGTTGCAGCGCAGGGGTTCGGTGGTGGTGCGTCGGAGCGCGCCCAAAAACAGAGGAGGAAGCAGTGGTATTTTTTTGTGGTATATTTTTGGCTAATATTATCTAAACTTTCTGATTTTTGGTTTTGTTTTGTGTTGGCAAAACTTGGGAATCAATCGGTATTTATAGAGCTTGTTGGAGGTTGCCATTGCCTTGCTGTTCAGTTTATAATTCAAAGCTTATGAACTTTGGTCAAGTTATATTAATGAAGGAAGATGGAGAATTCAAAGTTCCAGATTTTGTGAGATATAGTAGAAAATTTTATTGACTAATGAAGAAGATTTCTGACATGGGTGTTGAAATGCGGTGGGGAAATTGTTGATTTCGTGGGTGAACATTGCAATTTGTCGAAGAATAAGGAAATGGGAGGAAGGAAGAAGATGGGCTAGTGCTATACTCATAGGGGCATTTTTGTAATTTCTAATTTTTTTTTTTTTTTTTGCTTAAGTATATACTTGTTCTATTGTCCACAAGTTAGATTAAATAAAGGTAACTTAAAATAGCTTATTATACATTTTAATATCTATAATTCTTGTTTTTGTTAGTTTGAAAAGATTTAATCCATAATTAATCCGACAATTAATATTACTTAGGTACGGGATATTACAATAATAAAAAAGAAACGAAGGGAATATTCTTGATATGGAACATTAAAGCTGAACATATTAATGTCTCTGAAATCTAAATGATAACATTTGTAATGAGTGTGTGGTGAATATGGAGATGGAAAAAAAGTTGGGTTTTTGGTGGAAAGGAGGAAGAAATTCCAACATATATCAAAACCTTCCTCATAATGAGAATTGATATAACTTTGAAATCTTTAAATAGTACGTGGTTCCCCTGTAAGATTTAAGGGAAGACAAAAGAGGAGGATTATATAAATGGAAGGCAAAACCTTTTGGGTGAGGCTCCCTAAACTCGAATAAGAAATGAAATAAAACCAAGATTAGTTAGCGGAAGAGGAATCAATCGCGATGAATGTAGGCTTTTAAAGCCTGATTTATTACCGATTTTCGATCCATTGTTAAAATTAAATTCTTAGCAGTGAATGAAATTGAAATTGCAAGAGAATTGATATATAATCTGCAAATTGAAGATACACATGGAGTCATGGACTATCTGACTTATGTGCAAATGCTCCAAAAATATGACGCCTTTTATTATGCTACCACGTTGTTAGTTATCGTCGTGAGATGATGAAAAAGAAAATAAAAAACCGGAAAGTCATTGTATCTACGTGAAGGGATCCAAGTTGCAGATTCGTTGGCAACTTTTTACGTAGTTAAGAAAAATTACGCAACGATGATATTATAGGGTTGACATGGCCTCACTAAGATTATTTATTTTCTAATTTTTAGGGCCTTGCCCCTTTTTTCCCCAACTTTGTTTGAAAATTTTTAATAACTATCCTTTAACGCCTTCTTCTTGTATTCAAAGTGATTTGCGTATCTACTCCGATGATACTATTGTTGCGTAACATATGGACGAAGATCCGAGTAAGATATGAACTTATTCAGGATTGAAAAAAGCCGATCGACTTTCATTTGGTATTTTGGTCGAAATTCTTTGACTTATCGATACTCAATCAAATTCTCCTTTTTAACGATTAAATGCATCTCTATAATATCATATTTAAAAAAAATCCTTGTATTTCCGAACCACGAACTCTCTCCATAGTGCCAAAAAGAACCCATCAAAATACCAAGTAGAAAAAAAGGGTGAATAATGGCTTCAAAATAAAGCCTACACAATGACTCTTTTATCCTCTAAATTTAAGTGTACACTGTTGCTTCGTTTTCAAACTCTCTTGGCACCCTTTTCATATATTGACCGTTGGTTCACTCATATCAAAACCCATTTCCCTCGATGCAGAAGATCAAAATTCAAGGCTAATTTCGTCATTCTTTACTTCAGCAAAAACTCCCCAACTTTTTTTCAAAAAACAGTGTTACAGTAAATTTCAACAGGTTAATTAATCACAGTTATTTCGCTCTAAATGTCGTCTTATAATTGTCTTTGTAAAATGTAACCGTATTAAACTTTGTATTAGTGTCCCCACAATCTCTTCTTAGCTGACCCAGAGATTCTTAGGAGAGAGAAAATCCGCAGCACACAGCCTGGGTAGAGAGAGAAAGAGTTCAGAAGAGAAAAAACAAAAGAATTTAAATTTATTGGAAAATATAAACTTTTACTACTAAAGTTTCAATTTTTATGTTTTTCCATTTTCATAATATATCATAATCAAGGATTTTTCTTCTGCTTGTTCAAAATTTCTTGCTATTTCCTTCAAAAAAAATTTGTGGGTGCTTCTATTTTGTGCTGATCTACAAGCTTACTTGCTGAATTTCAGCGAGCTAGTTGAACTGGTTGGTGGGTCCCCCAAGTTGGGGGAGAAAAGGGTTAACTTAGGTTTCTAATTTGATTGTATTTGCTGGGTATTTGGATGAATTGAAGATTGGAGAGAAAAAAATCGTTTCTTTGTTTAACCCAAATGGTAATTTCTTGCTTCTTATCTATTTTGGATGATTTTTTAGGGCTTTTTTTGTTTGTAGTATAGTTCATTTGATTAATTTGCTAGGTGGGTATAGTAAAGGGTATGTTTTATTGTATAGTATGTTGCATACTTTTGTAGTTTAAAGCTTCTTGTCTAATTCCCCTAAAAAAAGAAAAGAAGCTTCTTGTTTAATTTGTGCTTTTTTTAGCACTTAAGTTCAAGTTTGAATGTTTGCTGGGTTTTGGATTGAAATGGATAGCTATAAGCTTATAATCTATACTAGGCAAAAGGAATTGGACATAATTTGTTGTTTCGAGGTTCGAATCATGTAATATGAATTTCTGGGGGATGGCTACATATAGTAATGGTGTCACTATTATTAATTCTTCATGAAGTGGTATGCCTACTCTTGAAAATGTTGTATTTTGGTTGGAACCCTGAGTTGTCTACTGTGATCTTGTTAGCCTTTTTTGGCTAATTTGTTTGAGAAAGGAAATTAACAATATAACTCAGTAGGGAATCCGGATTTGGTATGCTCTTAGTTAATTGGTAAGTTAAAGCAAAAAAATAGATGAATTTATTATGACTGCAATGAATGATATTGATTATTATTGTTTTACATTATATGTGCTTCCGAGTTTGGAGGCAATATTGTATTACATGAGTTTTTGGTTTGTGCTGTTTGTGAGTTGAACGACTTTTCTCATTTTCTTTGAGTTCGTGTCCTTGTATCAGCCGCAGACAAGGAATCAAATTGCTCTATGGTAGCTTGCTATGCACTTCCTTCGTGCACATGTTTTTTGAACCTTTTTAATTGGGGAGCAAAAGACATATGTAGTATTCACTTGGCTTTTGCTAGGTTACTGAGTCGAGTGTGGAATGTGGTTCGGTAATAATTGCATCATGAACAAGGATGTTGCCAAATAGTTCCTTGGTTCTGGAGATGCAGACCTTAGTTCGGACATTCTTACTGGGTGTTCCTCTTATGGAACCTATAAATAGTTGCCGTTAGAGGAATGGACTATCCACTTATTCTGCGTTTAATGAAAGTGACTGCTCCCTCCGTCCCATTAGGTTGACGACGCTTGAATATACAAGAAAAGGGAGCATATAATTGCTTTTTGTTTTCTTATCTTAATTAGTACGTCTACAACACTTACACATGGTTGTGATGCAAAATTTTAATCATATTTCCGTGACTGATAAATAGAAAGATGTATACAGATTTTCTTGGATGGAGAAACTCAGAGAGTTAGATGTAGTTTCATGATTTTTTGGTTATTCCAAATCGATAATGAATAAGTCAAAATATAGCTGATCAATTATGTAAATTGATCCAATAATGTATCACTCTCTTGTTGCAGGCTTCAACAGTGAATATAATTATAGGTTCACATGTATGGGTGGAAGACCCTAAGTTAGCCTGGATTGATGGAGAAGTTACTGGGATCAGTGGTGATGAGGTTCATGTTCATACTACAAATGGAAAAAAAGTAAGTTTGTTTACTAAAGCTTTCCATTACAAAAGTCATATTGTGGATTTTCATGTGTAAAGTTGTCGATTGTTCTGATACTGCGTGAGATAAATTCTGCACGTTGCTCATATTTTATCAGCGGAGGGGGTAGGGGAAATAAATTCTGGATTTAGATTGCCATGGGCTCATGAATTCAGGTCTTTTAATTGTTTGTTTTTCACGTGCCTGGAGCTTGGATAGCATGAGGTCAAAGCTCTCTATGTAAATTTGTTTCTTAATTGCTAGTGTAACCATGTTGATCTTTGGTGAGAAAGGATTATTGCTAAGATAGGTTTATAAACTCTAGGATAATGTATTTTCAAAATGGCTTTTACAATTTGACCGCAGTTTATTATTTGACAGAGAACTTTGCATGCACCTTTCTTAAGTCTCTTTTGATGAAAGTAAATAGTAATGTTTATGCGTGAACTTCTACACCAACGCCTCTTTAAATTAACCCTGTTTTATTCTAACTTTTCTTAATAGTTGTTTAGAAGGGGGGCCTCACCTATAGAATACTAGTCTTTTGTGCACGCGATGCGTGCGATGATATTTATAGACTTAATACTAAGTAGTAACCAAACTGAAAATGCAAGTTAGTATTTAAGTTCACCTCCATTTTGTGAATAAGATTCTTTCATGTTCTTTTTATGTTGTTATTCATTTTTGTGATTTTGAATAGTTTTTTGTTTTTCAAGTCTTATATGCGCATGTTCTTTTATAATTAATATGATGCTCTTTACTAAATATCGTCATTTCTTTTTTTTGGTTTTATTTATTTTTGTAATTTATAGTAGTTTTTGATATGGATTTCAGTGATTTCTCTATGATCCCAAAATTGTAACCGAAAAGTATAAGACAATTTCAAATTTTTTTCCTTGTCTAACCTCTAAATTCTGATTTTACAAATTAACATTTAAAAATTTTCATCATTTTATTTTTTCTCCTTTTCTAAATGTTCACACTTTGATTTTCAATTATATTTGAAATGAAATTTTAAATTTTTCATACACAATTTGATTTTGCATGAAAGGGTCATTTTAATTTTTCTCCTTTTCTAAATTTTAATAACACTTTGTTTCAATTATATTTAAAATGAAATTTTAAGTTTTTCATACACAATTTGATATTGCATGAAATGGTCATTTTTTATTTTTCTCCTTTTCTAAATTTTAACACTTTGAGTTTCTATTATAAGTGAAAAGAAATTTAAATTTTTTCATACACAATCTGATTTCGCAAATTAATGTAATTTTTTTTTTTCTGAAAATGAATTTTTGCAAAAGTTGTTCGCAAAAAGGTTTGATATTGTTTTGTTTTTTAAAATTTATTTCTGAACTTGGATATTTTGCAAAAGTTTCGAGCAAAAATTTACATTGGAATTTTTAAAAAAGAACTAAATTTTGTAACTTTTTCATTAGTGTCATAAATGAATCAAATTTTATACACATCTTATTTTCAGATTTTATATGAAAATGAATTAAACTTAAGTCTAATTATATAAAGCCCTTTCAACTAATTCCTATTATCTCCATTTTTTCAACTACATAACAGTGACTAATGTGAAATAACTTTGAAGATTAAAAGAATTATGTACCTGTTTGAAAGTTCGCAAATCGCCGATGGACGATGTGTATATCACTGTAAAATCTTATGTTTTTCTAGATTTGTGTTTATAGGTATTTTTGTGATATGTAATTGTGAATGTTATTGAGAACAATGATTTGTAAGTGAATTTTGTGAATGTTTTTGTATGTATTGACGTCCTAATATATTAGTTTTAGTTTGTAAGTTAATTTTTGTTTTTGTAAAGTTTCCTGATCATTTGAGTGATTTGCGTGATTTTTACAAGTGATTTTCTCAATTCTATGAGTGATTTGTAAAGTTTCCTCATATAATGATTTTGAGTGATTGTTGAAATTAATTTCCAGTGGCTTTTTTGACCTCCATTTTGGTATTGAGATTCCTTTTGTAATTTAGAAAGGGAAGGGGGCAAAATAGTCAGTTCAAAAGAGGACACCGTTGCTCCCCCCTTCCCTTATGTAATAGAGATTTGTAAAGTTTCCTCATATAAATGATTTTTGAGTGATTGTTGAAATTAATTTCCAGTGGCTTTATTCGACCTCCATTTTGGTATTGAGATTCCTTTTGTAATTGAGAAAGGGAAGGGGGGCAAAATAGTCAGTTCAAAAGAGGACACCGTTGCTCCCCCCTTCCCTTATGTAATAGAGATAGTGGCTAAAATCATCCTGTGTGGCATTCTGAGTTCCTTTGTTGCCCTTAAAACTCTTGCGGAGGAGTTTGGTTAGTGTCGAGGTGTGGGGTTGGTATGGGTTTGTAATACTCTAACTTGTATATGTTTCATATATAAAATTTACAAATTTGACACAAGTGGGGTCCATCCTGCCAATCCTAAAGGCCTTCGAGGTTTCGATTTCTTAAACCTTGAGTGGGCTAGGTATTTTCCCCTACTTTTGGAAATAAATGAAAAAAATACCATAATACTCCAGTGAACACAAAATCCACCTCATAGATTCCCTTCATCCAATATCAGTTCCTTCCTCTCCTTTCATGGCCACCATTAGTGTGACAACTATCCCCATCTATCTCCTCACGACTTATCCTCTCTTCATATCACAAAGATGAATAATCTTGATGCGTTCCCCCCGAAAAAAAAGAAAGAAGCACAATATGGAAATTTAATCAATTAAATATGCAAAAAAGGTTTAGTTGGGACATATTGCTTGTTTAGGAGGAGGAAGTGAGAGTATCAATGTAGAGGAGGTATTGGAGGTGAGACAAGGTGTTTAATAAGACATAAACTTTTCTTGGTGGAGGAGTAAGCAAGGGAAGGGGTTACACACTTGGATCATGTAGAGGTGGGAGAAGGTCGAAAGGTGAGAGGAGGAGAGAGAGAAAAGAAGTGAAGGGGGATTTAGGGGTGATAATGAAACAATTGATATCAGGTTTGCTTTTGTAGGAACCATCTATTCCACATTAAGTGGGTTTTTGGTTCATTGATTTAGGTAAATTAGGTATCGGGTATGGGTTGTCGGCTAGGAAACGTCCATATCCGTACTCATTGTTACATGGAACGCAGAACATTCCAGAACGTGGTACGGAAACGGGAGCGCGGAACGCAACCTCTAGAGTAAGCCAGATGAACTCCTAAACCATGTACCACGTTCTGCTTTTCGGGACGCGTCCCCTGGAACGTGGCCACGTACCATGTTCCCGGTGTCAATGTCCGTACTTGAAATGTTTCTTGAACACTTTGACCAAAATCAAATCATGAGGGCAAGCCCTTCAAATCTCGTATGGGGTTTCCATACATACCCAAAACCGATGGAATTGAATATTTTCATCAATTTAGGAAATTTGCATCGGTTCCATTAGACAAAATTTCTATTTTTGCGATTTCTATTCCTGAAATTCAAAATTTAGATACCTTAGACTCATAAAGTGGTTTACTGGTTCATGGTGGCTGGTGGGATCTCCACCCATATGGAGTTAACTCGAAAATTAAATCGCTGACATGGACAACACCATTAAGGCATGTTGAATTGCAGGAGTTTGAAAAAAGTGGTAAATCTTGATTGAATGGCCCTAATTTTTAATAATATTAATCTAAACTTTTACTTGAATTGTTTGTAAGAATTACAAATCAGTTCACAAATGTGGATGACGCTATTTATTAAGTAGATATTTTATTATTTTTAAACGCCATAAAAAGACTACCTTGTTTGGAGTAAAAATTCTGCCCTTATTAGTTATTAATGATTTAATATTGGTTTTAACTCCCTTTGGGTGGAGCAATGCTACCTAAATTGCTAAAAATCCAACGTACCGTGATCCAAAGAAGATAAATTAGTACATGCAAGTTAGCATACGTTTTAGCTGGTTCAACAAAATTAAATAGCGAATTACGTTTTTGTACCCGTTCTCATGCCGTGAATTAGGTAATACTTCGGTGAAGGTAATTAAAAACAAAACAACCTAATAAACTTTGGGCACTTGGAATGGGAATATCTAACTAGAAGTCACCAAAGTGTAATTTTGGTAACTATTGGTGCCTGTATAGGAAGATGTCCAAATATTTTTCAATAAATAAATTCCAACTGCTCATTTAAAGCCGTTACCAACCCATTTGTTGCATCTAAATGCTGCTGCGCTCCTTCACTGTTACACCTTGGACATCTGCCTTACCCTGATCGCAACTTGCTGCCTTCAATGTTACCTAGATTTTTGTCGTGCTTTTTTTTTTTGGCAACAATTCCACTTGATTAGATGCTTGCTTCAAAAGCTAATCAAGTCCCATGTATGGTATACTCCATGGGTCGGATGAGCTGGCAAGTTAAACACATGGATTAATGTTTATGAACGAATATCTAGATTGTTTTGTTGTAATGAACTAATGTGGCCAAAAGGTTAAGCTGTGTTTCCAACTGAAGTACCACCAGATGCCAAAGAGCTAGTTCTCTCAAACATAATTAAAACGTTCTTATAGATTATTCTCTCTTATAATCTTAAGACTTGAGCCATTTGCTTGAATTAGATTATGACAAAGTGTCACAGAAGCAGAATTTGTATGTTTTGCTTTGATACTTTTATCCAGCTGCCTTGCACGCATTATCTTATGATGATGTAAGTCGTAAATGCAAAGATTATAAAACTTGAGATAGTAGTTGTCGTGCCTTTATTTGAAGCTACCTTTTGTGTAAATTAAGATCTTGTCACAATTCTATAGGAGGGTCACCTGAAAACAAATCATAGAGATTGCTTTGCAAAAGTGCACAGTGTTTGAGAAGTAAACTTGTTATACCTTAGGTGATTAATATATGTAGTAGACTTTATCTAAAGATCACTTTGTTTCTAAAAGTAAATTTCACTACTCTTGAATAATTAAATTCCATGTAAGATATGTTGAAAATATGATTCATAAAGGTCTATAAGACAAAACATTGATGGCTCCCATAATAAAGTTATGAATAAGCTATTGGACATACTTATGCGATTTATGTCAATATTGTATCACAGCTAACTGCTAGTGTTACTTTATTAACAGCTATCAACTAGTCTTAACAAATATTTATAATGCAAACTGCTATTCAAATCAGTTAGACAAATCAGTGAACATGATCAGCTAATAAAACTTGCTGTCAGCTAAACGTAGCTAGTTGACCAACCTAGTTCTGTCATGAAATTTTCAAATATATCTATGTTCCATTCTACTTATCATATTGTCGTTGCATACTAGTCATATATGGCTATGAAGTATCTATTAATTCTGACTTTTATTGTTCTTTGCCTTAGGTTGTCACTAAGATTTCTAAAGTATTCCCCAAGGACACTGAAGCTCCACCTGCAGGAGTTGATGACATGACAAGACTTTCTTATCTACATGAACCTGGTGTTTTACAAAACTTGGCTACTAGATATGAATTGAATGAAATATACGTAAGTCAATAGGAGATTTTTCCTGTTCACTGTGTCTTTAGTTTGAGAATGGTGGAATGAGTTATGTTATATGAGGCAAAGTGGAGTAGAGATATAACTAAAATGGAGTTCACTTTTCCAGACATATACTGGCAATATTCTCATTGCTGTGAATCCGTTCCAAAGACTACCACATTTGTATGATACACACATGATGCAACAATACAAAGGAGCAAGTCTAGGGGAATTGAGTCCTCATGTATTTGCAGTTGGTGATGTTGCCTACAGGTCAATTCTGCTTTCCCTTGCAGTTTCTATCATATATATATAGTGGGGGGGGGGGGGGGGGGAATAGCAAGTGTTTCTAGCTTCTTTTTCCAAGTTCTAACTGACTTGATCAATTAATGAGGAAATAGGGCTATGATTAATGAGGGAAGGAGCAATTCTATTCTGGTCAGTGGAGAGAGTGGTGCTGGTAAAACAGAAACAACAAAGATGCTTATGAGATATCTAGCTTACTTGGGCGGGCGATCCGGGGTAGAGGGAAGAACTGTTGAGCAACAAGTTCTGGAGGTAGATAAAACTATATTTACCTGCATTTCCTTGACTCCAGTTATTATTCTACTTACTCAATGTCCTTTTTTATTACGTCACTGATGCTTTTGCTGATATTTGGAATGCAGTCAAACCCAGTTCTTGAAGCATTTGGTAATGCAAAAACTGTCAGGAATAATAATTCTAGGTACGATATGTTTCTGGAAACTATGGTTTTCATTTGCTGTCTACTGTAAATTGTGTTGCTGTCTAAACTAAAGATGCTTTCTCCAAGTTTCTTATTCTGCTTGTTTACTTTATCTATGATACTCTAGTCGGTTCGGTAAATTTGTTGAAATCCAGTTTGACAAGAATGGTAGGATATCTGGTGCTGCCATCAGAACGTATCTACTTGAAAGGTCACGTGTTTGCCAAATATCAGATCCTGAGAGGAATTATCATTGTTTCTATCTACTTTGCGCTGCACCAGCTGAGGTAAGTCACCTGTCTATATTGTTGGATTTATCTTCTCTTCGTAACTGCCACCATCTGTAAAAATAAGCTGAAGCATTGTGTTTCAGGAAATTGAGAAGTATAAATTGCGGAACCGAAAATCATTTCATTATTTAAATCAATCAAGTTGCTATGAACTGGAGGGTGTGAATGATGCCCATGAGTATCTTGAACTCAGGAGAGCTATGGATATAGTTGGAATCAATGAGGAAGAGCAGGTTAGTCTTGCCTGTTAACGTCTAATTACGAGGAAATGAGATTTCTTATTCTAAACAATATCTCTCCAGGAGGCAATTTTCAGGGTTGTAGCTGCAATTCTTCACCTCGGTAATATTAATTTTGTCAAGGGAGATGAGATAGATTCCTCAGCTATCAAAGATGAGAATTCTAGGTTCCATCTCAACGTGACAGCAGAACTCCTTAGGTACAGCTATTGTTGACCTGGTCTCTTTGGTCCTGTAATTTGCTGAAATCTGCTGATATTCAGGATTGATTGGTAGGTGTGATGCCCAGAGTTTGGAAGATGCATTGATAAAGCGTGTTATGGTGACACCAGAAGAAGTCATTACAATGACCCTTGATCCTGTCAATGCTCTGGCTAGCAGGGATGCATTGGCTAAGACAATATACTCTCGCTTGTTTGATTGGTATTAAGCCACACTTATGCTTCTTTATTTGGTTTCAGACTAAGGTTTTGCTGTATGAATGAGTTTGGATTAAGTGATAATCTTTCATGTTACAGGATTGTGGAGAAAATCAATATCTCAATTGGACAAGATCCAAATTCGAAATCAATCATTGGGGTTCTTGATATCTATGGTTTTGAAAGTTTTAAGTTCAACAGGTGAATCATGGCTCTCAACCTTTAAAATATAGCAATGCAGAAGTAGTTGCTACTTGCTATAGTAGCAGTTGTGTCTCACAACTGTTTTCAATTGCTTGGGGTGTGAAAGGAACTTGCATACACACTTTTGTATCAAATGGTGATGTTGGGAAAAGTTTTCTTGTAATTTCTACGTTGCTTGATGTATGTGCCATCTGGTGACTGGTGACTACTCTTCTTTGATCATAGAAATGGTGACCTTGGGGATTTCTTTTCTTGTAATTCACAAAATATTCTTGTTTATGGTGGAAATTCAAGTAGTCAGTGGATAAAACTGCTCATATATTCACCTTAACATTTAATTTTCTATTGATTTGGGATTATGGGTGTTAACAAGTAGAGGGGTTGGCTCAATCGAGTAAGGCTCGACTTAAGCTTAGAGCTCACCGATCCTTATGATATCAACCCGAAGCTTGGTATTGTCAAAAGCTAGTCCAAGGTTGCTTGGGAGTTTGGATTAGCTTGTTTCCTAGTTTTTCCTCTTTCTTGTTTTTGTGGGTTACAAACTAATTCTTGTAAAAAGGATATAAATATTACTTGAATAAGCAAATATGTAAGAACAAATCAAAGAAATAAAAAATGAGCCTACATAAGCGTGACTGTTGTTCACCCTGGCTGTTTGGCGTAGATAGAGTTTTAACCTAGCCAAGCCTAAGGGTTCGGTTTTACTTATAGGTTCAAAGCTCTAGTTGAGACTAGAATCACCTTGGTTACACTTATACTCCCTCTGGCCTTTAAAAGACCCGAACACTTGTCGGGACACGTATTTTAAGATGATAAGTTGTAGTGTGGTCATCAAATGTTATTTTATATAAAAACTAGATGTAATAAGAGTTGGTGGGGTATTTTTTATTAGAGGGGAGAGAAAGTTGGGTAACTTATTATTGATAAAAGGTAGAGTGTGGGCCAAAGGAGTTTAAAAGAAATAATATATTAATAGTGGGACCATGTCAAAAATGGAAGTGTTCAAACTAATTTCGGATAAATATAAAAGGAAAGTGTTCAGACCATTCTGGGGCGGAAGGAGGATTAAGAAGCTAGGAAAAGGAAGTCTTTTACGGAGAAACTTTATGGTGAAACTTTCTGTGCTCTTTTTAAGTTGAAATCTTTACTCATTAATATATGCCTTGAAACAGTTTTGAGCAGTTCTGCATCAATTTCACAAATGAGAAACTGCAGCAGCATTTCAACCAGGTTAGAATTCCTGTTTTCACTGTGTGGATTTATCAAATGAAAATTTAGTGAGTTACTCATACTTACTTCCAATTGCAGCATGTCTTCAAGATGGAGCAAGAAGAATACTCTAAAGAAGAGATAAACTGGAGCTACATAGAATTTGTCGATAACCAGGATGTGTTGGATCTAATTGAAAAGGTGAGTTGTGATTGCTTCTTCAGATCTGGTGATGGCACTTTTCTGCTACTTGCTTGTTTCATTTCTGGGTCATGTCTACTTCTTTAAGAGTCCGTTTAACTGAAAACTTGATCCTCTACAGAAACCTGGAGGAATTATCTCCCTGCTTGATGAAGCCTGGTATGATAGGATCTCCTTCTTTGTAGCTTGCTGTAGTTCATGTTGTTCAACTATTTGAAAAAGTTTCACATTTCTTGTAACTTTGATGATATGGGATGGTGAAACAGAAGTAGGTTTTGATTTTTAATTTTCTGCAGTATGTTCCCAAAGTCTACGCATGAAACATTTTCTCAGAAGCTGTACCAGACTTTTCAAAAAAATAAACGCTTTAGCAAACCGAAACTTAGTCGCACTGATTTTACTATAGTGCACTATGCTGGGGAGGTAAGTTTTCTTGGCTTGGTTATATCCTTTTTCTGCTTCATGTTAAACTCAATCTCCTCAGTTGCTGAAGTATCCCTGTTATTTTGTAGGTTATGTACAAGGCCGATCTGTTTCTGGATAAAAATAAAGATTACGTGGTGGCAGAACATCAAGCTTTGCTGACAGCCTCAAAATGTCCTTTTGCAGCTGCACTTTTTCCTCCACTTCCAGAGGACTCTTCAAAGTCATCCAAATTTTCTTCAATTGGATCAAGATTTAAGGTCCGCACGGCTTTCTTTTGTATATGTTATCTAAACGTGTTATCATTGTCCTTTTTGTGAACTGTCACGCTCTTATCGTCAGCAGAGTCTTTCTGCCTGTTGGGATCTAAGATTGTAGAAGATTCTATAGTCTTGCCTTTTCACATAGAGTTTCATTTCTGTTGATGAGAATCTTCCACCGATATATTGCATAGAATATGGTCAGAATTGCCCATATACATTAGAGTGTACGAAACAGATATGGTTGAATCGGTTGGCACACAAAGTTCTTGCCTAATGCTTTTAGATTGTAAGTTTGAATTGACGACACTACTAAATGAATTTTTTTTCCTGAAATTTTGATTTGCTATTGGTTAAGTACGATACTACAATCATTTGCACATGCAATGTCATTGTGCTCTCAGCAGTCATCTTTATTGTTGAGTGATGCATTGAGATGATTAGATTGCAATTCTCTTCTTGTTTTTGTTGGTTTCTACATACAAATGTCCGCTTAATGATTTCTAGATTATAGTAATTTTTAAATCTAGTATTGTTTAGTTGATTAATGTGTTATGCATTGCAGCTGCAACTTCAATCTTTAATGGAGACCTTAAACGCGACTGAGCCTCACTATATAAGGTGTGTGAAGCCAAATAATGTATTGAAGCCTGCCATTTTTGAGAATGTGAACGTCATCCAACAATTACGTTGTGGTGTAAGTATAATCTTTAACTTTTTTGTGGGTTGGACCAGCCTTTGGTTCTCTAGCACAACATTTTCCAAGCTATCAGCTAGAGTTTTCAAATACTATGGGTGCTCTTTTAGTTGTTCAACATCGTTTTTTCCTTCTACAAAATATTTAATTAACCTTTTTTGGTCCCTCAAACATTCAGGGTGTCCTTGAGGCAATCAGGATAAGCTGTGCTGGATATCCTACCAGAAAGACGTTCTATGAGTTTCTTCTTCGATTTGGTGTCCTTGCACCAGAGGCTCTGGAAGGAAAGTAAGTCGCTCCATATCCAGATTATTCTTTTGCTTTTTACTCTGTCAAAGTACTTAGCAGCATTGTGTTTTAATATACCTTTCAATGGTGGCTCCGGTTCGTATCATGACACATGCTTAAGATATTAATTACAGAGTACCCATATGAGTGTCACAAAAATATCTTATTTTGGGTTTGGATGCAAAAGAAAATTTATTTGAGTTCCTTTTCTCCGCTGCAGTTATGAAGACAAGGTTGCGTGTCAGGTTATTCTTGATAAAATGGGATTGCAAGGATATCAGGTATCGTTGTGAGCTTTGGTGATTTCTGATAGGCTATGTTTAGTTCACTTGAAATTTTCTGATCTGAACTTATCTGATCTGATCTGAACTTATTTTTTCTGATCTGATCTGATCTGATCTAATTACAAGATCTTATCTTTTAGATATTTCTCAATATATAAGAAAAAATATAGTCATGTGGGGTCTTGTTTGATTCGTCTCAGTGAGTACTTTATTAATATTCAATTATTATAATTTTTACTAATATGTAATGAAAGATATAATGATTTTTAAATATAAGCATGATCTGATCTGAACTTATTTTTTCTGATCTGATCTGATCTGATCTGATTAGATCTGAAATAAGCAAAAATAAGGTGAACTGAACATAGCCATAGATTGACTATATGATTGCTAGTTCTCTTAGGGGGCGTTTGGTTTGGGGTAAACTGGAAAGGGAAAGGGAATAGAACCTCTTGATTCCTTTTGATGTTGTTTGTTTTGGGGGTTTCTTTTCCTCTCCTCCTTTCCCCTCCTTACCCCAAATCCCTCTAATCTGATTACCCACACCCCCCCAAGGTTTCACATTCCCTTTCTTTGACTCATCATTGACCACCTCCTTCACCATTCAACCACCACCATCAAACCATCACAACCTAACCCAATCATTACCACCACTAGACTCCTCCACCTACTCATTCAACCACCACCCAACCGCCACCAGAACCGCTTCCTTGACCACCACCCGCCGGCAACCCTAACCCAACCACCGGAACCCTAATACGACCATCGACACCCCTCCATCGTGATTCCCAGCACCACCCTAATTCACCCGCCGAAAATTACCCACCACCCCCGAAACCCATACCACCAACCACGAAACCCACCCAGATCTGAGGAAGGGAGCCCGAAAAAACCAACCATCACCACCAAAAGAACCACCAACCACGAAGGAGAAGAGTACGACCAGGAAAGAGGGGAAGGGTGGCGACCGGAAAAGAGGGGAGGCGGACGACGACCGGAAAAGAGGGGAGGGGGACGACGACCGGAAAAGAGGGGAGGGGGACGACGACCGGAAAAGAGGTGAAGGGTGGCAGTGTTAAGGGTGATATACAGTGGTGGTTGAAGGAAGATCTGTGGTGGTTAAATGTTAGGGTTTCCCTTAGACATTTTGAAACAAACAACCAACTAAATCTAAGGGTTTGGCTTTCCATTCACCTTATTTCCCTTTCTTAAACCCTTTCCCTTTCCCCTTAGTGAACCAAACGCCCCCTTAGTTGATTAAAATACAAGGCTTTCTGCTTGTAATCAAATTAGCTTTAATATGTGTCTATTGCATACACAAGGCAACTATTATCTTGGACAGACAAAGTGGGGGGGGGGGGGAACGTATCAGTAGGTGTGGTCCGGTATCTTAAAGGATTTCAGAATTATTTTCTCTTTTTTTGTCCAAATTGAAGGCCTTGGTGCCATGTCATATCCTTATGTTTGAATCCTGAGGGAACATAATTGCAGAATTTTATGGAAAAGTTAGACTGTGTCTGGGTGAGTGCAGAATTTTGTGGAATAGCTCCAAGGATTTCTGATTTCTAAGGGACTTCTATGTAGCCATAAGGGCTAAGTAAAGTATATGAAGCTAAAAGTAGAAACATTAAGCATAGATAGTGCCAAGTGACGTGTTATATTGTCATGAATTCCGAATATAATTCCTTTGGTTATGTATATAATGCTTATACTTTACTCTTAGGGCTATGTATAAACCCTACACTAAAGTACCTTTTCATTTTTGTTCTGCCCATTGTTATAAATGTCGGCAGATATGCGACATATTGGCCAAGTAACGGAATACTAGCTTGCTAGACCAGTATTTCCTGATTGTCAAAGGACTGCTATATGTTGCTCGATACGGCATATACAAGGAAACAGTGCCAATATGGTCTATACAAGACCGACACAAAAATCATGCTGCGCACCATCTTATGGCATCGCCTTACCACTCGGCCATGCCGCCAAAACGCTTCTGCTCCAAGAACAGAGGATTGTGTGTATCGATCCTGCATCTGTGACCATGATTAATATTTAGGACTCCAGATCTGTCTTGTTATTGTGGCTTTATTAATTTGCAGTTCTTCCATCTTGGAAGTTGGAACACTGGGATGCGCTTTATAGTAGGTGATAAGCTAATAATCTTATTGGCAATGTGAAATGCTAATTTTAACTAATACTGTATTGGACCACAGTTTTTGTATTTGAAATGTCAATATTCCAATTGATTTCGCGATTTGAGCTGGACAGCTGGACTAATCTGCCGGCTTAACGATTCTATGTACCTTCTATCTGTATGTTACACTGCCAGAAAGGAATTCAAGATATCACCTCTTTTCAAAGCTATACATGCTAGCCTAGAAGGCTAGAACTATTATGAAACTTAGAGCGTATTAGGTATATTCATATATCTGATGTAAGGTGTTGAACTATTGATTCCTTTTCGTAGCATTTGAATTTTCCATTGTCCTGTAGTTGCTCTTTTCCTTGTATCTCAGATGTTTTGTGTTATTGAGATTATGATTGAAAGAAAATTGTAGCGTATAATGCTTTTTTGATTTTTGTTGTACATGCATTTACACTGCTACTTGAGTTCTCTCTGCATATCTTGTGCTTGTTTCTCAATTATGGTCATCTGTTTTAAGGCCATTTGATTAATTTATATTTCTATATATTTTTGACAGATAGGTAAGACAAAAGTATTCTTAAGAGCAGGTCAGATGGCGGAACTCGATGCTAGAAGAGCAGAGGTACTCGGAAATGCAGCGAGAAAGATCCAGCGAAGCATCCGCACTTATATTGCTCGCAAGGAATTTGTGGCCCTCCGTGAATTTGCAATTCAGTTGCAGGCTTTATGTCGATGTATGTTGCTTTGCTCTTGGGAAAATTCTTCTGCAAATTCATTGCCAGTATTCCATTTAAAGAAATACTTCCTTTTTTAGGCCCGAGCTTTTGCTAAAGCAGTGTTGAAGGAAGTATTATATGTGTTCGTACATAAGATTTTCTTTTAGGTCTTCAATTAAAATTTATTTATTAGTCATAAGTTATAACTGATTATGACTGAAAGAGAACTGGAGATATAATTTGTTTGTCAGTAACAATTTTGTATTGTGAGGTGAGAGTGGTTGAGAATATGATGTCCTGTACGGCTGTACATACACCTTGCAAGTTGGTTGCATGTAATTATGCAAGAGATGGACAAAAAGTCTGATATCTTTGTGACAAGGGTTTGTCGTCAAAATCGTCGAGAGCACTATATCTGGCTGATGTTTCTGTTAAGCACGGCAGTGCCCTG
Source organism: Beta vulgaris subsp. vulgaris (assembly GCF_026745355.1). NCBI lineage: Eukaryota > Viridiplantae > Streptophyta > Magnoliopsida > Caryophyllales > Amaranthaceae > Beta > Beta vulgaris. Next base: position 53,680,667 of record NC_079208.1, on the reverse strand, counting down.
TCAACCTTTTCATTGGGATGGTAATTGGCAGGGCTCTATGTCAGGGAACTCACCAGACCAGTTGAACCCCAGCTTCTTGAGAGTGGTTGGAGGGAAGGGAATCATAACCTAGTGGGAAGTAGGACGTGTGACCTCCGACTCACAAGTTCAAGCTCCTACCAATCGTCTATTGGTTGGGTCCACCCCTTGTATTAGTTTAGACTGGTGTCACGAAATGTTCAGGTCTTTCGGTGCATACCCTTCAATTCATCAACTTACAAGGTGATCCCTTGTTAATGAGTGCTCCTGCTCAGGAATTCTAATATGAACAATCTATGTCTTTGTGGCCTTTGCAGTCAGAATGGCCTGTAAGCAGTATGAAGAATTACGGCGTGAGGCTGGAGCTTTAAGAATCCAGACTAAGTTCAGGCAGCATGTAGCAAGAAAAGTTTATCTGCAAGTACGTTTATCTGCAATCACCTTGCAGACAGGTTTAAGAACAATGATTGCGCGCAATGAATTTAGAATGAAACTTCGCACAAAAGCTGCCATCCATATCCAGGTACTTTTTGTTTTTGGTATCACATCTCATTAGAAGTAATCGGGTTGATGAATTCTAGGTGGGTAGATGCAGTTTCCAAGATTAAATTGTTATATGAGGTAAAATTACTAAATTAGAATGAATTTACCCGTGATTAATGAACTTTCATATTAATTCAGGCCAAGTGGAGATGCCATCATGCTTCTGCTTACTACAAGAAACTATACAAGGCAGCTATTGTTACACAGTGTGAATGGAGGTGTAGAGTTGCAAGAAGGGAGCTCAGAAACCTTAAAATGGTTCGAATTTTGACCTTCATCTCAGTTCGACTGCTTGTTGCTTTTTCATGTTGCATTAATACCCTCTGGTTTGGATTGATTTAGGCTGCAAGAGAAACAGGTGCCCTCAAGGAAGCAAAAGACAAGCTTGAAAAACGTGTAGAGGAACTAACATGGCGTTTACAACTCGAAAAGCGTTTGCGGGTAATATTATGGGCATATTTATATTTCCTGAAATTAGTTTTCATCTGTCAGATTTTTATTTGTGGTATCTCCTTATTGCAGACTGACCTTGAGGAAGCAAAAGCCCAAGAGACTGCACAGCTGAAGAAAGCATTGCATGCTATGCAATCACAACTTGAAGAAGCTAAAACAATGGTGATTAAAGAAAGGGAGGCTGCTAGGAAAGCCATTGAAGAAGCACCCCCTGTAATTAAGGAAACTCCTGTTATTATTCAGGATACGGAAAAGATTGATTCGTTGACTGCTGAACTTGAAACGGTCAAGGTAAGGTTGTAAGAAAAATCTCCGTATATATGCTGCATGTCCCACCAATCATACTGCAACATAACATTGCTCACAATTTAACCTGTTCTCTGCATGGTTGCCTTGTTTTTTTCTAGCTCTTACTAGACTGATTTCTCTGGTATTTTACGCTTTTCTATTCTATATTTAATGGTATAATGAATTCCGTTATTTTGCGGTAAACATTAAAATATACATTAGGGCCATGTACTTCAAATTTGCTATATGACTCCATCTTTTGGTGCTGAAGTGTGAACTTTATAATGAGCAACTTTAGAAACAGAAATGGATGAACTTTTAGTGTCCTTCCAATTTTACTCATGCAAAAGGTAAATCAAATGTGATACCTCTTACTTCCCTGGTCACTGGTTAATGATTTGACATAAAATTGTGATGTCATGCAAGGTTCTATTTCAAAAACAAGTGTAGGAATCTGTCGGGGAAACTCATTTTAAAAATGATCTTCTTGGTCTTTATCTCAATAGTCAAGCTTAAACGCACAGCTGATCGAGCTATAACCATTTTTTTGCGTACTAATACTTGGCACAATTCGATCTTTTAATTTCAAGTGTTGCTTCTCTTAGTCTAAGAAAACGCATTTGTGCCCTAATCCCCTAATACTGTCATGATTTGGTGCAGGCTTTGCTGCAGTCAGAGACAGATTCCAAAAAAGAGGTGCAGCAATCTTATACAACAATGCTAACCAGCAATGAAGAACTAATGAAGAAGCTGAAGGAGGCAGAGGAAAAAGGGAATCAGCTTCAAGAATCAATGCAGAGGTTTGTAGCATATTTATCAATGTGTCTTAGGCTTACTGGTTAACCTGTGTAAAGTGGGGGATCTTTTTAATCAAATGGGGGCAAGTAGAGAGTAGGTGCTGCTCTTTTTTTTTCTTTTCCATACGTTTATTTAATTTCTACTTTCTCCTTTTTTTTCATGGCACCGTTTGAGTTTCATGCATATCAATGCTCAATTTAAACTTCAATATCTTTAATTATTCTTCTGTAAAAATTACATAAAAAAATATTTTGGAAGTTTATGTTGAGATGATACTGAAGATATGGGTAAGTCAATGAGTGAGTAGGTGTTTTTACTAGTGTATCCTGACCCTCTGAGCTTCTTCATCAACATAGCTACGAGGGGTAATCTTTATTGTAATAATACATTTGTTTTTGGTAAGTTATTGTTGAATTTTGAGACCTCCAACTATGGCCACTTGGGTGAATTTTGCTTGGTCATTGTAACAGAGTACATTTTCCTGAGCGGACATTGTCATCTGTGTCTCTGTGAAAGTCATGGCTCTAATTGTTTTTCAACCTGTAACTAGATTACCTGTGATTGTTCTAATTCATTAGAAAAGTTGCTCTTCTTGTGTTTCAGTCTTCAAGAAAAGGTCTCTAATTTGGAATCTGAGAACCAAGTACTTCGGCAACAAGCACTGGCCATATCTCCAACAGGCAAAGCAGTAGCAACACGACCAAAGACAACAATTATACTGGTAATCCTGGCTTGCACAATTATGTTTTCTTTGTGTATTATGCTTATGGTCTATCTTGATATAGTTATGTGTGTATAACTTCAGAGGACTCCAGAGAATGGGAATGTTGTGGACGGAGAAATCAGAAGAGGATCGGTAAGATTATTTCTGCCATTTCAGGCAGTTTGATTTTCAATTTTTCATGCCAATACTGAATTTCATGTCACTGCTTTTACCTTTATTATTAAAAAAATTTAGGCCCTTGCTCCGGTACCTTATACGCCTGAGAGTGAAGCAAAACCCCAGAAATTCCTTTATGAGAAGCAACAGGTAATCAAACATGAGATCGAATATGATAAATTTACTTACTTTAGTAACACCCTTTTAGATGTTTTGGGAATTGAACCTTGTTTCTTATCATGCTTGGATGTTGCTTTTTTTCCAGGAGAATCAAGATGCTCTAATAAAGTGTATATCACAAGATCTGGGATTCTCTAAAGGCAGGCCTATTGCTGCATGTTTGATATACAAATCTCTTCTGCAATGGCGATCATTCGAGGTTGAAAGAACCAATATATTTGATCGTATCATTCAGACTATATCTACAGCCATCGAGGTGTAGCTCACACTTGATTATAGATTTACTTATCATACCATTCCCATCCCCATTTGCATTCTTATTACCCTAGGATATGCACTTCTTAGATTGCATGGAAATTTTTAACCTCCCCGGACACGGTGGTGATCGTATCCAAACTGGCTCTTGCTATCCGGGATATATAGAATCTGAGGGTGTCTACTTAGGTGATTAGGTCTTTTATCTTGTGCTCTTAAGATACTGTGGAATAGCATGTGGCTTTTAATAAAAAATTACCACTTGAACGAGCCACTATTAGTAACTCTTGTAAATTTTTACTTTAAATGGGCTGATCAACTGTTATACGGCCCTTCTATACAAAACAGTTATGGTACTGTTAGCTCTCTTTTCTATCTAATATATTAGTTCTATTATTATAGTCCATAATAAATGTTGTTTTAGAATTTTGATTTTCGACACAAAAGTTGTTAATATTTTTCCTAGTCTACCACTCTGCCTTTACACTGAACCCCTATGTTAATTGCCTGTTCTTTTTCCAACAAATATTACGGAGAGTACTTTAGCCACTCTATTATCATTCTATATATTTGTTAATTAGAGGGAATTTCCTAGTGCTTTTTTTTCTCAAGAAGCACTTTGCCTTTCCAGAAGGTCTAATAGAAATGGCCTCTTTGTAGCTGCAGTGTGCAATGCCCCGTTGCTTTGCTAAGACAAGAGTATGATAGAGGCATTCAGGTGGTGTTGTGCCATAGTATGTGTTATGAATCCATATCAAGGGCCAAGGGGGAAGGACAATTTAGATATTATCTTCATTAGTTAGCTTGGGGAATAAGCTAGGTAGTTGTGCTGAGGAAATTACTCTATATGCAGGGATAATTAGAGAGAGAGAGAGGTATGTTGAATTATGTGGAGAGTGATTAGTGGTTTTAGCTTGGGAGAGTGCCATTCGTCTCGAAAGATTGGCGAGGCTGTAATTGGTGATTAATCATCTAGATTGGCACTAATTCAGTCATATCTTACTGTTTTCTTCTTTAAACCTTATTCTTCATCCCTTAATCTCTCAACTCTATGTGTAATCTCACTGTTTTGGCCACCAAGCTATGTTAATTCATAGCAGTATGGTATAGATTAATATTTCAATTTTCCCGCTTGTGATCTGGGATACAATTATGATTGTACTGCTCTCCCTTTCCAATTCTCCTTTTCTGGACTTCAGCTCTGCTAATGCTTGTGATTGTTTTCTACTGAAGACCCAGGATAACAATGATGTACTGTCCTACTGGTTATCTAATTCAGCCACATTGCTATTGCTGCTTCAAAGCACACTAAAAGCAAGTGGAGCTGCCAGCCTAACACCACATCGAAGGAGAACCTCATCTGCTTCTTTATTTGGTAGGGTATCTCAGGTAAGATGCTAATTTTTTTTAATCGTCATCAAAGAAATGGTAGTAAATATTGCCGCCTTGATGTTCGATATAAATTTTTATTCTTTTTGCTTCGGCCTCTCAAAATTAGGGACTTCGATCATCTCCACAAAGTGCTGGTTTTTCATTATTCAATGGCCGTGCTCTTGGTGAAGAACTGCGTCAAGTCGAAGCGAAATATCCTGCATTGCTTTTCAAACAGCAACTTACTGCTTACCTTGAGAAGATATACGGAATGATCAGAGACAATCTGAAGAAGGAGATTTCTCCAGTTCTTGGTTTATGCATCCAGGTAAGCAGCAGTGATTGTCAAAAGAAAAACTTGTATGAAATAATAAAAAAATAGCAATCTAATATGGTCAGAGCAAAATTTTGTGTTTGCTTTTAGTGATCCGTCCTCTTTAGATGGCTCTTTTTGGAGGTTTGAGGCCTTAAATTGGCCTCATCTCGTTCTACATAGATCAACAAAAGACCATGCCTGATTGTGTAACATCAACTATCTACATTGTATCTTTTCATTAATGCCCTTGTTTTGCCTTTTATCTATATGAGTGATGTGAATCTAGCTGTTTTTCTGGCCTAATATATTTGCCTGCAGGCACCTAGAACTTCCAGGACAAGTTTAGTAAAAGGACGTGCTCAAGCCAATGCAGTCGCTCAAAAAGCGTTGATTGCTCACTGGCAGAACATTGTTAAAAGCCTAAATAACTATTTAAATACTATGAGAGCCAACTATGTAAGTAAATTAGCTTTGCGACTGAAGATGGACTTGTTTACATAGATATCCAACATTCTATTGCCTAATTGGGCAATTTTAATCTGGCAGGTTCCACCATTCCTTATCCACAAAGTGTTTACACAAACATTTTGTTTCATCAATGTTCAACTTTTCAATAGGTAATCCGTGATCTACTTGTATACTTATGCATATGATTAGCATGGTGAACTTTTTACTGATCAGCGAACATTTGGTTTGTCTCTTCAGTCTTCTGTTGCGCCGTGAATGCTGCTCGTTTAGCAATGGGGAGTATGTTAAAGCAGGCCTGGCAGAGCTAGAACAATGGTGTCATGATGCAACAGAGAAGGTACTTCAAATTTATATCATATGTGATTCCTTGTGCTATAGATGATATTAATGAATCTTGTTATTTTATAAATCAGTATGCAGGTTCTGCCTGGGAGGAGCTCAAGCACATAAAACAAGCAGTTGGATTCCTGGTCTGCCTTCTAAATCTTCTCCTTCCATCACTATAAAAATAATACTTGGAACCTTTTTTGACCAGTAAATTTTTTTTTTCTCTAAATATTGGTCACAATCAGGTGATACACCAAAAGCCCAAGAAAGCGTTGAAAGAAATAACAAGTGATTTGTGTCCTGTGAGTCAAATTCTCTTCCTAATGTCCCTTTTTTATATGGCTAGTTCGATAATTTGTGTTACTTTGTTATACCCTCCCACTTACTCCAAGTGTCTGATTTTCTCTCAGGCTCTCAGCATACAGCAGTTGTACCGCATCAGTACAATGTATTGGGATGACAAATACGGCACACATAGTGTATCTGCTGAGGTGACTGGAAATCATATTTTATGAGAATCTTTTCTACTCTCTCCGTTTTCACCAAGATTTACTCACTTTCCCTTTTGCGTCGTTTCACAAAGATCTACTCACTTCACGTCTTTACCTTTCATCAATTTGGGTAAGAGAACCCAACCTTGTAATGGGTTCCTTGGCTTTTGTGGAAAGAGAACTGGAGAAGTGAGTAAATTGAAGTGAAACAGGGGGAGATTTTCGTACTTAATATGCCTGCTTTCCTTTGGGTTTACAGTTTCTCCTTTCTTTTCACCTTTAACTGTTTAGAACAAGAAAGAAAAATAGATTGACACAAAATAACATTATTGCACACAGAGCTCCACTAAGAAAAAACACATGCTAATTGCTCAAAACGGTTGATATCTATAGATGCTTATCCTATTCCCTAATTCATGTGCTGAAGAGCCTTTTACTTGTACAAGGACAGCTCTAACGGGGTTCGGCCTATACCTGAGATAGGTGGCTTGATCTAGGCCCACATATACTAGTCCAAGAAAAAGAGACTTTGAATATTTGTTTATTGTTCAAATACTTACAAAACTCATCCTGTCAACTATTAGGTTATTGCAAGTATGAGAGTCAAGATGACAGAGGACTCCAACAATGCTGTGAGCAGCTCCTTCCTTTTAGATGATGACTCAAGGTAATGGTATTTTTAAGTCTCCAGAATCCATACTGACTCAAAATTGAGAATCTATGCCTAATCACTCGTGAATCACTGCAGCATTCCGTTCTCAGTGGATGAAATCTCAAAGTCTATGGAACAAGTGGAACTGGCCGATGTTGATCCCCCACCTCTGCTTCGTGAAAACTCAGGCTTTGCATTTCTTCTACAACGGTCCGATTAATATTCAATGATCACTCTTCTTGCTGCTATATTCTTGCTGCACAGGAAGGATTCACTTGTACATTTGTTGCTGTGAAGATTTTAAGTATATTATTTCTGTAAATTCACACTCAGGCGCTCCTATTTTTTCTTATGTCTGGGTTAGTTTTTTCTTCAGTCAGAATGTTGGCTTCTTGTTTCTTTTCCCTTTGTTCTTTTATTTTTTTGGAAGCTAAGTGCTTCTTCTGTGGACAACGATAGGCAGCCATATATAGGAGTTTTGTGATGTTACTAGTATACTGTGGCTCCTTGTTGATGTACATATTATGTGTTATTGTTTGATGTAATGGTGATGAAAAAAGAACGTTGTTTGACAAGTAATACTCTTCGTTCTTCTCGAGTCTTTCTCCTACTTGAATCCTTAATATTTGACTAATCTAACACAACTACTCTAACAAAGCCCCAACATTAAAAAAATCAAAAATCTCAACTGACTAACAAATAATGACTTTTATTGATACTGATTATCAGCATATTGTAGTTGTAATACTTCTATAACATAAATTATTTCAATAGCATAGTCTGCAATTATAACATAGATAAAGATACTTGAGTAGATGCGTAAAATTGACTAAAATCAGCTTGTGTCAGATTCTTAGCTATAACTCGAGAGAGGGTGACCCAAAAACAATCCTACTCGATCTCAATCCATAACAAATATGTACTCGAAGTTGATCAACGTTTGACTTGAAAACAACCCAAATCGCTATTGACTTGTCTTAGTTACAACGTGATATGTTATTTACCTAAACCATTATCTAGAACTATTTCTGTAACACCTCGATAATTCTCTCTTTTCCAAAAATACTTTTCAAATATAAAAGTTAAAGAATCATCAAAGCATTATCGTCGCCCATGTGATAACGTATTGGTTTATTCAGAATTTTGCAGCGGAAAACATATAATTAAACTTTAGAATTTGAAATATAATAAAGTAACTTTAAAACCAAACAACACTGTTAATAGTAACTTCAAATCAAACTTAGATTAAGAAAATGACTTCTAATTGTGTTAGGGGGTCCAAACATCAATTTTACTCATCATTAAACTCTCTTGAAATTCTATTTTCCGCTGTAAAATTCGAAATAAGCCGATACGTTATTACACGGGTCGCGAGCGATAATGCTTTGATGATTCTCTAAGTTTCCAAAATACCTTTTCAATAAGAAACTTAGAGAATCACCAAAACATTATCGCACGTGTGATAACGTACCGACCTATTCAGAATTTTTGCAGCGGAAAACATATAACTAAACTTTAGAATTGAAATTTAGTAAATAATTAAAGCAACTTTAAAACCAAATAACATTGTTAACTTGACTTCAAACCAAACTTACATGTAAATGTATCTACACTATAAAACAATAAATAGATCAATCTGTTACACAAGCTCTCCATTCCCAAATCCTCATGATGCAGCATATGCACATCTGTAGATGTCAATGCACTAAATAATATGCTCACCAATAATGGATCATCACAGGATCAATAAGGCAAAGCCATGATCAACACATACAAACAAAGGACGTAATCAGCAAAGCTGAGTACTACATAATAATAAATAAGCATTCCTAACATGATACCAATAAATATAAGAAGGGATAAATAACAATTTGCAGATAACTTTTACAGAACTGAAATAACTTTAACAATCTTTTTATTACTTTAATGGAATTGTTATTGGACCGAGTTGTCTCATTTATGTATTTCATAATGACTTACGATATCGAGAAACTTTTTAATAAAAATAGGAACGGTGATCAGTCCAATTCCCAGAAAAAGCCATGGCACGACCACCATGAACCCCAACTCCTTATTGTCCAACTTCAGATGTGCATCAGTCTAAAGTTTATTACTATCCAAGTTTCACTTTACCTAATTTACCAATCATTACTTGTTGGCAATACAAATAAAATATAATCAAACATTCGCAACTTCATTTCTTTTTATCTTAGGATCAAATAAGTGATCATACAGCTTACAACCCAAGATTGATTCCTTCTTTATTTCAATCCTTCTTATTTGTTGAATCTGGCCAACAACCAGCTTACCTTTCAAAAACATAAATTATCAACTTATCAAATAAGGCCCACAATCCTCATAAAGTAGTGAAAATAACAATATAAGGGAACACATGATTCAATCATGATCCAACTCAATAAATATATTAATTCCCCATGTGAATTAATAAATAAAGTTCTCAACCAACATGCTTGCATCAATACACCATACAAACATGATATCAACTCATAATTAAATATCATACTAACATGTTCGCACGCAGACATAAAATATGTAAAATTCAATCATAATAGAAATCATATATGATTTTACAAAGTTCCTATACATGATACTACATAATTTTTCCTTCCTAAAATCATGATACTACATCAAACAACACATAGGTATGTACGTACCTTGTGACTTGTGTAGACAAATTGATATGCCACTTTTAACACTTTAAAAATTGTCTACACAGTAATCTCCGCCTAAAACAACAAATAGAATTTATAATCAATGCTCCAAATAAATTCCGGCAACTTTAAAATACTTTAAATATCCTTTAAAATTATTTAAAAGTTGTTTTTATCATTAAAACCTCAAGTACTCACATTTTCTAGTATAGTACTATTATACTACTCATGAAAATCCTTTTAAATCCAATTAGTATTTCAAGTATTTTTCAAAGCATGCTTTAATAAAATATTTTAACTAACTTAAATCTTTAATATAATTCCTTTGATTTTCAAAATAGTCAACCATTTAAATAAATAAATTATTTTAAACTAAATTATATATATATATATATAGAAATGAGTTCACATGAGAATGCATACTTACATGAGAAATGAGAATGATATTTACGCGCTATAACTCTTATGAATAAGTGATGTAACTCTAATGAAAAAGTGATGTAACTCCAAAAAAAAGTATATTAGAAACAAAAATTCAAAATTCAAACTTTTTTTTTTTGGCTCCAAATTTTTTTAGCTGGATATAACTCTAATGAACAAGTGTTGTAACTCTAATCTAATCGTGTGGTTGAGATTCATTCTCATTTCTCATGTAAGAAGCATTCTCACGTGATCTTGCCCCTATATATATAATATATATATATAATATATATATATATATATATATATATCTACGGGAGATTACAATAGTGATAAATCATATTTATATATTATTTTTAGATACATTTAGGTTGCATTTTAGAGCGTTAATATTTATATTTAGTTCATAATTGCATACTATATATTGCTTAATTTGCGAAATATTACCCCTTTCGTGTGTTTATGGTGTTGTTTTAATGAATTTCAGGTATTGAGAAATTAATTGGAGTATGACTGGACAAGCTTCTGTAACTAGGAGCGATTGGAAGCAAACTACAATGCATAAGGATCGATTGGGTATTTCATAGTATGAGTTTGAGTGAAAACAAAGTGGAAAGTCATTAAAATAAATGTTAAAAAAGAAGTCATGTCTACTCTTCTGATCATAACTTTTGATATGCGTGTTAGAATCGAATAATTCCAACATATTTGAAAACTAGACTTGAAGATCTTTCCAATGATAGGTGGCACGCCCTGAGGAGACTTCTAGTCAACGAGTTATGCATTTCGGAAGATCACACTGTTTTTGCTGTAATATGCTATCATACACGCGGATTACTAATTCCGCTTATTTAATGAATATTTCGGCTTTTCGTATCTTTGTAACTTACTTTATATTAGGTTACCTAGTATTAATTAGTTCAGGATTCGCTCTTTTTCCTATTCCTCCCTTTTTATGTTAGTTTTTTCTACAACATATCTATATAAACCTAAACCCCAAATCTATTCTCATGATTCATAAAGTCATAATTTTAATTTTTAAATGCCTTTACATAAATCATTACTTACTACTATTTTCAAAACTATTTCCCTTAAAAGTTATCAAAAACTAACTATTTTCACATCCTCCCTAATTATATTAGATAAAAGAAGCATCCTTTTCTTTTAGAGCATCAACAATGGGTTGGTGCCTTGGTGGGTATTTGAGTTTTGGTCATTCTCTCTCTCATTTCATCCTTCTTACACCTCACATCCCATTAAACTCCTACGGACTCGTCTTTTTTCTAATGGGTTGGCTAATCTTACTCAAATTTTTTATTTATCTCTCATACTTTTACTATACCCCACATATACTCTCTCCTACCCAATGTTTATTTTTATATATGAAGTAGATTATTTAAATTAATAAAAGCTAACCAGATTATATTAAATTACGTTAAAAGCTAATTAGCAGCTTACGTTAAATTAAATTACCTATGTGATAATTACCTTGCGTTAAATTCAATTACCTATGTGATAATTAACTTGCGTTAAATTAAATTACGTTAAATTGACATTATAATTAAAAACAACGAACACATTACATAAGATAGATAGTTTAAAACGAAGATACGTTACATAAACCATAAGCAATTAAATAAAAGTTACTTAATCGAGTACTTGACAATTAGACCCAAACTTACGCCATATGTATTTAACCAATATTTTTTTTACTAAGATGTGAGTTTCCCCGTATCGCATCTCGGCTTTCTCTCCATGTACGCACCTAAATTTCGTGCCTCGAGTCTTCCGTTGTGCACGACAAATGAGTCTCCTCCGACTTGGTTAGATGACCACTCACTATTTTGAGGTTGAACTTGATCATACTCGTTCATATCTCGGTAATTTTGATAAGTATCACACTCATCTTCAATAATCATATTATGCATGATGATATATGCTATTATTATTTTCCACAATATGTCCTTATTTCATGCGAGAATGGGTTTGTTTGTGATTAAAAATCTAGCTTGCAATACCCGAATGCACGCTTTACATCTTTTTTGACAACTTATTAATGTTGTTCGAATAATCTTTGTTTGGGGGGGTTTAGGGGATCAGAGCTTTATTGCGGGGATGAATGTTGACCATCTCGGGTAGATGCCATCTGTAAGATGGTAACTCATGTTATAATTTGTCATGTTTACTGAGAAGTTTACTTCTGGAGCTCTTCCTTGTAGAACATCATAAAAAATGGGAGACCTCTGCAATTCGTTTATATCATTGCATGAACCCGGGGTGTTAAAATAAATGTCATATCCATAAGTCACTTGAACCGCTTCTAAGATTAATGTTGTTGTTTTGATTCTTCCATGATACATTCCTTTCTAGCATTGAGGACAATATTTCAAGTTATAGTGTATGCAATCGATGCTCCTATCATGCCAGGGAAGCCACGCCACTTGCCTTCATGTAGGAGATGCTCAATGTCATTTAGATTTGCGTTCCTCAACTATTCAAGTCCAAATTTTGCAACAATCCCTTCGACAAAATAAAGAAGGCATTTTCTAGCGGTACTTGAAGTAATTTTCAAATACTCGTCAACAACATCAGAGGATGAACCATATACCAACATTTGATAGCCGTTTTGCAGTTTTGTAGTGCAAATGTCCTTCCAGTAGCATCCAGTTGTTGCATAAAGAACTTATCTCTAGCTGTTACACGTTCGACAATACGAAGGAAAACATGCTTGTGCATACAAAATCTTCTGCTAAAAATGTTCTTGGGGGTACAAAGATTCATTGGTGAAATAGTCATGAAACAATCTTTCATGAGCTTTCTCACGTTCCCTACGCAAATATTTTCTAGTGCAGGGTAAAATTTCTTCTTCGTTTTGTTACTAAGCATCAACAGACCGACTCCATTCTATGTAATCTTGTACCATGTATTTGAAAAAATTTAGAACTTGAACTAGAAGAACTTGAATCATAGTTCATTTTGGAGACATAGTGATTGAAGTGGTGCTTTTCTTAAAAAATAAAAGTTTGAGAAGAAAAAGTGAATTGACTTGTGGATTTTATGGTTGAAGTTATATTCTATTATATAGGAAAAATCCATCATACATACATACCAATAATTCATTTACAGATCAGACATACCAATGCAATGTAGGAGTACACTATACAATGTAGAGTAGACAATTCAATGCAGTACTATTTGTCATACTATTAAAAATCAAGTGAGTAGACAATCCAATGCAATACTACTATTCGTCATACTATTCAAAATCTAATAAGTAGACAATTCAACGAAGTATTGTTTGTCATACTATTTAATAAAACCAACCCACTATTGACACTCTTAGGTCCAAAATCTGTACCCCCTAAGTATTAACTCAGCTTCCCAAGTTGGCTTAGCTAGCTTGTCTAAGCCGCCTCTAATACGCCACCGTTTTCACCCCCCATTTTTTCATAATCTTTTTTTCCCCTTAAACCCTAAACCCCAAGGTTTTGGTTTTCCATTCCCCTCCTATAATTTTCTCTCTCCTCTTCTAGCAACCTTCATCGTCGACCACCAAACTTCGCCGCCGATAACAGTGACATTCTCATTCGCCATTTTTTCTCTCTCCTCAATTATCTTCATGCTCGTTTATTTTGCTGCTGTTTTAATGTTTTGCTGCTAATTTGTGTTTTGCTGAAGTGAATTTTGTTTTGTTTGATTTTTGCGCAGTTATAATTATCTTAACTTACATTCAGGCAATTTTATACTGTAAATTGCTATATACTTGATATATTTATTTCATCAACGAACAAAAAATGTCGATGGACGGAAGTTTTTGTTTGAAATTGGAGGTGGAGAGGTTGATTGGCCGTTGTCCCAAGCTTGGAGGTGTAGTATATTTCAGTTCTCTCTTAGAGAAGGTATGAATTGATTCATTTACTATGTTGTTCTCAATTTTTCATTATGTTTATTTTATGGTGAATAAAGCAACCAATATTAATTCAAATAGTTAAAAACAGTTATACAATTTGATAAGTATGCAACCATACAATAACTAGGGGGGGAGGGGGAATCCCGGTCTATGATTTTATGTTGGTGTGAATTGTGATTAATAATGGGGTTGTTTGAAGGGGCATGAGTTCGAGGAGGAACGAGTGGTGAATGCATTGGCGGCCATGTTCTTGCATCACAGCTATACAATACCTATAATGGGTTGTTTTCGTCCGATTGCTAAGAAAATTGTGGATCGTGTCGTGGAATTGTTAAAACTAGTACCGAATTTGAGGTTTAATTATCCCGGGGGAGTTGTAAATTCCATGGATGAAAGGAATTTTGTGGATTGTGAAGAACTTGATGGTGTAGATCAATATGGAGTGATTGAGGCGTATTCTCGACGTGGGAGGTTTTTGGATCTTCATGAGCTTGCTAATCTTGCCTTTTGTCGTGTACTTGATCTGGCTCCTTTCTTGAAGCGGTAAGCACTATTTTATTGTTACTATGGTTTCTTAAACCCTTTTTTTTTTTCTGTAAACTTCATTATGGATTTACTTTTCTGTGACTGTCTAGATGGTCAAAATGTAGAATATATTGATCTCTTGGTGTGAGGTTAATCTTTGTTACGCTGCTGGCTTCTGTTTCATCTATTTTTTTAGAGTGCCAGCTTTAAATTTCAAAGTACAGTACAATTCGTGCATGAATAAATCTGATTATGAGCTTTCAATCTTTGCTAAGAGTTGTCATGTACTTGTGTAGTCGTGTGTTAGACAGTGTTTTTCTTCATACATAGTATGTTGTCCATGCTGCATCCTTGTAGTCTAGCTGATCTATACATGAAAGGTTGGGCATTTTTCAAGCTTTTGCATTCTGTAATGGAATAGTACAGGGTTAATATGGAATTTTTTTAACATTATAATTTTACTTTCATGTCAGTAGGTCGCTTTATGTAAAACTTGATCTGGTTGGCTTCTGCGAAACAATCTCTTGTCTCTATTCCTTGAAGTTGTCTGTATTTCTTTCAAAAGAGAATAACAATAGTTTGTATTCATAATCTTGAAATTACTTAGAATGACAGCCTGCTTAAATGCAATCCTAAATTTCTTGAATTCTCAAGATCTGAGAATATAAATGGGACAGAGGATCTATAGCTTACGGTTTTCCTATTGGGAGGGAGAAGGTTACTTTACATATTGTATGCTAAAGGAGGGTAATCCACTACCAGCCTACCAGTACATCATTGGGCAGAATGGAGTTCTCTGTTTTGTGTAACAGTTATCGATGCCGACCTTTTTTCAATCATTTATATTGTGAACAATGGATTATGGATGGTACATTGAAATTCATACATGGGTTGTCAGCTTGTCACTTGTTTACTGAAAAGATATTGGTATGTTTGTGAAAATCCATTCACCCCTTACTGAGAGGTCTATTCTGAATTTCTGATGACCAACCTTGACTTACCAATCACTCTTTCTGTTTGTGGATGTTTTTTCAGACTTTCCTGGTATGTATGGTAATAAGAGTGGTTCTTTTTTGGGCTAAGTGATTTCTGTGTGTCCCTCTCCGCGTCGCATGGATCCCTGAATAAGCGTGCTCTTTCTCTATGTTAAGGTTATTAGCGAAGGGAGGGAATAATCAGAATGTCTCAAGCTTTTTGCTTTATTAAACCAACCACCTATGTCTTCAGTGTATAGATATACTTCCTATCTGGTGAGTGATTAAAAAAATCAAATGTTGTTTAGTATATATGCATATATATCCTGTCAGTGGTTTGTCTTAGGGGGGCCTTGTATAACCCTGTTCAGATTTTTGTGAAATATTTTTATATATTCTTTTATAAAAATTGTCATATTTGAATTCCTATTTATGAGAGTATTTCTGCATGACATTTAGTTCATTGAGATTTCAAACTCTTTCCTTTTGGTTTGTGGCATCTGTATAGAATTTCTGTGCGAACTGAGTACTGTTGGAATGCTGTATATTGTATGCATTGCATACTATCTGGATACTTACATCTACGCATGTTTTTGACACTTGATGCCTGATTATTGTTTCAGTGCTGTAGAATGCTACTATGAATTTGGCGGACCACCATTTTCTCGTATTATTGATATTACATATATTGCCAAGGTGAAAAGTGAGGTGAGCTTTTGTTTCATTTTTTTTTGATGTCATCATTTTGGGGTTTCATATTGGTTTCCTATTAGCTTGCTTTAGTATAAAAACCTCATCTTTGGTTGACTCTGGTCTTTCTTTATTGACCTGTATTTATATAAATTTAATCTTGTGCACAATACTCTTTATATAGATATTTATTATGTATATTACTATTATTCTCGGGCTTTGATTTATTCTCACCTCATTTTGATGATGTTCTCAAGTAAGCCTGAACTCCTGAAGCAATTAACCTGGGTTTTGTTTATGTGTAATCAGCTTAAGTAAACCATAGATAATGAGATTGTGTGAATCTTACCTTAAATAAACATGTCATCTCCATTTCTAGTAGAGATGGCGGTTTTCGTTGATCGTCATGATTTTAAATTCGAGGGTGCACAACTGTAGACACATGAAATAAAACACCGGTTGAAAATCAAGCATGCATGGGGATCGAAGCTTGCGCTTGAAGGGAATGTGTGGAGTGCCGAGGGAATGCATGGCGCACGGAGGTGATGTGCGGGGCTCGGTGTCAATGAGTGAAGCGTAGTGAGATGTGTGGAGTGCATGTTTTACTTCTCACACGAAATACATATTTTTTTTTATTTGGGGGTGCACGTGCACCCCCATACCCCTAGCTATCCCCGCCACTGGTTATGTGTCACGTACCTAACAAAAATAAATGACCAAACTAATCCTCCTAATATTGTAGTAGGATAAGTAGGGTCGATCTCACAGAGCGAAGGTTTCTCTATGCTTAGCTCTTAAACAATGGTAAAACACTAAAACTAAAAAAGAATCAAGGTTTATATTTAATAAATTAGTATAAGAAATAAAGGTAATCTAATCAATAAAAGATCTAAACTTAAGTATCTCCACTAGTAAAAATCAACACAATAGTAATTCATACTCGAAATCACATTTGATTCAATATTCACGCGGAATAATGCGCCCTAATAAAATTATAAGCCTCTGTAGAGTATCTACGGGTTCCCTAAACATGCATGCATATCTATTCCATGGATTCATACAAGAAAGAGACATTAAGTATAGTATCACAATATAATTTCTAGGAATCTAATCTACTTATTTTCATAAAGATATTCATGTTCTTAATTTGAATATCCAAATCCGTCAAAATCCAAATCCTATTGTGATCAAAACAATGGGATCATAGCAATACTAATTATCCATAATTTAGTATTATTGGAATATGCACAATCGATCCAGCAAGAATAATTAACTAATTAATATGGAAATTTAAAGAAATAAGCTTAAACTAATTAGTGATGATAATAATGTAACTTGTTGAAAATTATATCTAAATTCCTGTTTAAAAGCTAAGAATAATATAAAGTTATAACAGAAAAAGGCACCCAAAATCTGACACGATCGTGCCACTAATTCACGTGCATGCATCCGTCCCAGAACCGGAAATTTCTGCACAGCAGGTTAGACGGGTGTGCATAATATGAGCATGCGATACGACAGATGCACTCAACTTCGAACAACCTTCTTGATCCGGAGCTTTGTTTAACGCATTTGATATGTCGCTAGAAAGCTCTTGACGTCTTGTTTCCAGCCTAATTGAATTACCTCATTGTCTTTTCATATAAAAAGTTCTGAGCAAAATAATGATAAGGTGTCATATCTTCCACAACTATGAAAAGTGGTCCGTATCTTCTTCAACTCTAATCCGTTTTGGTCACATGATATATTGTTTCGAAGCTTATCCAAGTGCCTTAACCCTTATGTCCTTTAACAGGAGTTCAAAGTATCCGAAACTACATCAAAACACGAATAACCCATGAAAGTAACATAATTTACAAAAAGGGATCCAAATATACGCTAGTGACTAGTGCAATGTAAATGATCTAATCCTATTTTTAAATGCACCCTAGTATGGAACTAAATGATGTTAGAATTGACACTTTTAATACATCTTGATATAGAAATTGAGGTAGTATAGTGATGAAGGATAGCATTTTACAATTTTGAGAATCAAGCTTTGAGTTTAAATGAGGCATTGCCAAATTGTTGTGGCATGTCCTTCTTTTGTGGTAAATCTATAGTTATGCTCTATTCTCATGCTCCATTCTCAGTTCTGTGATTTGTTTTGAAATATTTTCGTACTTTTTGTTTCCCAGCAAGCTGCAAGGCATTTACGTGAACTGGTGTGGACGTCTTATCGGCTCCTCCTTTTGGACCCTGAACATTTTTCAAGCCGTTGGAATTGGTGCTGTTTTCTGGACCTGGTGCATCAATCTAAAAGTTTCGATGCTTGTATCGATACTAGGCTCACTATAGATATAAGATGGTGTGCAGTGCAGATACTGTGTGTCCTACTGAGATTACCAAGTAGAAGCTCTGTACTTGGTTTGCCGCCTGTAGAAGTGCTACAATGCCTGTTGCGGTTAGTACTCGTGTTTGAATTATTGTGGTGTCTATTTAGCCTCACTGTGAAGGCTGCGGTGAAGTTTATAATAAAGAGCTTCATAATGAACTGCTAGTTGGCTTTCTCATGATAGGTGGTCTGAGTTCTGTTGGGATGTATCAATGGAAAAGGCTGGCTGGTTCATATCCAGAAAAGAGGATCCAGATTATTCAGATGTTGCTGGTTATAGTTGTGGAGAGGCTATGGATATTGATCCGCTGAAGCTTCTCGATAGAGAACCTGAAGGGTTCAAAAAGAGGTTGCGAAGGTGTGTTGCCCAATCACTTGTGATTGAATAAGAGTCAGAGAAAATAGAGAAGCAATTTTAGATGTTAGAGATGACCCAAAATCCAAAGTAGCTATCTGGTCATTACTCATTAGTTCACTATTACCCATGAATTATATGTTTGGTTTTTCTGGTTTATGTCAGAGGTTTTGTGTCTTACTGGTGACCATTGCCATCACCCTTTTACTTGGTTCCGATGTGGCTTTCCAATTTCTCTTGCTGCTCCATAGGGTCTGTTATAATATGTTTTTTAGATCAATTTTTTTGATAATCTACTCTCTTTATAAGCTTGAGTAAAGCCTAACAATTGTGATCTCGAATTTGGTAGAGAAATATGATAATTCTTTGGTGTCCATCTGAGAAATGCATTCAGAGCTGTGGTTCTTGATTGCTGCATGCAGCAAATTAGTTAATTTAATTTATGGCATGATTGGTTCTAAATCTTTTAAAGCTTGAGTTCTTGACTAATTTTGTCCTTTTGTGTCATTAACTCCTTTCTAGAAGGAATTGTCATGCGCTGTGGTCTGTATTTGATCTTCATGAAGTCTTGGGTATATTTTCGCCTAATCCAGCTATTTTTTTTTTTTTTTTTTTTTTTTTGTGATATGATCAGGGACAGAAACCCTTTTCTTCTGACATCTTCAATAAAAGGCAGTTTTGAAAGGGTCATCTTAGCTATGAATCAGAAATGGCCTGTTCTTTTGTATGGTCCCCCTGGCTGTGGGAAGACTGCACTTATTAACAAGTTAGCTCAGGAAATGGGAAACAGAGGTAGGATACCATCCATGCTTTTGTTTTTTGTTATCACCCATTCATCTCTAAATTATTCTTTTTGCTCACATGCTTATATTCTACATGTTGTTAATACTCGATTGTGGTGCTAAACTGGCGAAGCTATCTAGGCCTAGTCCGTACCTTGGTTGTCCAAACTTGTTCTAACTTCCTCATCTAAGGTAAGCTAAGCTCGGCTGGGTTAGGTTGTGGTAGGGTTAGATCTTTGTTTCACTACCCGGTCCATGATCATGGTCCTACTGAGTTGGCATGGGATAAAATCCGCTTGTATTGTAGGATTTGTTTATCTTTAGTTTTCTTATTGTGTCAAAAGCCTATGTAAAATTAAAGTAGTAAGAACTTAGGCAAGGGTGAGGTTAGCTAATAAGGTGAGGTAAGAATAAGCAACTTAGTTAAGTTGGTCGATAAGGCTGGGGGTGATATCTAGTTGTTGATCATTATTTACTTGTTCTTGAGATAGTTTCCTATCTTGAGATCAGAAAAGTCCTCAGTAGTGGGATCAAATTGGACCTTTTTTTGTGGCTCCTTTGTTGCTTGCTAGATCTGTGACCCTTATCTTATCTTGCCTATTTTTTGTAAACCCGAGAAAAACTACTTCTAAGGACTTAGTGATGGAAATAATTTCAAAGAGGGCACATTTTGTTTGTTTTTGTGTGTGTGTGTGTGTGCACGCGTGCTTCTGTTTGTTGTGTGTTCGAGAGTGCCAGCTTGTGGGTGTTTGTTTGTGTGAGTGCGTGTTTGTGTGGGTGGGTGCATGTGGGTGTTCGTGTGTGTGCGTGCATGGGGGAGTGTGTGTGTGGGTGTTCGAGTGTGTGTGTGCGCATGGGGGCGTGTGCGGGTAGGTGTTCGTGTGTGTGTGCGTGTGAGGGCGTGGGTGGGTGTGTGTGTGGGGTGTGTGTGTGTGTGGATGGGTGCATGTGGGGGTGGGTGGGCTGCGTTTGTGTGTGTGTGGATGGGTGCATGTGGGGGGTGGGTGGGGTGCGTGTGTGTGTGGGGGGAGCGTGTGTGTGGGCGCACGAGAATTTGACTCCATGAGAAATTGAACAAAAAGCTGCTGAATTGAAGTATTCTGAAAAATAAAGTGGCTCTGCCATGTATTCAATGAAGGGAAGGAATTAATTTGCTTCGAATCGCCATGAACAACATGGTATTTACATGAGTTCCTCGTTCTTATTCTTAAGCTAGTTCCTAGAGGGATTTGTTTACCATGATTTATCTTTCATTGGTTTCGAGAAAAGAAAAAAATCGTGTGTGTGCGCGTGTTGGAGTTACGGTGCGTGCGAGTGTGGGTGTGGGTGGGGTGTGGTATGGTGTGGGGATGGTGCATAACTCTTGATCAAGAATTCTGTTTTGGCATGATATATGGTGTGGGGGATCAACCTCTAAAAGGCGACCAAATCTAAGGTTTCAATTTGGAATGGTAACCATAGCATTGGAATGTTACGTTGTCGGAGACTTCCCAACCATGGAACATACATTTAATCTAAGATTCTTGGAATGTCTTTCAGTTCAAGAGGTTTATGTGGAGGGGGATGATGAGATGATCTGACATCTTGGCAAACATAGGTCCATTTTTTTAAAGAGATTTTGGTATGTGTTAGATAAAAGCCGCTGCTAAAACTTGTTCTTTTTCCCTAGAAGGGATGATGCCTACAGAGGATCTTCTTAAGAGAAGAAGCTTCATTATTACTAGTTGTTGCTGTTTGTGCCTTAAGGGGGAAGATCTATTGATCGTGTCAAAAAATTAGGAATGATAGAGATGGTAGAAACTGATAAGCAGTACATGAATCATATAGAGATATAATGATTGATTTGTCTGATTTTCTATGGAGCATATTTGGACTTAAAATTGAGCTTTGGACTCTAAAGATTTAAGTCCGAGCCCAGTCCTAATTTACATTGGACTTAGACGTTTGTGTCCGATTCGAGTCCAAACTTCTTTTAGTTTCCTTGTCCACTCACTCCCCAAGTAATGCCTGCTGCTGGTGAGATTTTTGGCTCTACTGTTTAATACTTGTCAGTTCTTTTATTAAGATGTTTATGTCTTGTGATTAGTTCTTTCGATTCATATGGATGAGCAAATTGATGGAAGGACGTTGGTGGGAGGTTATGTTTGTACAGAACAGCCTGGGGAGTTCCGATGGCAACCAGGTCCTTTGACGCAGGTTGTGCCTTTGTAAAGAGCATGTTTAGCTGTTGCTTCTAATTTTTGTATGTGTGTTTTGCTTTATATTGACTAACTGACTATTTACCATTTACAGGCAGTTAAAAATGGTTTATGGGTCGTCTTAGAAAATATAGACCAAGCTGCTTCAGATGTGCAGTCTGTATTATTGCCTCTTTTGGAGGGTGGAAGCTCTTTTCTGACTGGCTATGGAGAGGTAGTCTTTTCAGTTGCTTGTTGCTTTTGAACCCCTCGGGACCTGATCATGATATCTTACTTGAATATGGATGACTTTTGACATTTATTTTTTGTAGTAGTAACTGGAACTTGATAACTGAACATATGACCCCAGTGTTTCCATTCTAACTATTAGATGTTCCTGGAGCAGATTTCTCTAAAAAAGCTTGTCTTACTTTACTTAGATGCGCAGAAGACCGTTTTGTGGGATTGTCACATTAATGATTCTGATATATTTTCCCACTTTCTAAATTCTAATGTTGCTGCCTGCTAATCTTCATTTAGAGACTTTTTTGCTGATAGATATTTGTTGTCGGATGACATTCAATTTTAACTGTTGGAAGGTAATTTGGGATGAGTTTGATACTGACAAATATTCTTCAGAGTCAGTAAATGAATAGTCCCAATCTGTCGTATAAGTGTTCTGTGTCTTATGCGTGGCGAGGCTGGACTGGACTCCCTTTTTCTGTGTTTTGGCCTGGCATAACCATATGGCAATAGTGCTTTGAGGTTGTGGGGGTGGTTTTGGTGGGCTGGGCTTCACATTAATCATTATAAAAGTAAAGTCCGAAATAGTTTTCTGGATGTGAGCAGGTTTGGCGATCATTGCGACTGTTGTGCTTGGGGAGAGATAAAGTGTTCTTTTGAAATTGGATTTTTGATCAATTTTTTTTTTTGTGGGACAAAGTTGGGAGTTGTCTCTGTTGTTTCATGTCTTAGGGACTTCGGCATGTCTTTTTATTTTATATATGTGATTCAGTTTACCATCTTGTTTTCATATACTTTCTAGAGGATCCCTTGGGTCGTTTTTTTTTTGTATACACTTCATATTAACAAAATTTATGTCTTATCTCAAAAAAAACATTTTCTTTAGCAAGTAAAAGCAAAAAAAAAATAAAAATCCGAAGGAATAATAAAAACACAGCCAAAGATTTTTGCAAATATACAAAAACTGGGGCTTGGAATGTAGCTATCATGGCGCTCTGCCCTGCAGGTTTAAATTTTTCAGGAAAATGTGAAAAGACAAGTATTACTCTAAATGCAACTCTCAGGTGCAGCTTTACAGTAACATTGGATAAAGCTCCTACTACTCAACAAGCTCAAAATTGATTAATGAAATTTCTGATGAGAAATCATTGAGAAAACCAGTTCTTTCCTTAATTGTGCTCAGCAAATTGCACAAGTAACAAGTCTGTTTTATTCATGATGTTCCTTTATTGTGATTGTCATCTTCGGAGTTAAAAAAACCTATTGTTTTTAAGTTAATAGTATTGGTGAAGCAATAGAAAGCTGGCTTTTATGGATACTTAAGCCAATAGGACCGGTGTAAGTTTTCTCGGTGCTCGAGAATCTATTTGATGCTTAAAACGTTTTAAGTCTATGGTGGAGATGTAAGGTAAGGAGTGGTCGTGGAGTACCGTTATGCATGATGTTTGGTGATGGGATGTTAGAAATGACAGTGTATAAAGTGAGTCATCTTTAAGCGAGTAAGAAGACAATTTCTTGCACTTCTCAGGTGACTAGATTGTTGCTTGCTGAATGGTAAGGTTTAGAGTGAAATAATGTTGCTCTTCTTTTCACTCTTTGGAGGTTCTTTAATGACACTCATGCGTGGAAGTAAGACAATCTGGCTGAGCATTTTCCGAGTATTGTATCTTTAACTAGTATTTTGGCCCGGGCGATACTCCGGGTCAGTTACAATTACCAAATATATTATTATTCATAAATTTCATAATTGATTCTATTGGCTTTTCGTAATATATTGTATAGTGCAACATTGGAAAATGGACGTCATGGCATGATACGTTGTTAAAAAAAACATTTAAGGAACTGGGGATAATAATAACAATTTCAATGGAATTTGGATAAGAGAATATTATTAAATATTAACAGTACTTAATAAAAAGGTTCAAATCAAAAAGCTTGCCTACATATTTTTATACTTATATATCATTATAAGACTTTATTACGTTTTACTTTGAAACATTAAGTATTTAAATTGTAATGGATTAGTGGTTAAACTCTCACATTTCATATCAAAGGTCATGTGTTCGAATCATATTAACAACGCATTGTTAATATTTTTGATTGAGATTATAAACATTTTTATTAGAAGATTCAAAAGAGTGACATGTGGTACCGTTCCTGAAATAGGAACACCTTGTAACATTTTTGTATAGATAAATATAGCTTTTTTTTTATATGATTATTAGATTTTTAAACATGTGATTGTCTCTAAAATATCATTCTATGTGTGCTGGGCTTTGCTTTGGCCTCTGTTTTTTTTTAAAGAAATGCTATGTAAATAACAGCAAAGAAACAGCTGAAAGAAAGAGGACTAGTTATCTTCAGAAACAGCCAACATAGGTTTTCAAATTAGCACAAAATCTATGAATTCATCCAGTGGAATAGTTGTTAAAGGCCACATTCACCTTAGCCCAAAAAGGCTCTAAGAAGTGATTCTATCCCACAGTGAACACTTGTTAGAACAGTTTGGATAGTATGCGTGCGTGCATCCATTTCTAACCATTAACTACATATTTTCCATAAAAGCATTCTGCCACAGAATCTTCAACCTGAAGCAACTTCAAATTAGTACAAGGGGAAATTTAGGTTTTCAATAAACGACAGAAAGCCTCCTCCTGATTTTAGAACCTGCCTCACAGTGAGGGAAGCACGAGTCGCTTTTGGCATTTCACAACGTGCACATATTTGGAAAAATAGCTATTCATGGTCTTCGCCGTTGGAGCATATTGTCAGTGTTTATTCTTCCTGATGCACTCACTTTATTAAGAACCCTAACCTTCCAGTTAAATTCAACCGCAAGAAATCGGTTACCTTGGAGGCAAGGTTAATAAACGAAAAGTGAGCTGTAAGCAAATTCTTCCTGAACAATCATCCATCCACCTCCTAGTATCTCCCACCTTTAATAACTGTCAAGAGTGAAGTCATCCATCTTCCTGTCATAGGATGTTTTTGGAAGTGAGATTTCAAACATTGTTAACATGGAGAGCCGGAACAGGGGTTTTATGCAGAGCGGAAAAATTATATAATGAAGCGAAACGGACACGAATGCTTCTAAAATCTGCCCAGAGTCTAAATCTAAATCTTTCATTTGAGGGGAAGATTGATAAGCATGCAAGATGAATTTCCATAGACCAGCATAGGTCACTGTTCCAGCATATTGAGCAATTTACCATTTTGAAGAAATCCATCTGTTCTGGACTTCTGGGTAACATGATGCCTCAGCGGTTTAGGCAAAGCAATAATCTCGTGTAACCAACTTCCCAAGACTCATACTTTTTGCTTTTGTTTTCTTGGTCATAGTAAAATGAAAGCTTGAAGCTTTCTTAAGTATAAAAGAGATTGTCTGATTGAT
This sequence comes from Beta vulgaris subsp. vulgaris, assembly GCF_026745355.1. Taxonomy (NCBI): domain Eukaryota; kingdom Viridiplantae; phylum Streptophyta; class Magnoliopsida; order Caryophyllales; family Amaranthaceae; genus Beta; species Beta vulgaris. The sequence goes on along the minus strand of NC_079208.1, from coordinate 53,655,114 downwards.
TTACTCGCTTATTGTATACATATCGAGTTATCTGATAGGACTAAATCTTGATGCATCAGCCCTATCCATGTTTCAGTTACTGGGTGATAAAATTTATCTGAATGGGTCCACGGGTGTTTCAAGTTTCAATCCTATACAAAAAGGAGAGATAGGAACAGAAAATTCTCATGGCCTGAGCCGTTTACAACAAAAAGGAGAGATAGGAACAGAAAATTCGCATGGCCTAAACAAGTATCTCAAACCAATGAATAATGTTTTCTTTCATATGAGCTTATGTGGGATGAGTTAGAAGTGTAAGTCTTGAGGTCCAGATTGGTACAACTGACACAGTATGCATTTGGAACTAACGAGATACTAATGTATTCATGACGCGCTGCCATTATTCTTGGTCGGATGACCCAGGGGAATGAGTTGGTATGCTGGAGATCAGAAATATCAGATCATTCCAAATGTGATTTTTTGGAGTTACGCGCCGTTTTCTTCACCTCAGAAAACATAGAAAGTTACAAATAGCTTCTTGCTCTTGTGTAGCTAGTTTGACCACTGGAAATTTCAATAGCAAATGCTTTAAATTGTTCTGATTTTATGTGTACTGACCTATTCTTCTCTTGTTATCATATAAGTTATATTTGCAGTTTAACAATAGTAATTTAGCTGTGAATGTTCGCTGATGATTGAGCTTATTGCAGGGTATACGAGTGGCAGAAGGTTTTCGAATATTTTCTACTATCTCAACTTCCAGAAATGATGTATTCTACCATGTAGAAGGTTTGTGAGTGACTCCTTGTGTCATCGTTGTATAACATCGATGATCCATGCTATTGGTGCAATCGAAAAGGAACAGTATGCTAGATGTTTGGGAAGGGACTGGAAAAATATGTATCTCAATGTACATGCGTTGTTTGTTGAAAATAATTGGATAAATTGGAAGAATTGTCTCTAACATTGATTTCTCACACTGGTATTAAAGAAAACAATCATCTTTCTGTTTTGAATTTGTAGTATCATTTGTAGGTAGTTGGATGTTTTTGAGGAAAGGGGTCAAGAGAAAAAATAACATTGATGTGTGCGCCAAAAATTGGTATTGTGTTTGAATGAGGGCATTGGAACTGAAACATGGAGATGAAACATGGAGACATTTCTATTTATACGTATGCCTTTTTGTATGGAGAAATTTCTCTGTAGAAAGTTTGGTCATCTGTGAAAACTAGAGGGGGGAGGAAACTTTCTTTCGTCTAGGCTAGAGGTACAAGTAAAATCATACCTCCTCATTTATCACGTTATCCAGCTGACTTGCACTGATAGACCTTTATTGTATTGGAATTTGGGCACTCAGGTTTTCGCTGTTCTCAACTAATCTGCTTGTGTAATCCCATTTGTATATCATTGCATATGAATATGGTTGATGTTCTTATCACTGAAGAATCTAGTATTCTGTCGTCATCTATGGAGGATTTTACGTTATGCTTTTGTGTCAATGTAAACTCTGTTTGTCTTTCGGATAGGTGGAAATGCACTGTCTGCTCTTTGGAGGCGAGTGATGGTCAGGCCAGCAGCTAGCAGAGACTTGGCGAATATTGTGACTGCATGGTATCCGGATTTGGAGCCTATAGCTGGGAAGCTCACAGGTAATCTCCTACCTAGATGGTTTTGTGATGTAAATAAGATGAGATAATTTATGTTTATGTTGGTCTCGCAGAAACTTTTGACAATCTTAATGGAGCTTCTGTATTTCTTGGATCTGGTAGTAAGAATCCCACCAGCAGATTCTCACTGAGGTTTGTCAATCCAGTTCAGAGCTGTGGATGGTCTAATCTGTACTATGTTGCAATCATCAGTGTTTATTGTGGTATCTGATCATCTCTCTTCAATGGCAGGGATCTTTTGAAATGGAGTAGAAGAATTGCTGGTTCAGGTTTTAGTTTCTATGCAGATGGTCTGTCGGCTGATTTACGTAGTAGGATATATCTGGAGGTGTGGTCTTTGGCATTTTGTTTTTGCTCATGAAGTTTTAGGTTGTTTGCTTATCAGTGTCAAAGTGCAGGCTGTGGATGTATTTGCTGTCAGTGCAGCTTCACCAGTTAATCGGTGGAATACTGTAAGGGACATAGCTAAGATGTGGGGGGTGCCTGTCCCAGCAGCAGAGGCCCTATATTGTCTTAACAGACCTGTTCTTGAGGTAGTTTTTGTTTTGATATATCACTTGTTAGTTTATCTAAATGGTGTCTGTACACAGTTTACCTTTTGCAATCTTATCAAACAGGATATGCCTGGAGCTGTTCGAATTGGGAGAGTCACTCTGCAAAAAAATGATGATGCTGTAAGTTTAAGGCAATTACTCATTATGCTTGACTTATGTGTCGATGCGTAGGTTTGATCATTTCTGAAGGAAAAATCTCATTTCTCTGCAGACTTTCCTTGAAAAGAAGCCCTTTGTGGAAATTCGCAGTTCTTTTCATGTATTGGAGAGAATAGCTTGCGCTGCTAAATGGAATGAGGCTGTTCTTCTGGTTGGTGAAACTGGTACAGGAAAGACTACACTTGTGCAGAATCTGTCGACAAGACTTGGTCAGAAACTTACTGTTCTGGTATATTTCTAGAGAACCTTTCATACTATCTGTTCTACGAGTTACATTGGTATAGCTTTGATAGTGATTTCTTTTATACACGCACTTTATTGAGGTTGTTCATCTTTTTTCTCATGTGATGTGCTATTGGATTCTATAGAACCTAAGTCAGCAGAGTGATGTAGCAGACTTGCTGGGGGGCTTTAAACCAATGGATCCTCAGTATATATGCATCCCTCTTTACAAGGAATTTGAGAGCTTGTTCCCCACTACATTCTCTCTAAAGGTATTGGTGTATGTTAGGGAACTTTCTGGTACCCTTAATAAGCCTGGTTTGACATATAAATATTTTTGAATGTTCAGGAGAATGAGAATTTTCTAGCTTGTCTGAGAAAGCTTCTGAACAAGAAGAACTGGATTGCATTATTGAGTGGGTTTCAGAAAGGTGTACAAAAAGCGGTTAAATCAGGGAGATGTGGTCCCGGAACAAAACGAAAGAGACCTTTGGACGAAAAAGTTTTGGGGCTCTGGGAGAGTTATTCTCAGAAAGTGGAGATAGCTCACCGACAACTTGCTGGCGCATCAGGAATGATATTCACATTTGTTGAAGGAGCCTTTGTCACAGCACTTCGTAAAGGTGAGTGGATCTTGCTAGATGAAGTAAATTTAGCCCCCCCAGAGACATTGCAAAGAATAATCGGGGTCCTTGATGGCGAGAGTGGCTCACTATGTTTAGCGGAAAATGGTGTTGTTGTGGATAAACATCCTAACTTTCGCATGTTTGCCTGCATGAATCCAGCAACTGATGCTGGTAAACGGGATTTGCCATATTCATTGCGTAGTAGATTTACAGAATACTTTGTTGATGATGTCTTGGAAGATGAGGACTTGACTCTGTTTGTTGATCAGTTTCTTGATGATCGACAAACAGACAAGAATTTAGTCAATCAGATAGTACGTTTTTATAAGGCGGCTAAGAAGGATTCTGAGGACAAGCTGCAGGATGGGGCCAACCAGAAGCCTCAATATAGTTTGAGGTCTCTTTATCGTGCTTTGGAATACATAAGAAAAGCAAGGAGCTTAGGGTTTAAGAGAGCTGTGTATGATGGATTTTGTATGTTCTTCATGACATTATTGGACGATCGCAGTGCTGAATTGATGAATGAAATGATTGTTTCATACTTGCTTGGAGGTCAGAAGCAATTACCACCGCCCATACCTCTGGAGAAACTGTTACAGATCAGAGAAAGGCCTGGGTCTGAACATTTTCTGAGTGCATACATTATTACTAAAAGTGTTGACGAGCACATCAGGAGCTTGGCTCGAGCAGTTTACATAAAAAGATATCCTGTTCTTTTGCAGGGTCCGACCTCTAGTGGGAAGACTAGTCTTGTGGAATATCTTGCTGCAAAAACTGGACATGAGTTTGTCCGCATAAATAATCATGAGCATACTGATCTGCAGGAATATCTAGGATCGTATATAACTGATGCTAGTGGGAAGCTTGTATTTCATGAAGGTGTATTGGTCAAGGCAGTTCGCTATGGCCACTGGATTGTCTTGGATGAGCTCAATCTTGCGCCTTCTGATGTCCTGGAAGCGTTAAATCGACTGCTAGATGATAATAGAGAACTTTTTGTGCCAGAACTACGTGAAACAGTGCGTGCTCATCCGAATTTTATGCTTTTTGCTACTCAGAATCCCCCTACTTTCTATGGTGGCCGTAAGATGCTTTCACGTGCATTTCGCAATCGTTTTGTTGAGATACATGTTGATGACATTCCAGAGGATGAGTTAATTGAAATACTAGAGAAAAAATGCAAGATCCCTCGTAGTTATGCAAAGAAAATGATTGAAGTGATGAAGGAACTACAACTGCGGAGGCAGAAGAGCAAAGTTTTTGCTGGAAAACATGGATTTATAACTCCACGAGATTTATTTCGATGGGCTAACCGTTTCAGAAAATATGGAATTTCGTATGAAGACTTGGCTAGAGATGGATATTTCCTTTTGGCAGAGAGGCTCAGAGATGAGACTGAAAAGAATATAGTGCAGGAGGTTCTGGAGAAGCATCTACGTGTTAAACTCAAGACAGAAGAGCTCTATAATCAGGTTCTGTCCTTCTTTAACATAATAAGGGTCCTCTACAGCTCTGTTTCATTTTCCCTAGGCCCTTTCTGCTGTAGTGATGGGGCCATATCTTACTTTTAATGCTCTTTATGTTATTGTCTTCCAGAGTTCTTCAGAAATTATTGTGTGGTTTCTTTCTAATATTTTTACTAGGTTCTTGGTTTGTGTCATACATGGGTTATAATTTGAAAAAAGAAGATTAAGTGGTATAATCCAAGGTTTCAGTTTATATGCATTATTTCAACTCCGTGGAGTGTCTGACAAGAATGCTAATAGGATATAGAACATTATCATGCTACTTTAGCAAACTTGTGGATTGGGAAGATGCTGATGGTAATGCATGTAGGAAAAGCTTTCAACGAGTAGGGATGATTGTAGTTGCAAGTGTGTTTGAGTCGCAAAACGAATGTTTCTAGCCTCTAGGTGTGCTTTGCCTTGTGTGTTTTTCATTCTTTTGACAAAAAAATTCTCAAGTTTTCTGTCTTATTATTAAATAGACGACAATATTGATAAAATGACGTTCTATAGGAATGTGTAATAGCATGTTCTGGAACTTTTGTTTCACTATTCTTTTGTTCATTATGCTACTGTAACTTTTAGGTGTCTGTTTGCTTGTGTTTCTATTTCGGGATTTCTCGGATGAATATCCGTAGTAAGCTGAAATTATATATCGATTAGAACTATTATTAATTGTTTAAAGTCCTCAGCTATGAAAAGTTGTTGTGAACTTACATATTGACTAATAAAACTACAGTGAAATTTCCGTCCATTCTGTCCCTTCCAGTGTAACTTTTTGCTAAGGGTGGAGGGATTAGTTTATAGCAATGATTAAAATGACGAGCTGTAAGCAAAGTACATTAACCAAGCTCATCGATGTTTGTACTTTTGGTTGTGGAAAAGAAGATTTTATATAGCTTTTTTGCAGTTGTTCGCACGAACTCAAAATCAATTTTGGGTTAGTGTTTTTTTAGTATGACTAGATTTATGTGGTGGGAGGGGGTTTCATATATGTACTATTGGTGTTTCTGCACTATTTCTTTTTCATAAAGCAGATGTTTTGATAAATCTGTTAGTCTATTGGGATCTCATAGGTACATTCTGCTGTTTGAAAGTGTCATTTGGTATCTGCTTATATCTCCTCCTCTGAATCGGTGTGAAAAAGAAAGGAAAGGTCTTATTGTGGTGTCTTGTGGTATATGTTTTTTGAGTTGACTTATTTTGTGTTTTTGACTTATGCAGGAATCTCCTAAGACAAGATCTCTTGGGGAAGATGTTGGAAAGTACGTGTAGATTATATGCGTCACTGTTATTTCATATACCAATCTATCCTTATTTGCAGAAAGAGCATTAAGGGTGGTATTATTCCTTATTTTTCTTTTCAATATTGTCTAACTTGTGGTCGTTGATTGCTGCAGTATTGTTTGGACCAAAAGTATGGAGAGGCTCTATTTCCTTATTGAACGGTGTTATCAGCTACAGGAGCCGGTATTGCTTGTAGGTGAAACCGGTGGAGGGAAGACCACAGTGTGCCAGTTACTGAGCATGGCTCTAGGTGCCAAATTACATATTTTAAATTGTCATCAGTACACAGAAACATCTGATTTTATAGGGGTATGCTATTGCATACTGTTTTCTTTCACCAAGCTGTGTTTTCTTTTCTTCTCCAAATGCCTCATAATACTCTCTTGATGATTTTTTTTATATATAATGTTGACAGGGTTTTTATCCAGTTCGTGAGAGGTCTAGAATAGCATCAGAGTTTAAGACTCTGATAGAACAGCTGGTGTTGTCGAAGGCTTTTATCAATTTTCATAACGATATTGTATGGTTCCTTTGTCTCTAAGGATTCAGAAATTACATGGAATAAATGATCTTGTTTTGAATATTTATCATTTGGGTGCAGAAATTATCCACAGATATTGGCAAAGCTCCTTCAATTCTTAAGCAACTGGGAGAGATATTGGATAGTTGTAAACATGGTCTGATCTCAACGCCTGATGTAAGTGAAAGTGATCTTGCCCCTTTTGAGAAATTAAAAGGGGAGCTATTTGAGCTGTATCGGCAATGGCAAACAATATTTGTATGGCAAGATGGACCACTAGTGCAAGCTATGAAGGATGGGGACTTACTTCTTGTGGACGAGATCTCTTTGGCCGATGATAGTGTTCTAGAACGGTTGAATAGTGTGCTCGAGCCAGATAGGAAACTGGTGAGTGGCGTAGACTTGTTTGTTGATTCAAATTTTATATAATCTTAGACGCAGTTGTTGCTTCTGGTTATCCTGATGCCAGAACGTTGTCGTGGTTTTTGTTGGAAGTTTATACTACTTGTGCATTTATTTGGTTCAAAGTATCATCAGGACACAATAGAACAACTCTATAGAAACATTAGATTAGGTATATGATGTCAAGAGTACATTGGATTAGGTATATGGTAGTCAAGAGTAAGATATTGCCCTTGCAAGACTCTGATGAGAAACCAAGGTATTGCCTGTGCAGCAAGACATTGTCATGAGAAAGTGAATATGGTTTCGTCTTCTGTCAGTCTGTGGTGACGTACTTAGTGGAATTGCAAACTTATAAAGCATCATGTTTTCACATGTTTACAGTTTAAGTCCAAATTGAAGTATATGCTTAATGATCACTTCTTTTCTGCAGTCTTTGGCCGAGAAAGGAGGACCTAATCTAGAGACAGTGACAGCCCATGATGATTTTTTTCTCCTCGCTACAATGAATCCTGGCGGAGATTATGGCAAGAAAGAATTATCTCCGGCTCTTCGGAATAGGTTCACTGAGATATGGGTTCCTCCTGTTTGTGAGCTGAATGAGTTGAGGGGGATTGCTGAAAGGTATGCTTTGTTTCATTAAAATGGTATATGAAAGGGGTTGTTTCGATCATTTAATTTGCTTTCAAGTGACTTTCTTTTATCATCTTGCACAGATTCCTATGTCCAGAGCTCCATTGTTTTGTGAACCCTCTCCTTGCTTTCTGGGAGGTATGAGTTCTGAGTTACTTTAAGTGATCTAATTGTTTCGTAATGCTTGAGGTTATTAACTTGGGTCTCTCATGGTCTTAATTTCATTTATAGTTTTTCTGTTTAGAAAATAAATTATGTGAAGCAAAAGAGAAAAGGATAGACCAAAAGTAGAAGCTGTCCTTGAGTAGTATTAGTATTATTTCCTCGTAATTTTTAATTGAAAGTATCAGTTGTCTTAGGAAAGGGTACAGGTTGCTCAATCCCAAAGATATTCTGCCATATTGTGGCATTTTAGAAAGTACTCGGACTATGCTCTAACAAAAACACTGCATAATGACACAAAGGAATATGCATGATCGTGTTCTACCTCAAAGAGAAGGGGGAAGGGTAATTTCTTGCCTGTTAGAGCACTTAAACTAACTCCTATCTTTATACAACTGCATGATCATGTCAAGTGGTAGAAGCACCCACCTTTTTTCGTTCATGTTCTAGGTTGTAGGTCCTTCAAGTTTTTCAGATTTCGACTCTCCGATTTAAGTTGACGATGTACTTTCTTGAATTTTGAGTACGAATTATGTCTTTGCTTTAGAGAAGTCTTCCCCCCACCCCCCACATGCGATTCCGGTCCGATGTGAATAGTACAGTGGTTTTGCTCTACTGCATGCTTTTAATGTATACTTATGTTATTTTTTCAGTGGTTCAACTTGATGCAAGCAGGAAGAATGCTTACTGTGAGGGACCTTCTTGCTTGGTTGGACTTTGTTACAAAGACAGAGAAGAGCTTACATCCTAATTTTGCATTTCTGCATGGGGCATTTCTTGTTTTGCTTGATGGGCTAAGCTTGGGTATGTCTTTAGTTTTGTAACTGTATTATATTGTGAGCGAGCGACTTAGTATTTCCTCTTCCGATACTTAAGCAGCACAGAAAGGGAGAAGGGTGAGATGGAAACTGGAAATAGAACTGTGAAAATGGCAAATTGTTAAGCAGTAAGAGGCTGGAAGATGGCTTATGAAAAAGTAATCTAAAATTATTCGCTTTTTATCGTTGAATACACTATTAAATTTATAAAATGTTATTAGAGAAAAAACCCAAAAACTTCCGAAAGTTTTTATTTATCATCTCAAATGACTCTTTGCACATTAAAATGGTTAGGTGGAAACAAGATGGGGAAAAAGAATCAAAGATCTTGATTGCCTTTGTGTGTGGGGTTTACGAAATACTTAATATTCCCTTTGTGCCATATTTAGAATAACTGGAGAAGTGGAAACAAGACCAGATATAATCTGATCGTTATGGGTAAATCCAAAATCTTTGTAGATAGAGCCAATTATTAGTTCCCACCATGGGGCGAGTGAAATCCGATAGATAAATCAGTGAATAAAATAATAGAAAAAGCTTTAATTGTGTCACTTAAGTTATATAGGAATTCCTGAGCCCAACCCAAGAGTTAAGAAGAATAAGCTCTTTCTTTGCCACAATAGAATAACTGCTGAGGATAAGGAAACAGATTAAATTTGTGGAGAAGTGCACAATAATATAGATACAATCCTCGGCATCGATTTACCCCAAATGGCTCTACATGGATTCCCCCTTCCCCCCAAAGTTTTTGAATGCCCTCATATCCTTTGCACCCTCAGTTCCTCACCAGCACCATAATCATCAATCCAGCGTCACCCTAGCTTATGAATAGATTTTGTCAGCCGTACACCATCACCGCTGGTGTCGATAATATGTCAACCGGAGCCACAAACTGCTGCCAGCCTGCCACTGCTGGCGAACACCAATTTCAAACCCCAAACTTGGCTGCCTTATAGCTTTCCCCATCATCGTCCAACATCATGACCACATTTGCGCTGGATTCGGACTATTCACTGCCTAACCCCCATTTTCCTATCAACCCTTTTCACAGCCAATTCTCTATTGAAACCCCCAAGCATCACTTGCCATATCATCCAACCAGAACTCCTTGCACGGGCTTGACTTCTCTGACCCAGATACAATAACCATACAAAAAGAGAACAATAGATTGGGTGAGATGGAGAAGATAAAGGATGAAATCTTGCTGTTCAATGTAAAATTGGATATCATGGTTATGGCCAATGGGCTTTTAAGGTGATCGAATTTAAGTATATAAATTTCGGATCTGTAGTTTCTATGGCGAAACATAACCATTATACTTCATAAATCCATCGTCGTAACTTTCACCGTCAAACTAGTATCTGAAAGAGAATTGAGTTGAAGGTCAGTGGTATTGGCGGTGGACGTGGGTAGTGGAAACGATCTTTGGCAGAAGATGTGGACAGTGGCTTGAGCTTGCTTGGTGGCTAAGGTGGATGGTGGTGGAATTTGGCTAGACAGGGAGGAGAGCATGTTAGGTTTCGATTCGTTTTAAAAGAGTAAACCAAACACTTTAAAAAACGAATTAGAATTGATTTCTGTAGTAGAACTAAACATCAAAATAGAGTTCCTGTTCTTGATTCCTCTGCCCTTATGTCCCTTTCTTGATTCTTTCCCATTTCTTCTGGAAAAACCAAAAGCCCACTAATTGATAATCCCACATGATTAACAACCTTTTCCCCGCAATGTGGGCTTATGTCACTGATGCTACATTTTGATTTCTGTGTAATTTCTCCGCAACATATCCTTGGATAATAGTTCATCTATATGTAATTGTTTCCGTCTTTTCTGCGCTTCACATCTGTTAGCTGTGTGCTCCTTATCTTTGCCAGGCACCGGTATATCAAAGAATGAAGCTGCTGGAGTAAGAAAGAGATGCCTTGCTTTTCTTGTAAAGCAACTTAAGGTTTGGTAGACTTGTTCCTCTCTCTTTTCTCTGTTCTTGATTGTATGCAGTGTAGTCCTATGCTACTCAGTAAGAGTTCTTAAAAAGTTCCCTAGATTTTATCGCCCAACACTTACATTCTTGTGTGTAGTTATGCATCTGGCTTATAGAACTACTTAATCAACAAAAAAAGCTGTCGTCCTTACAATTTATGACATATATGCTGATTTAGTCTCTCTGCACAAGTTTCTGATTTTGTTTTCGTAGTTTTCTTTGTTAATTAATACCCCCTTTATCTTTTTTTAATAATTACACTTGGTTTGGCACTATTCACATTCACCACTTTGACTATCACTTTTGTGCTTTATACATAATGAAAAATATAGTCATATACTTATTTGGAATCTAGTTTGGTTTGGTTTCTCTCCATATGTATTCTAAAAATATTAGCTTTTTCTAATTTTTACAAATACTCCATCCGTTTCCTAAAAATCTTCCCTCTTTCCGTTTAAGTGCGTTTCCAAAGATCTTCCTTCTTTTACTTTATTCCTTATTTGATTTTTTTTTCTCTTTTTACCCTCTCATGTCCCTATCATATGGTCCATCATTACATTATTAATTCAATTTTACTCCCTTCCTCTCTCCTACTTTAACCACTTTTTATTTGTTTATTTATCTTAACCCCTTTCTCTCTCCTACTTTACCCACCCCATACCCCACACAAATTGATTCTCATTGGTATTTGTAGTAACAGTAACAAGGAAGATCTTTAGAAATCGGAGGGAGTACATAATTAGAGATATTAATGCTCAAAGTTTTCCATCGTCAAGCATGCAGGTCAAAGTGTAATTGTTAAATACGAACATAGGGAGTATAGTTTATGGTCCTCACGTAATTTTGTCATCTTCATGTATGTTTTTCTGTATCAGGAAGATAATTCTGCTATGGATGACTCAGAACTGCTTCGAATGGACAATTATGGATGGGCTGATATTAGCAGAGCTGTGGATGATTCAGAAACTGAGGAAATGCAATGTGACAATCATTTTGGTATTCATCCATTTTATATCAAGAAAGGTAGTCACTAACTGGTTTGTTTTTGCAACTAATCTGTTAGCTCTATAAGATGTTTATAGTTTGTGTATTTTTGCATGATAAAAGTTCTTCATTATTTTGGTTCGATTCTTTGGTGTATGAAAAGGGTTTGCTCACCTTCTAAATTTTCACACGTAATAAGTCCCAGATATGAGATTATGTAGCCATACTACTCTACCTGCATTTCATTGGTGTTACTCATGTGATAGCCTTTAAGTGACATGAAGCCATAAAGCGTCACTGAATACACTATGATAGTGGACACTTTATCCTCTTCTTTTGTGCTGTTTCTTCATTTTCTAGTTGAATTCTGTCTTCTAAAACTCATATTCCTCATTATAGAATTCATAGATAGTTTATGATATGGTGTTAGTGTTGTTTCTTTGTGTCAGTGACTTTTTAACCATTGAAACTGTGAAATTTATGATAGGTTAGATTGGCATCCATTTTTGAGTCAATAGGATTGCTTTTGTTATCTGAATTGTAAAGTTTATTTGTGCTTGAAACTGAACTGGATCATGAGGGATTGTCTTCTGCTGTGTAGGTGCTGTTCACCTGGAAGATAGTGGGTTTGAGTTCTTGGCTCCTACTACACGTAGAAATGTCTTGCGAGTTTTGCGTGCTATGCAACTGTCAAAGCCTGGTTTGATATTTTTCTCATACCTTGTACCAGATTGGTGTTTTTGTTGATCTCTTTGATCTTGATATTTAATTGCTTCTATCCATTGTAGTGTTGTTGGAAGGTAGCCCTGGAGTTGGGAAAACAAGTTTAATTTCAGCCGTCGGAAAGTTTTCAGGTCACAAGGTTGTACGTATCAACCTGTCTGAACAGGTTAGAACTTTGTATATGGCCTGATTAACTGTCTTCGTATACTTTTATCTCTTTGCCTTTTTCGTTTGCATTTCTTACTCAGTTTTGTAAACATGTGTTTCTTTTGTGTATAATGTTTTTTTATTTTTTATTTTTTTGACATGGTATAGACCGATATCATGGACCTACTAGGGTCGGACTTGCCTATTGAGAGTGATGAAGGGTTACAATTTGCTTGGTCTGATGGAATATTACTACAGGTACTAAAAGTATATTTTGACGCTCGAAGGTTTTGTTAGATTGTAATAATTACATTGTGCATGATTTGTGTTTTCAGGCCTTAAAGGAGGGATCATGGGTTTTGCTGGATGAGATCAATTTGGCTCAGCAATCTGTTTTGGAGGCAAAGATCACTGTGCTTTTGTTCATTGAAGATTGTAGATTTTCGTTTGCTTGTAGCTTTGGATTTTTTTTTTTCCGTTTCTCACCATAGTTTGTAATGTCAGGGACTGAATGCTATCTTGGACCACAGAGCTGAGGTTTATATTCCGGAGTTGGGCCAATCTTTCAAGTGTCCATCTTCTTTTAGAGTTTTTGCTTGTCAAAATCCTTCTTGCCAGGGTGGTGGCAGGAAGGGTCTCCCAAAATCGTTTCTTAATAGATTTATAAAGGTATGTGCTTATTGATGCAACTTTTCCACTATGTTCCTGTTTTGGGTTGATGTATTGCGATAATTGCCTCATGAACTTATTACTGCCTTTTTTCATAGATCAGGTCTATGTTTGGGTAAGATGATGATCCTTGCATACCTGTCTTTCAAGCAAACTGAGTATCTCTTTCTCTCTTTGATCAGGTCTATGTGGATGAATTAGGCGAACATGATTATCATTACATATGTCGTTCCCGCTTTCCGGCCATCCCCGAGTCCATACTTACCAGATTGATTGCATTTAACAAGAGATTGTATGAAGATACTATGTTACATCATAAGTTCGCACAGCAGGGATCTCCATGGGAATTCAATTTACGTGATATCATGCGCTCCTGCCAGATAATTGAAGGTTGGTGTATGCACACATGTAGGATTTTATAAATGGACATTATCTTTTGTTTGTTAAAGAATTAAGTATTATGCAGGTTCTTCTGGATATATGAAGAATGATTCCTTCCTAGATGTTGTCTATGTTCAAAGAATGCGAACTGCTGTAGACCGGAGGGAGGTATTGCGACTATATGAAGAAGTTTTTGGAACGAAACCTTCTATAAACCCATATCCACGTGTACAAATGGATGATCACCTTTTGGTTGTTGGTAATTCTCGTATTAGGAGAAACCGTTTCCAGTCCATCAAGACCATTGATAGCGAACTGAAGATTTTTCCAGGATTGAGGAATACATTGGAAGCTGCCGCACAATGTATACAACAGAAGTGGTTATGCATTTTGGTCGGGCCAACATCTTCAGGCAAGACGTCGTTAATAAGGCTGCTTGCGCATCTAACTGGAAATGTGCTCAATGAAATTAATCTTTCATCTGCTACTGATATATCTGAATTACTTGGGTCTTTTGAGCAGTACAATGCCTATAGGAACTTTCACTGTGTTGTCACTCAAGTCGAGCGCTATATTAATGAGTACTGCAACCTGAAGTTAGATTCCTCTGCTGACGAATTTCTAAGGGACAGAGAAGAGCTGATTACCAAATGGCTCTGTTTTTCATCTAATATTAGTTCTGGCCACACACCTAATTCTGGTGCTTCAGATGGTGATAGTTGGAGGGAATCTTTATCTTTGTTGGTTGAGATTATTGAACTTATAGCATTTGATTTGGAGAGGTCTATGCTTCCGGTGTCTTGGTCTTTGGACGATCTGTCTAATGTTTTGCAGAAAGTTCAGAAGCTGCAAGAAGTTCAAAAGGGAAGGCCAGTTCCAGTAAAGTTTGAATGGGCCGCAGGGCCACTAATAAAGGCAATTCAGAATGGAGAATGGATTGTGCTTGAGGATGCTAATCTCTGCAATCCAACGGTATGCTAATTGCTATCTGTACACCTTCAATTCTGTCGCCCCCAAATTTTCTGTAAATTTCTTGTTAGTTTTTTTTTTGACGTACAATTCTGGATACTTTTTCACAAATTCATACTTTAAGATCTTTATGTAAATGTCACAGGTTCTTGATCGGATCAACTCATTAGTTGAATCAGAAGGGTCAATCACTGTCAACGAGTGTGGAAACGTGGATGGAAAACCTTTGGTTCTATCTCCACATCCTAACTTTAGAATGTTTCTCACCATCAACCCAAGCCGTGGTGATGTGTCCCGGGCAATGAGAAATAGAGGAATTGAAATTGTTATGATGCATCCAAATTGGCTGCTTAGTGAAGATGGCATGGAGAAGAAACAGGATATTGAATTAGATGAGGTTAAGAGCTTTCTTGCTTTATTTAACATTCCTAATAGGATGTTGGTTGATTGTATGGCAAAAGCACACATGCATGCTAGGAATGAAGGTCTGCTCCTGAATGTTCAAATTACTTATCTTGAACTAGTTCGATGGGTTCGCTTATTTGAGCAGCTTTTAATGACTGGCAATGATGTTCTGTGGAGCCTTCACAGTAGTTGGGAGCATTCATATCTTTCGTCATTAGGTGAACCTTGTGGATTGCGTATTGTCCAGGAAGCAAGAACTACTTATTTGATGAGCAATGGTTCCTTAGCTTTAGCAGGAAAGCTTTTTGCTGATTCTGGGGATATTTATTCGAAGCAATTGACAGAGGTGTCTCATGGTGAGTTATCTCTTTGCTTGCCAGGTGGATGGCCTGCGGGACTGAAACTTAAAGATTATGTTTGGCACTCAGTCGAAGCTTCTGTCAGACAAAACTTCTTGTATCTGGAGTATCTTGGGATGCAGTGTGCATCATATGAGCTGTACATTCCCAGGCATCAGATGTTGAGGGAGGATGTGTACTCCAATAGTTCCAAATCAATGTACTTGCTGGACTTGAAGATGTTGCAGGAAATAATGTATCCACGAGGTCCAAGTGGTGGAACTATGAAATGCGTTCTGACCAAGGACTTTGATATTCTGCTCATCAAGAAAAAGCTTTTGTTTGCTGCTGATTGGGTCATTGATCAAGTTACCGGAAAAACTGATCTTGACCTGTGTCTGTCGTGGTTACGTTGGTTTGATGCGCAGTTGCATCCCTGCTGCGATTTCTTTGGTTCTTTAGGTTTGGAGAATCTACTTAGAAAGGAATTGGCACACCCAATCTGGACATGCATCTTTCAATGTTGTCACGAATTGTCTCATCAGAGTGGAGACGTTGACCTGCAGTCGTTGCCAATCCTCGCTTTAGAGTCTGTTGACTTGCTCGCAAGTTTATCAATATCTTCTGCAAAGCTTCTTTTTAATGCTATCAATAGTGTTGGACTTTTAAGACGTAGTCTCTGGCAGTGGAATGCTGAGGTCAGTGAGCACTTGACTGATAAATGTATTAAATCTCTGGTGCAATCCTTGCGAAAGTTGGAAGAAGAAGTGCTGAATGTGATTGTTGAATCTGTATCTTTTGAATTTTTACACCAAACATACACTGACCTTTTGGAAGAGCACATCCTATTCTGGAATATCATAGTGTCATCAGAATTCGAAACTCTGCTAGTTCATTGGCGTGCTTTGATGAAGATTGTGCTGAAACTGAGAGAACTTTTTCCAGAAGCCGTAGATAATATGTTGGTGAGTATCATATGCTCATCACTTATTATTTTCATGCTCTTTGTAACTTGTGCTTTTAGCCTTTTATAAAACAATGCTTGATTTGATCTTTTGTGTTTTCATACTTCTGTATTGCATATTTGTATTCTTTTCTGTCACTTCAGTTTGCTGGGTTGATCATATTTGTGACCTAATCCTGTTTGTCATTCTTGTAGAGAAGTTTTGATACGATGTCTGTAAATCTAAATAAGCGATTGCCTTACTCTTTAAATTCTGAGAAGTCGATGTTATGGGCACATGGAGGTCATCCATCTTTACCTCGTTCTGCCGATATATGTAATAAACTTCAGCAACTTGTTGGCTTCGCGAAGCTACTCTGGCCAGGGAAACATTTGCAAATGCAATGTATATAATCTTTCACATTTGTCACTTGTTCTTTCTTATTTGGTATGCATATTTTACTGAAGATAGTTGTGTTTTTGCAGTTGATGGTCGTCTCCTCGAAGTTGCTTTATCAACCAATCGAGAACTTCGTTTTCTTGCCATGCAAGGTAGGCAATGAGTTTCTCTTTTACTAGTTATCATCTTCTGTAAGCATAAGACATACAGGTTCAAATAATTGTCGGAGTCTTTTGATCTCAAAAACCTTTGTGCTTCACTTAAGTGGGTGAACTTGGTTCAGTTTGTTGAAAAGAGCTGAGATTTCTTGTCCAATGCTTTGCTTTTCTTGTTCTACAAGGGAAGAAATTTGCATGCTACTCTGGTTTTGGAATTTATGCTGCTGTGTACATGCTAATTGGCATGATGTCTACCATCTGTATCATGTTGTATGTTGCATGGAAATTGGTTAATGAAGAATCTTTACATTCTCATAGGAGACATACATGGATTTTTATTATTATTATACGAGTTATAGGACCTTTCAAAGAAAATAGGCCCTTTTCATTTTTCTCTAAAACTATATAGGGACCCCAAGATTAGTAAATAAAACATTATAGATAAGACTCTTGACAAGAGAGAATGTAAACTAATCCTGAAACTTTATTTCTCACACATTTATGAAAAACAAGCATGATCATAGGAGTTTCTATGATTTGAATGACACCATCTGAGAGATAAAGACTAACACGATAGTGAACTAAAGATGGAAAACAGAGACATCGTTTGAGTCCACTTATAGTTTATACCTCCCTCTCTTTGTACATAACTCAAAGCAACAGGTAATTGTTGAAATGATTAATATTTCAAGTGAGGAGTAGAGTTTGGGCTAAATTTTTATATTTTAAACCTGTCGACGCCCTAAACCACCTCCTAGGTCCCCTATATAGAGAAACAATCATAAGACGAGCACCTCTAGATCTATTTCCTCCACATAGGTCCAAATGCTTTTCATCACCTTATTTGAAATACACAAACTGATATATCTTATGCTCTTTCTTGGTTCCGTCGGATTGTAATCTTATAGCCCGTTTTGATGACTCAACATCTCCAAAAGATATCCTCGCAAATTTTATCATCTATTTAAGCTCTGAAATTGACATCTTGCCAGTACACGTGCTAAGACCATGTTGAACTAATATTTTTTCCCCAAAACAGCAGGGTTTTGATTACACTGTCCTGTCAGTGTGAGTACGACTAAAGCTCTTGTATTTTTACCCATTCAGTAAGAGAAAGGAACTTTGCCTAACTTTTGGTCCTTGGCCCTTCACTTCTTTTTTTAATACTCTGTACTTGTCTTTAATACTTGGTGCTTCTAGAAAGTCTTCTGCATGCAAGGATTTCTTTGTCTGCATATTGGTGCCAACTTCAAAGAGAATCACAGTTGGAGTCACCTCACTCCAACGCTTTGAAGGCTCAATGTTCATCCTTTTGTCAATTAATGCATTAGGTCTTTGGATTTCAACCATGCACTCTTATTTGGTAAAACTGTAAAACTGATGTTCAATCCCGCTGTCAAGGGTTAGTGATGGCCTGCCCAAGTAAGGTAAAGAAGGATAGGGAATAGAATTGTTTAAATCTTCTAAGTTTTTCCAGTCAAGTGTTGTACCATGTCTCCTTCCCAATGATCTCGTAGGAATGAATTAATGGTCGTGGTTGAACCTTTTACCGGATTAGAATTTTGCTTCTTTTGAAGATGTATGTTCTCTTGACCTGATGGAGCCATTTGAGGATAATTTTATTTTGTTGTTTATTGATTTTTATATTGCGCTTTCCTGTACATATTTATGTAAGTGGGTGAGTTCGTGCGTGCGTGTGTGTAGTCATAGCTCAACTTGAGTTGGGCATGCCTCGACTTGGGTGCTCCTCTCGCTTGATTAGGGATCCTAGTTGCAAACGTAGATGTAGAAATTATTTTTAGGATGAAAGAATTGAGTCCTGGTCGCTTTAGGTTGAAGCATGGCTTTTGCTTTTGCTTTTTGATTCTTTTGTTATTCTAGTGTGCTATGCTTTTGGATGGTAGATGCAATATCTTACCCTTTATGTTCTCCGGATCTGTAGGTGTTTGCATGACATCATCTCTATTTGGGAAATATGAAGAGCGGGACGTTGCCGAGAAGTTACAGGATATGTATGAGGTATATATCTTACAGAAAGTGGACACTTAGATCTGATTCAACATCTAACATTCTTGGGCTATTTTTGCAGAGGCTATCTAGGAGATATGACAGTGAAAGAAACATACTGGAGGAAAATAGAAGAATTCAGAGAAGTGGACATTCCCTGGCAAATTCTTCTTGTTGTACAGTCAACCCTGAAATTATAAACTTTAGCTGTGGTTTCGAGACTTGGATGCAAAGTCTTGTTATAGTTGATGAGACAAGCCTTTTCCTGGATTTGTTCTTGCTCCAAGATTTATCAGCAATCATTTTTGCAGATCCAAAAGACGTGCAATTGGTACGATACACTGTTATAATTATGTGTGTGTGTGTGTGTTACCATCTGTGATTATGTTTCACATTCATTTTTTTTAGATATATAATTATCTTGTTAAGTTGTTAAGTGATTTATGAGTGTGATTATAATGAAACTTTGCTCCTTTTATTGTGATGAGAACACTATTGGGTCTCGTGCTGTTGAATTCTGATTTCTCACATGACAAAAACTGGAACAACCTTGGTTCTCAAGCTTGACTCACTTTACAACATTCTCTCAAAAAGAAACGAGATGGAGACAAAAATTCTGATGCAATTAAGCTTTAGCCTAACAAGCCTATGATTCCTTTCTGTCTTCCTTCAATATGGACCTTATATGCCAAATGTTTTTTTTGGGCTTTCAGATGGTGAACAATCTATAATTGTGAACCCTCTTTCTGAGCCACTTACCAGCCAAACGTCTTTCTGCTTATGAGGATGAAGATGAACCAAATAAATAAGACTTATACATTGTACTTTCCCTGTTAGCTAAAACCTAGGAGAGCACTATGACCTTAGGGAAAGCACTCAGCCCTCATGGGCAAACTAGTGGGTGCTCGATGATCAATTCATGGAATCTACTAGTTGTGAGAATATAAGGTGGAAAATCATGTTTTGACAGAATGGCTGTTGGAATGTTATCTTGTTCAAACAAAGCAACAACTGTAACAACCCCGAAAAAATATTTTCCATGCGATTTTGGTTTCATTTCATGACAATTCTTGCATTATAGCACTTGCAAAGGGTGGTCAGCCTAGTGGGTTCATACAGAAGAAAATGTAGAGTCATTCTTCATCTGCATATCATCAAGGATCACAAAGCCTTCTTACTTCTGTAGGTGTGGTAGCCTCTAACCTGAATGCTTTAAAGAGGTCTTGAAGGCTGCTTGTTGAAGAATCTTCTATTCATTAATGGAGATGCAAACCGGATTCAGCTGATGTCAAGGGACCTATGTTGTTTCTTATCTTGGACCAGCTTAATAGTGTTAACGCTTTTGATAGTCTGCTGTCATTAGTTGTGTTGCCTGCATTAGGTGATATGTGGAATAAGAATCTGAGAATTTACCTGTGTTTATATAAAGGCAACATTCTTGGTCAAAGGTAAGTGGATAGCACCGCAGAACGTGCTATCTGCTTGGACAATTACGGCTGATTGAATATTCCACAAGCCACAATTTTGTAGGTCGTATTTTAATTATTATGCTTTGCCATGTCATTACACTTTTGCTTGGGACTGATGGATATTGCTAAAAGATTATCAGGGAAACAACGTTTTTACCTGCTATCTAGGCTTTTGATCATCTTGAGAACGTGAGAATTTTGCTTTTTTTTTAACACCCAATCTGGGTCTATGCTAAATAAAAACCTTAGGATTATGACATTATGTATACGAAGATGAAAGTAGAAAGATGTAAAAAATAATGATACAAATTAAACATGATCTCATCATGCATTCTCAACTTATAACAGGAAATATATTTTTTCTTATCCAGCCTTTATGGTTATGATTTATTAACCCAGAAATATAAAGAAAAGGGGATAGTTCAGTGATTTATTTACATAGGTTCAGGAACTTCTTGTGCCTCTTATTCTTTTATTCTACTTCTTATTTAGTGGTATATAGCCTTCGAAAGCATTCTTTTTTCTTTTTCTTCCCATCAGGCCTTTTAACATTGGTTCTTATTGCTGTCTTTTACAGCTTTTATCTGGCTTGCATGATGATTTGGAAAATTCTTTGCATTTCGGAATCAATTTTTCATCACGGGCTCCCTTAGATTTGGTACCTCACCAGAAAGTGTTATGGATACTTGAGGCATGGAGGAATGAACCAGAAGGTCAAGTGAATTCCTTATTAGAACCTATTGCTACTGCAGTACTTTTACTCTACTTTAACCTTTCATCTGTATTTGTGTTGCAGTTGGCCAAAATTTATTTAGCGGTCTTCTTGAAATTTGGGGTAAATGGCATTCCTGCCTGTGGAATCGCCCCGTTGTCTCTAACAAGGTATTATATTTATTGCTTTCTTAAGGAGTTGTTGTTCCTAGTTCCTACTTAAGTTTCTTAAGAAATTATATCTCTTGAACTTGAATAATTTCTTCCTTCTCAGGAGCTTCCTGGGACAGAGGGTTATGAGTTCCTGATACCCGATATGCTTGTTAAACCACTGAAGACGGAGACTGTACAATATTTACTGTAAGGCATTTCTTGAGGAGAGATTTTCTCTTCATTTTTGTCTGCTTAAGATTCATACTCATGGTCTCCATTGCCTGATTTGCAAGTTGCACGCTCTGTTATCAAGAAGTTCATTTCCAAATCATTGATTATTATTGGATTGAGGTCGTTTTCACATGTTGGGGGATCAATTTCATCTCCAAATTATGTGTGTTGCCAGATAGCTTGTTAGAATTATTGATTATGTGAAGTAGCTGAAATGTTTTATCCAATTTTTTAATTAATTTTGAATATTTTACTACGAGGAATGCCTCCATGATATTGCCGTGATCTTCTGATAGTTTTTGCTCTTTGACATTATGTTTTAACAAACTTCCCTTTTGACCTTGTTTTCCAATAATAATATATAATACAATTACATTACTTCAAACAATTTATTGTTTTGTTCAAGTATAATTTCAATATACCTACGTTTTTAAATTTCTTAGTAATAGACATTTAAAGATATCAATGATCAAAGTTGTGTGTTGGTAAAAGTGAGACAACTATTCAAAGATGGAGCCACGGGATTGTAGAGTTAGTTCATTTTTCCTCTAATGGGACCAAATTTTTTTTTGGGTTGTTTTCATTCCTGATTTTACACAATAAGTGTTATTATATAATCTATAGGGCTTATTACTTATATATGACTTGACTGGCTGAGTGGCAATCTTGTGTCAATGGTGCTAATAAGGGTCTTAATTCTTTATTGTTTTTGACAAGTAATAAAGAGCTTGAGCCTTGATTACAAAGGCATCAAGAAGGTGTCACCCGTTTACAAGAGAAGGGCTCTTGTTGTGAGAACTTGTTTGGATCATCAATCCTGCTCTCAAGAGATAGTGCCGTAGGTAATCTACCAATGATATCGGGAAATCATTTGAACTTTAGGAAGAGTGTCATCACTAGGGAGTTAAATCTCAGCTATAGCACGGCATCGTGAGGTTTGTGACTTTGTTATCGATGTCTTTGAGCTGTTATATTGGTCCTCGAGCCGTAAACCATCTGCATTGCCTGCAATAGTAGGTCCATGACTGTTCTTGGCTTATGGTAATCACATTCACAATCATATTTGAAATTTGGAACCCCGCGCATTATCTAGTGGATAACAAGGTTATTTGTAGTCACCCTAGCACTTCAAATCGTTTTTAGGTTGTAGAGAGGTGTTCTCCAGATACTTCAGAGAAATTCACTTTTATGTAAGTAATAATCAGTGATGCTAGTATTTGACTCTCCCAAGTGTCCCTGATTTTCTTACCCCCAAGCCAATTATGAAACATGCAATATCGTATATGTCATGGTATCACCTGTGGGCTATGTCAATGTAATCAAGTTGCAAATCTTAGTCATGCACCCGTTCCAACTTGGATATCTTTCATTTAAAGAACCCTTAATATGCTGCTGTTGAAGAGTTGTGCATGATATCTTTCATTTGTGCATATTTTAGTTTTACCACAAATTTTGCTCATATAAAAGATGGCACTATCATTTGTGGCATGATGAAATGTCAAATTTTCATTTTCATCCCCTCCCACCCCATGGGAGACCGAATATATTGGGTGAATATATGTCAAATTTTGCTCTGCTACTCTATTGGTGGCTGAACTGGCAATAAAAGATCTCTATTCCACTCTCTTTAAACAAAGCAATAATATAGAAGAATGAATGAGTATTCAGTAAGGAATGCCAAAAGAATGGACAATGAAGAGAAGAAAATAAAAAAGGCTAATAACAGTTTCTTAAAGTTTGACTTTATATAACCTTAAAAAAAGTCTGATTCTATATGCATGCATACCTATAAAAATGTCCTTTTTTGGGGTTATATTTGCAAATTTAATGTTCTGTAAGACTTTTGTAATCAATTCAAAATTTAAGAAGATTTGGTAAAAAAATTATGTTTAAAGATCAGTTTTTTCTATTTGTAAATATTTAAGTAGTATTTACTTCCTTTGTTCCAGTATAGTTGTGACACGTCCCTTTTTAGGAACTTTCAAATTAGTTGCAATATTACTTCATTTGGCAATGGGTTCTTTCGATCTCTCTTTATCGCATGAATCTCTCTTTTCGTCACGTGCACTGATCAAAACTTGTGCTCCCCTTCTTGTTGCAACTAATGTGGAATAAGTACTAGAATTTCATATTGCACTGCTATGTGCCCCAAACTGTTATTAATTTGGTAGATGTATATACATTAAAATGGCATCAAGGGACTCTTTTCACTTTACAATGATGTCTGTTAATCATAGGATTGGTTTATGGATTATTGTATGTTCTACTCTACGTATGTTGCTTTCTCTATCATCTAAAAAACGAAGGCAAACTACAAGAGAATCATATCTGTATTTTTTTTTGGGATCTGGTGTAGGAAATCTGCATATGTTATGAAGGATTACCATTTTCATTGCTTCAAGCTCAGGGTTGCCTCATCTAACATTTGGAAAAGCGTTGTGCCTAATGCAGACATGCATTCTTCTCTTATATGTGGTGCTCGTTACTTGTTGCTCCAGGTACGTCACATGCCAATAATCTAATAATATTTTTGCTTCTTGTGAGTGGTGCATCTACCTTGGCTGATTAATCCTTTGCTTTCAGATTATATCTGCCCATAGAAAGTCCTTTACACTTGAAAACTTTGTGGAAATTAAATCAAGTGTTTCGTCGCTTTTCAAGAACAAGATCAAGGTAATATTTTTCATTAGACTTTATGAGTTGTCTTGCATTTCTTTGGGGGCTTTGTAGCTGATTAGCTATAAACTAAATTGATATGGTCTGCTGCTCACTAAGGTAACCCTACAGTTCAACTCATCTCTTTATCTCAGCTTGTTAGTATCAACATGGCATTCCTGCTGGTGCAATGTGACACCTGGCATATGCAGTAAGTGGATATGTCTCTGGTGTCGCTGCGCTTACTTACCACTTACCAGTAATAGGTGATCAACAGGGAGAGGGTCATAGGGTGAAATAGAGAAGGGGAGACTTGGATTGCTAGGGTTTTTTCTTCTTGTCGCTTTAGATCCTTGCTAGTGAAGCAGCAATTGTCAATGATTTCTTCTCTATGGCTGTTACTCCACACATGATACTAAAGAGTGTTGGATTTTAGGGGAGGGAAATTATTGGTCAAAAGTCTGAGGAGATGGGGGGGGGGGTATCTGCTTGGCTGGTAATCTGGCTGAGGAGATGGGGGGGGGGGTATCTGCTTGGCTGGTAATCTGGGTAACTTGTCGAACGAGGTTTCCCAGGTTTACCCCCACGAAGTAGATTCTACACTCAGCATGATGTGCATCATGTTACAATGGCACACGAAACTGAAATCTTTAGAATGTACTTTTGCTAACAAAAAGTTGTTTTTTATATACGCATGAGGCATCATCTTCCTTTTGTTCAATGCAGCAGGATGACGTGAAAACTCTTGTTTCGCTTCTTGGTTCATCCAGACATCAGAAGTTTGTTTCCCTTGTCAAACCACTTATTGAACCGCTGCTGAAAGAAGTTTTCTATACACGCGCGCATGAGGGTACATATCTCTCAATTACAATAATGCATCTCTTACAGTCATATTGCAAGACTTTGACCATGTTGTCCCTTCAGATAACATAAGCTGTGTCTGGTTAAGACTTGGAGCATTGCGATTTCACCTGTTGCTTGCTTGTGACGAGCTGGATCCAGCTATAAAGTATAGTTGCAAACATCAGAAGCTGGTAGATAAATGTAAATCGCTCGAATTGGAAAATGAGGTATTCGTTCATCCTTCTGTTTTCCTGCCCTCCCTTAAATTTGTTGCTTTATTAATATTCCCTTTCAATCTGAAACATTATTCAGGTCAGGCATTATTGTAATTATCTGGCTGGTTCGTTTTCGTCAAGAAAGTCTGATGAGCAAAGGGCAAAATTGTTAGAAAAACATGAATCGGAGTGCAAAAGAGTGCAAAGAAAGGTATTGCAGAAAAGCTAGATTGCAAGTTCTATTTAATTCTTTACACGTAATCATATTGCTGGTGTTGCAACTTGCAAGATAAGTTGGAAGAAAGGTTAAAGATCCGGATAGATCAGATACTATTTTTATGCCTGTTGAAAACTTGAAATGCAAAAAAAATCTTCTTCTCTTTAGTTTGCCTCATATGCTGTCTGCTTTGAGAGGTTCTGGAGTTCCTTTTAAAATTTTGAGAAACGTATATGGACAGATACTAATATTGTAAGGGAGCAGCTTGCTTTATACTTCAAATGAATGTGTTGTTAAATAAGCAACTTGTTCATGTCACTATCTTGGGAGTTGGAAGTACTTGGAAATCTTTAAAAAAAAAGCTTCTATAACTTGATTTATTATTTATTGATTATTGAAATTCCTGTATGTAGATTGTCTACCGTTCAGATCCTGGGAAGTTTATCAAGCTGAAGGATGAGTGCATGGAGTTCTCTGAGAATGTTAACTCGGGATTGAAGCTTATGGAGAATTCTGAACAGATTACAAGCTTGCAATCTCTAATCGACCAAGCTAGAACCTGGCAGGTATATATCTTTTTTGGTCTCTCTACAGATGCCTGAATGCCCATGCTCCCAACCAAAGAAAAATAAGAAACAATGTATTTGGATTGGATTATCAGTTTCCCTTTAGCAAAGAACCAAGGAGTTGGACCTAATAATGCTTTGGCATATGAAGATAAAGCTTTATTCTTTCTGCTTCAGGCAACTGCTAGCCGTTTTATTGATCGCTTATCAGAGGAGTATGAAAGTTATGTCGACGTTATTCAGCCCATTCAAGTTGCTGTTTACGAAATGAAATTTGGCTTAGCCCTGCTCATGTCAAATACCCTGCAGAAAGATTTTCTAGGTCGAGTGCAAGAAAACACACTTGATCCCATTCTGGTACTGGATGCCTCCCTTTTGTTTCACGTACTTCATTATTACATTTTTGCTTCTGTTTGGTCTCATATGGAATTTTGTACAGGATGCAATCTATTCGTTCATGAGATTTCCTCTTGGATATCCTTTTGTGAGACAAGTCCAGGTTAACTTCTGTGTACCTGAGTTCCCCTTCTATGCTGTAAAATTTTCAACATGCATTTGGGTGAAGCTGATGGATTTATTGAAGAAGGTTATTATATCAACTGAGAGAGTTGATGGAGGGAAAAAGGTTAGTGTTTCTGGTATGTCTAGCATCATGAAGTTTGGATATCATTATGTTTAAATATGCTTGTCAAATATACAGGTTTCGTCTTTCCGGTTAGAAGCTTCTCTTTTGGATAACGTACTTGGGCATGTGGTTAAACATGTCGGTAACACAAAGCTGTTGGATGTTGCATCTTTCACGGTGAGATATTGTCTTTAGTTATATGGATATGTTAAATATGATGAGAACACTCACCGTCTTTCAATGCATTTCCTTGAATCAGATAGTTGATAAGATTTCTTTCTTCTTCACGAGCTTGTGGAGCGATGCAAAAGCTCAAGAAAAAACTGAACATGACAATGAAACACAGTTGTACAAGTTCAGGCCACGTCCCTTCAAGCTAGATAATGCGTACGAGGTTGATTTGTCATCTCTTAGCAGTTCTTTCTCAGGTGATAGCTTCGCTGAAT
This sequence comes from Beta vulgaris subsp. vulgaris, assembly GCF_026745355.1. Classification (NCBI taxonomy): domain Eukaryota; kingdom Viridiplantae; phylum Streptophyta; class Magnoliopsida; order Caryophyllales; family Amaranthaceae; genus Beta; species Beta vulgaris. The sequence continues at coordinate 53,628,347 of NC_079208.1, read as the reverse complement.
GGAAGGAATTGCTTCGTGATGAAGAGAACACTCTAGGGGTAAATCCTCGGACTTTATTCTTATCAATTTATTTAATGTGCAACAGACATTGAACAGAGTATTCATATGCAGAAAGACGCTGTTGAGCAGTCCGAAAGCTCTGGAGATTGGAATCTTGTTCCAGAGTCAATGCTGAACACCATGGTGAATGTGCATAATCAGCTATTTGGGTCAAACAATTTGATTGAATCTGTATGTCCTTGTACTCTTTTCCAATTTTGGTATATGCTTACAATAAACTTTACTACTTTGCTGTTGATGGAATTTGATATCACCAGATCTTGGCTCCCGCTAACTATTATCAAGTTTTCAGTCTTTGCCTACTAGAATAAGAATAAGGCTTATCACATGATCGTCATATTTCCATGATGCTTTATCTAATTTGATATTTCATAACCTATATCCTTTATTTCTGCTCTTAAGTTAGTTGCTCAAACTCCTCAGTCCATTTCGGCCTTTTGATATGGTTTTGCTTGTGCAGTTAGGAATTGTGGAGGTGTCTAATGCTGACAAGCTGAATATCTTTGTTAAGTCTTACACTCTTGGATCAACTTTACTCAAAGGTGGAATTTGTATGTTCTAAATTTATTAGACCTTGATTTATAGGTCTAGATTTCATGTATAAAGATTAATTTCTTACTTGATGAATATCTTTTTTATCCAGATTTAACAGGAATATCTGCTTCCCTCTTGGATGCTAGACTTAGTGGCGAGCATATCCTTCGCCTGTGTCTGGAGCATAAAGACATGCTACCTAGGTCTGATAGTTCGCGGAATTTTTATAAGGTACTTTACACTTTGTTATCATGCCAACTCTTTGGTCATTGTTATGAAACTTTAGTGAGCCTTACTGTCATTTATTTTGTATAGGATCCAAATCCAACTGTTGTGGCCAGCATGGTGGAGTTGCTTAATTGTCTGAGACAGCAAGTTTTATCTTTGTTAGAGCAGAGGGATGAACACCCGGGACTGCAAAAAATCCTGGATATTACCAATATGCTCCTGGGCCTTCCGCCGAGCACCTCTGTTGCTCAGGTAAAGCAGCCTTGTTTGTGTTATTCGTTTTGCTTTTTTTATGGATGTAAACATCCTTCACACTGTAAACTGAACGAAAGAGAGCTATTAGATGTAGAGATGATTTGTGATTTTGAGTTGGTAAATATGTTTTGAGTGATAATTTTCTGAGTTCCAACTCTTCTTTATATATATTCCATGGAGTCTGAACAATTTTTTGCTGTTAGTGAAATTCCAATGTGAAAATTACGCATGAAGCAACAGCAGTTGCAAACTCGGCCTTCAATGGTGTAAATTTCACTGCAGCTTTTAAGCATGTCTTGCATAAATGATGTATATAACATCTTGTTTTGCAATGACTTTTTCCTTTTGACCATTCTAAAGAGTTCTCTTGCCTCTGGTTATCTAATTTCATATTTCTTGTAAAGGCTTTGTCAGGCCTGCAGTTCCTGGTCAGCCGAGTGACATTACTGCAGGAAAGTGGTGCGAAATTTCCTCTTACTGGTGAGACACAGTACTTTTTGCATGGAGAAGAGTGTTGTTTAGCTTGCTTTGATAATATGGATCTTTTATCGGTCTGGTTGTGTTGTAACAGATGAACTAGAACCTATTGTTGCTCTTATTTCCTCGTTTCAAAAGATGGAGTTCGAGATGTGGAGAACCATGCTGGATGATGTTCTTATTCAGTTTGAAACGAATGCTGTAAAGGTGAGTTTGCTCTGTTTTTGGTTGGGAAATTGTTTCGACTTTTAAAATATTCTATATTTATAGGAAAACTTAGAATATGATTATGGCTTGGTGTCAGCGTATGAAGTCAGTACCTTTTTATTTCGTTGATCTTACTAATAAGTTACAAACTATTAACTTAGTGAAATCTTTCTTGTTGATCTTATATTAGTCTTTTTTACATCTTATCAATGAGACATAGAACATTCTTCTTCCTCCAAATTGTGTCATGTCTTGGAATGTGCCTGTTATTTGTGGGTGAACCTTGTCAAATTTCCATGGGGGATCCTATTAGATTTGAAATGTTAGGTAGACAGTTTGCCCAGTTCAAACATATAGGTGGTGCTTCAGGTCCTTGCCAATTAAGCCCCAATTCACTGGAGCCAAGAGGTAAGAGCAGACAGGCCACAGGGGGACAGATTGTATTCATACCTTGTTTTAGGATGTATTAGAGGAAAGAAAGATATTTTTGTCAATGTAGTTCTATATCCTCTGTTGTGCAAAACCTCTGTAGAATTATTAGAATAGAAGTTGTTGGGTGTTTTTTCTTAGTGTATTGTAAACTTTTGGTATAAACTTGAGGGTATTGCTTCCCTTGTCAAGAGTTCCAATGTGTGTGACTCTTCTTAATTTTGCAGTTAAACTACTTGACGCTAAGGCTCCTTTTTTTCTGTCTTTATTGTTCGTATCATTACTGATTGTTTTCTTGTTTATTTTGATGCAGTTGTGGTTTCCCCTTTACTTGGTTCTGCATCGAGAAAGCACTACAGATATTGCTGAATATTCTCAATCCACATTGCAAAGGCATGTCAAATGTTTTCTATGTAGCTGTTTAATCTATTAGAAAAACATGGAAAGTTCTATTTTCTTTCAAAGAAAATTTGGAAAGTTGGTTGGGTGACGAAAACCAATGAAGTTGAATTTCGTTGTCAAACGTTGGTACTTCCTTCCGTGTGAAACTTCCTAGAAATTGCAATTTTTATTATTTGTAACCCCTAGAGGATTCAACCGAATGATGTCCGAGTTCAATATAACTTCAAAATGAAGCAAGTTCTGATTCAAATGTTCTCTGACACGGCTTGCAGCTTGGAGGAGTTTGCTCGAACGTCCAGTGTTGGTGAATTTAAAAGACGTTTGCAGCTTATGCTTTCATTTTATGGACAACTTGATGCTGGAATATGCCTGGGATCGTATGTTAGGTATGTCTTGCTTCAAAGTTTTATTCTCATGATGAAAATTTGGACGGAGTTGGTATTTACTGCCTGCAATTTATGAATATTTGGACGGAGTTGCTATTTGGAGTATGGTGATGCTGATTGGTTAGGGACAAATATTTTGAATATTTTCCTAAATTTCCATCAAAATAGCTGGTCTAAGCCTTGAACATTGTGAGACTGTCATGCAACTTGTGCTTAATTATCCGAATGCCATTCTGCTGACATGCATAGAAACTTATAGCAGAAGGAATTAATGATTCTTAATTTAAGAAAACATGTATCCATTACTTTGTCTTTTAGTTCCCATGCATACAGATAGCTTATGCTGAATCGAAGGTAATTTAGCTATTTTTCAGGGGAAGAATGAATATTTCTTCTATCAATTTAATGAAGGAAGAGACAGAGAGAAAAAGTGTGTGTCACATTGAAGTTTGTGTGTGTTGGCCAACTTGTCTATGAAGGCCCACTTTCCTTCCCGTTTTAATTGCAGGGCTCGTTTTAACAAACCTAGCTCATGTAGTAGTCAAACCATGAGGAATTACTTATTCCACCTAGGAGTGTGCAGGAAAACCTGACCCTCATTACCCACCTCCCCATGCTGAGAGAAAAAATATTTTGTGTGCATCATATGGTGTTTTCAACATGGGACTTGATGTTGACCTCCATAAACTCTTATTCTTTGATGCGTTATCAACATATTAACTGAAACAGTTTACAATGTTCTAATTCTTTTTCGAATGTGCAGTTATACGCAGAAAGAGAACAGAGATGTTATATACAACATTTTTGGCTTCTATATGCAATCACTGCCTGCGTAAGTCCCTACAAATTTCAACATTGCTGATAACCTCTTTCTGTTCTCTTTTCGATGATGAAGCTAATTCCTAATGGGTTAATGATATCCATGTCTATTTCTTAGGGTTATGAATCACATTGCCTCTAGCACTAAAAATATAAAAAGAGAATTGGAAGAATTTTTAAAGCTGTGTCAATGGGACCGTCCTGAAAAGCTTGTGTCTGTGGAAAATTCAAAAAGAAATCGTCAAAAGCTTAAGAAGCTCATACAGAAGTACACTGTGAGTAAATTTATTTTATGTGTACAAAAGTGATATCTTTTGTTGAGCTTTATTACCTTATATTGATATATTTACTGCAAGAACAATTTTGAAGATCTTGAGACACACTTGTCTGTTCTGTTAAATGTAAGTTGATATAACTGTTAGCTTTTTAGCTTAAGAGTTGGTTATTACTTATTACGAACCTCGCAATATTCACCGTCAAATATCTAGTAATGCTAGCTTTACATTTGTAAACAATAAATTTTTTTTCCACCTGAATATCCTTTCCGGTGGCCCATGTGTCGCATATGATTATGTACTAATGCAAGTATCAATTCTTTTTCTGTTCTCTGTATTTGGAAGATACTACTTTCTCTATTTTGTACTAAGATCTTATGTGTTATACCTGCGCTCACTTTGTACTTTGTGCAAATTCTTACTCCTTCTATTCCTCAAAGATCACTTTGTACTTTGTTTAGCTGTACTAATGAGAGGTTGTGGGAACCAAATCACCTTGAAAGGAAATGGGACAATCTTATTGAGGCAAACTAAAATGAAAATAATGAGAAATCTTTAAGGTAATTTGGTCCTATCCAGTGGTGCAGTTAGCTATGACATACCCAACTACTCCTTTAGTAGGCTAAGTTCATCCTCAACATTTGGTGGTGCCCTTGTGGGCACAGCTGATCTGTCATAGATATTGAGGAACATATTATAGTCTATTAGAATATGAAGATAGAGAAAGATGAGGGGGTCTTTATGCATTTATTAAAGACAGGAGACAATATAATGTGCAAACCAGAACATACATGGTGACAACTTTAGTGAGATAGGTGGAATACTATAAAAAAAGATTACAGTGCAAGAGGATTTGAGAAAGCTCAGTTGTACTTTCTGATCAATAGAACGGTTGATGATATATGGTCATGATTCAAAACATTGGTAAGCTGTTTCCTGATGAAACTTGACCGTGCATTTTAACTTGTCATGAGAACTTTGTCATGGCAAGTTTTTACCTTTGACTTTGTTGCCCATGTGATGTGCTGCTAATATTAGTTACTCGCAATTTTTTATATGGATCGAGTTGTTAGCCATTTCCATCTTCCTGTTCTTAGCTGAGGGAAGATTGTGTCATTAACCTCTTGTTCATGTTGGTGTAGGATGCACTTCAGCAGCCAGTTATGCTTGTTCTTACTCAGGAATCTGATAAAAGAGGCTTGAAATCCTTGAAGTTTGACCAGTCACCTGTCAAAGATTGTGAACTCTCTGCATTTGATGTAGCTCAGTTTGATAACAGGTGGAGTTATCTTATCTCCTTTTTTTCAATTTGAAACGGAGTTTATGCTTGTTTCTTACTTAGTATATTCTCAACAGGGCTACATGGTGTGAAGATTGGATGAAAAAAGTTGATAATGCTGTACAGTGCTTGCATGCTGGAACAAAACTAGATATTCAGACATCACTTCCTTATTCTGATGGTGCTGAATTTTCTTTGTTTTTTTATTTCTCAATAATAAAGAATTTATTTCAAGGGTACTCTTTTCTGCAGGTGGGGGGGGGGGGGGGGGGTGTTTTCAGGGGCAGTTACTGTCTAAGGGGACCAAACTTTGTTGGACCCTTACCCTAGGGCCTAGGCTCCTTTTGTGGCTTTGGTGTTATCCTGTGTTGCTCTTTTATGCTCACTGACTATCTCTATATGTTATCTCCCTCTCGCCTTGTTCATATGACCACCCAGGGTATTAAATCTTAACCTAACATTAATTTGTTTATGCTTGCAACAGATGCCAACACTGTGGAGTTTTGTTCCTTTTTGAAATCTACTGCTCTTGCATACAAGGAAAATTGGGGTGAAGTATGGCATAACCTAGAAAAGATATGTAGAGCAGTAGCAGAAAGTGCAGATATGTGGAAGGATGAAGGGAAATCTCAAGTAAAGATGAGGGCTTTTTCTGATCTTCTGAAGCTTTTAGAGAGTCATGGATTATCCAAGCACAAATCTAACCTTCAGAAGCTTTTGGAGAATAGTTCATTGTTTAGAGCCAAGTGTGCCTTAATAGATGTAAGAACTTTTTTAGTCGTCTTTCTTATTTGAGTTATAGATTCTTCATTTTGAAGCTTCATTCACTTTTCTACTACTATACTCTACCTGTTTTCTAATATGCACCGATTAATGTCCCCTTAAGATTTCGGATCATCCATAAGGAACAAAAATACAGACATTTTATGCTACCTCTGGTAGAGTAACTTAGTTTGTGTAATGTACATCAAAGTTGCATTCTCCTCAGTCCTCACTGGCATAACTTGAAATATGCAGGATAAATTTAAACAAGGACAATCAAATTGGTGGTTTTTTCTTCCATCCTACGATGTACAGCATTTGCTACTGAAGCATGACAGCTTGTCTTCTGAAGAAGTTCATGTTAATGCTTTCAGCCTCTTTCAAAGTTCAAAGAGCATCAGTGTAGAAGAGAAGTGGAGATGTGCTAATCAATTCTACTTCAAGAGTTTGGCATCAGTACGGCATCTACAGCAGATATCACTTAGTTTTCACAAAGATTTTAATCCCAATCAGGTGATTCTTACACATAATCAACGGGAAAAATATTTATCTTAATTTATTTCTGATGTGATTTGCCACATAATCTCTTGAAATGGACTAGGCCTGCTATTTCCTCCTTTAATATCAGAAGCAAGCTAAACTTAAAGAATGTGTTGAAGTTCCCATTCTTGGAAGTCCATGAAACAACCTACAATTAATATCTAACCTACTATAGCTCCGATACTTTTGTTCTGGATAAGCGATAGTAAAAGGTGACCTTGAGAAAGTTTGAAAACAGGTTCATGACAAAGCTTGCAACCGGATTGAGAGTATGAATGTGTGGTGTATGGTGTACCTGCTTTCAAGTTTGACTTCTTGAATTTTTGGTCCCTATTCTTGGTTAGGGAGTAGTAGATTTTGACATACTTTAGTTAAAAAAATTCTGTGAAGTAGTGCAGAATGGAATCAATCACTTTATGTCCTATGTTGAACTCAAATTCTGAATTCATTTAAGCATTTGGGACTCTTTGCATGTTTGAATTATATTATTATGATATGCATCAAGGAGACTAACTTGATGTCTAATGCAGGTTAATCGGTGTAATAGCTTCCTTGAACACCTTGTGATGATACAAATGGAGCAACGTGCTGCTGCCTATGATCTGTCTGGCCAATTGCAGCACTTAGAGAGAAGCCTACAATGTTTAAAAAAATTGAGCTTGGTTCATCATTCTCTTACTGAAGGAAATCCTGATGAAGTCAATGCTTTGACGAGTCAGGAGTCGCTCTTTAGATACATGTGGCAGCAAAAGGTAATTTTTTGTAACCCTAGATTTGTCGTAGTTGGTAATTGGTTCTGCGGGTTTTTGTTCATTTCACTGCTCTATTTTTTCCTTAATCTTTTATGTATAAATGCTTGCAGGAACTTTTTGATACCTTCTGCGCTGTGCTAGATGAAGAATGGTTGATGGTAGAAACAATAGGAGGTACCCATCTCAGTAGCTGTGGCGGCATTAAAGATGCAATGAAGGACATTCTGTTGCTCGTTGAGGAATTTAGTCCATTATTTAAGAAATCTAAGGTGTCTGATACATATCCATCATTTTACCCCCCCCCCCCCCTTTTCTTCCAAGTCATCATTTATTTCTTTTTTCTGTTAAGTTTCTTTTATGTAGGGACTAGGAAGCATTTGAAAGTACATGTTATTTGTGAATTTTCCAGGCATTATTGGATGATGAACTACTTTGCAATGATTCTGTAATCAAAGTCACAGCTTCACTGCACCCTGTCGTGGTTTCAAAAAATATGGAAGTGTTAGTCATTCAGAACTTCCAGCTCATAGGGGAGCTTCAACAACATGTTCTCTCTTTACGTGTGCGGGGAATAAACAAGAGATCAGTTTTGGATATTCTACTGGGTCATTTTGAAGATATAATCGAAAAGGTAGATGTTTTATTTGTTATGTTATGTGCTGCATAATGTTCCGTGAAGTATACAAAATGGGAAAGAGAAAATGGAGAAGAAAATTAATGTGTTATAGTTGGAGAAAGCATATCCATGTTTTAAGGTGCGGTTATGAAGTTCTTTTTTCCTTTTCTGATTTTTGAGGAAATCTAGGAAGTAATGTTGGGGGTGGTTTTTGTAGCTCAATAATTGGATTTGATATGATCTTTTTTTATGGTCTACTGAATTTCTCAAATTGAGGTAACTTTCACAACAGGCCTTATATGATGTTGGAGAAAACTTATGATCTTTTTGAAACTGCAGGGGAAAAATTTAGAAAAAGAGTTCTACTCTTCTAGAAACAATGACCAACCTTCAACTAGTGTTGAAGATCTTGCTGTTCTGGAAGCTGGAATCGGTGCATCACTTAATTATATGTTCACGTATATTGGCAATGCACTTCAAAAGCTAGGATCTTGGAATGACAGGAATACTTCTGATGAAGCTTTATTAGTGAAGATCACATCCTGGAAATCTTTGTTCGACTCTTTTGCTGCAGACCTCCGGCTGGATCTCATAAGCCAGGAACTTGATAAATTAATTTCTCTAGTTGTAAGCTTCATGATCGAGTTTTTTTAGGACTAGGATTTTCTAGTTGATTTAATCTTGCATTAATCCAATTTTCTCCCTGTAGGGAAAACTACCAAATATATGTGGTCTATCTTCAAGAACTGGTCTTCAATTTAAACATCTCGAGGAGATGCTGGTTCTTGTATTGATTTTCAGTGATGGCCTTTTGCTTGATTTTTTAGCAGTCCATGAGATGGTAGGCTACTTTATTCATGTTTCTGGTTTCATTGGGTGTGTGCTGGACCTGTTTTAAGAAATATCCAATTACCTGCTGACTTAAACTGCCTCTACAGGTATCTATTCTGACTCATAGGCTTGCAGAGATATTTGCTTCACTGTTTTCCGAGGGCTATGGTACACGCCCTGAAGACCTAGTTGATGACACCAATGGTGACAAGACTCAAGATGCTAGCGGGACTGGCATGGGAGAAGGTGCAGGCGTGAAAGATGTGAGTGACCAGATAACTGATGAAGATGAGCTCCTTGGGACAACTGGAGAGGTGTGTTGAACCGGATACATTTAGCTAATATTCTGCTTGTTTCCTCTGAGAAAGTTGTTAATTTCACGATATGTCGTTTGTAATTCATTGATTTACTTCCACAGAAAGAAGAGCCAAATACGTCAAATGAACTACCAAGCAAGAATGAAAAAGGTATCGAAATGATTGATGATTTTGATGCTCCTAACTTCAGCATGAGTGAGGATTCTGAAGATGAAGGTAGAGATGATGACCAAGGAGATGATGAATCTGAACAGTTAGATCGTTCCATGGGGAATACTGGGGACGATAGTGAAGTAGTTGATGAAAAGCTCGGGGACAAGGATGAAGATGATAACCTTGATAACACGAATGAGAAGAATGAGCCGGGAGCTTCAGTGAAAGACACAGATCCCAGTAATCGGGAGCTTAGAGCTAAAGCTGATTCTGCTGCTGCAACTGATGAACTCACAGAAGGAAACAAAGATGTATCCGATGACATTGAAGATATGGATAGTGGTGAAGATGGCGCTGATGACAAAGAGAACACAGATTCTATGAATATCGACCAACAGGACGCTCATGCTGATCTCAAAGACACTGATGTCTCTGAGCCAAATCAAACTTCTGTTGAAGAATCTGAGAACATGGAAGTAGACCCTGATAGCTCCATGGAAGAAGATGAAACTGATGGCATAGACAATGATATGGATAATAAAGATGGAGAGGAATGTACTACTGTGCCTGAAGATGAAACTTCAATGAAGGCAGAATCTAACCAGTTAAGTGAAGCAGCAGAGGATGATTCACATAATAAGAATGACATGGATGGCGATATGGATCTGACTGCACCTACCAAGGACATCAGGGAGCAGGGGAATTCTGAATTGTTAACTGATCACGTTCCTAACACACAGATAATGCCACAGACCGAAATGCAGAAGGCAGATTCTAGAAGTAATGCTCCTGAAATGCAGTCCTCTATGAATAGTGATATCCAGAATGACCTTGCCTCATCAGAAAACTCCAACCAGATTCAAAGGCTGTTGGGAAATTCATCAAAGGGTAATCTAACTGATGATCAACCACAGCCCCATTTGCCTCAGCAAGATCTATCATCCTATCAAAAGAATCAACTGAATCCACTACGCAATATTGGGGACGCGCTTCAAGAATGGAAAGAGAGAGTGAAAGTATCAGCTGATATTCCACAAAGAGACGAAGAGACTGTAGATAATATGGAGGATGAAGAAGCAGATGAGTTTGGGTTTACATCTGAGTTTGATCAGGGACCTCAGGCATTAGGATCTGCAATGCCTGACCAGGTGGAGCATAATATTGGCCGTGACATGCCTGATGGAGATGGGCCCACTGCTCAGGAGAACAAAGTTGAGGAGCTCCACGATGAGGATTCTAATGCTGAGACCATTACCAGTCGCCCAGTTTCCACAAGCAGGGTTGATGAGAAGATCAATATCTCTGATTCACATGATGAGTTGTCTGTAGAAGATAATCAAGAAGATCAGAGAAAAAATGTTGATAGTCCTGGAAGACATGTGGAGAGTTTAGTCTCTGTAAAGAATTCTTACATAAATCAGTTAAGTGAACTTTTGGCTAATGGTGATGAAGCCGGAAAAGTGCCGAATCTTGTCCAGCAACTGAGTGAGATGAATGTGGATGCTGGTGCTCTTTGGAGAAAATATGAACTCCGCACAATGAAGCTATCTCAGGAGTTGGCAGAGCAGCTACGTCTAGTGATGGAACCAACACTAGCGAGCAAGCTTCAAGGGGATTACAGGACTGGCAAAAGGATCAATATGAAGAAAGTAAAATAATTGAACCTTTTATCCCCCCCCCCCCCCCTTCTATCTATCTTTTCATGTTCTTTTCATCTTATCTCATCATGTTCTTTTCATCTTATCTCATCATGTTCTCCTTTCCTGTGAAACTGCAGGTGATTCCGTATATTGCTAGTCACTATCGGAAAGATAAGATATGGTTAAGGCGTACAAAACCTAATAAACGTGATTACCAAGTTGTGATCGTGGTGGATGATTCTCGTAGTATGTCTGAAAATTGTTGTGGTGACTTTGCCGTTGAAGCTTTAGTCACTGTGTGTCGTGCCTTATCTCAACTAGAAGTGGGGAAATTAGCTGTCACAAGCTTTGGGAAGGAAGGGAATATTAGGTCACTGCATGACTTTGATCAGCCTTTGACTGGAGAAGCTGGGAAGAAGGTCAGCTCAATACTGGATTTAGTTATCAATTGACTTGCTTTTTGTGTTCCCCCCCTTTTTTTTGTTTCCCGACTTTCTGTTCAGCATATTTGACCCACAAACTTATCTTTCCGATTTTCTTTTTAACTTTGGTTGAAACAGATGATCTCAAGCCTGACATTTAACCAAGAAAATACTTTAAGAGAGGAGCCTATGGTTGAGCTCCTAAAATATATGAACAACATGCTAGAGCAGGTAGTGGCTAATTCCCGACTGCCTTCTGGACAGAACCCACTGCAGCAACTTGTTCTCATCATTGCTGATGGCCGGTTTCATGATAACAAAGAGAAGGTCAAGCGGTGTATTAGAGACCTGTTGCATAGAAACTGTATGGTGGCGTTCATAGTCTTGGATAGTGCTCAGGAATCATTAGTGGACTGCAAGGTATCATTTTCCCCTTTTGCAATTCACTCTATTTTGATAATCATAAATGCAGGCTTTACATTTATAATCATCCTCCCTTCCATATTATCTGACCACTTATTCAATTTTTTTTCTGCAATATATGTCAAACTAGCAATGCACTATATAGTCTATATGTAATCAGTTTAAGATACCAATGCAATATTATTTGTAATTCTGAAATACCAATACTGTAATTAACAACTGATTTATTTTTGGAATACTGATATTTGTAATTCTGAAACAGCAATATAATGCTAAATCTGGGGGAAGTGCCAAGATTTTTCTAATCAATGCAAAATTCTTATAGCCTATAACTGGAGTATTTAAAACTTCAAATGAAACGACAAATATTGTATTTCTCACAAACTTTTTGTTCTTTCAAGGACTATATATTCAAGAATGGATTACTTCAGAAAGCTGTGCCGTATCTCGACTCTTTTCCTTTCCCCTACTACATTGTGCTAAGGAACATTGAGGCACTCCCTAGAACACTAGCTGATCTCTTGAGACAGGTATATTCTTCACTCTTAAGAGTAAAAATTTTCAGCTATTTGTAAATTCAGACTTCCAGTACTGACCCCGTTCCTGGCACAGTGGTTCGAGCTGATGCAGCACTCGAGAGACTAATTGATGCAGGCGCTCTCATTGCAGCATTGAACCTTTTGATTGGTTGTACTCATGCGATAATGTATCATCAGCTGCGGTTTACTTTGCCTAAAATTTGACAGGAATATACATAGTGAAATTGCTATTCTTGTATTGTATATTTGCGGGAAGGTTTTGAGAGGCATTTTGGTAGCTAGTATGGTTAATACATATTACGCGGGGATGTAAATAGGAATGAGAGACTAGAGAATTTTGTTTGGCCATCTTATGCCCCTCTCTTTCTGTCTGTCTTGATCTTGACAATTGTAAACTTGCGGCTAATGAGCCTTATTCTTTTAATGATATGATTCATTTGGCGCCAACATGATGAAATTAGTATGAATGTTTCGTTCTTGCCCTTGTAACTGCTCCAAGGATTGCTTATAACCCGTCTCTTTTTTTTTTGATTGAATGGATGATCTGATGGAGAGGAACTGATATATTTTACGTTTGTGAGTGAGGTTTCATGTAAAATTGTAGGAACTTAAATGTTATTTTTTATCAATTGCTTCCTTCGTTTTTGTTATAGATTTTTATTATAATCAAGGTTAATGATACATACAACCTTTAGGGTTTTATATAAGCATTAAATGCATTTCCTAAAATGTTATTAAGTTGTGAACTTATATCACAATCACGCGTCAATTGATGTAATAAATGTTTGAATATTACTTAAAATTTTTGTCTTTTAGGTTCTTAAGTGTAGTCCTCATGGTTGTATTTATTACTTTCTTTAATGTCAATAGTTACATAAATAGGGAAAAAATCTCTTCGCGATGTTTGTTCATAGTAAGATCAATAGTAATTATCTACTCCTTCCGTTTTATTTTAATCTACACACTTTGGCATTTACACTATTCTCAAATTTCAATTTGACTATCGTTTGTGATTTATACGCGGATGAAAATATAGTCTGTTGGATCCTGTTAGATTCATCATAACATGTATGTTATTAATCTGTATTTTTTTTATAATTTTTACAAATACAATTCTAAAGATATATGTCCTCAAAGTTTTGTATTAACATGCGTGAAAAGTGTAAGTGTGTAGATTAAAATAAAACGAATGGAGTATTTTCTTTCTACTAACAGTTTAATTTGTCTCTTAAAACAATGATTAGGAATTCACTTTAATAATGATTGGTAGTTCGATTTTTTCTTTCATGTTGTCTTTTAGTGAAAACTTTCTTAGTACAAAAGTTGTTTCAAAAAATGTCAAAATAAGAATTTTTGTAGTATGTACCATATAGAACCATAAAAACATTTTAAAATTGTATACCAGTCTCTTGTTGTGTTTAGTTATTGTTAGAGATATATTAGGATACTAAAGATATGATAAATATCTGTAGGATATATTAGTAGTTAGAATATTAATTATCTTAGGGAAATATTATCTTATGATTTATTTCCAATAAGATAACTAGATAAGTATTAAGAATAATATATCTTATGTTTCCGAATAGGAGTTTCGATATACTCCTATATATATATTGTAGTCATCGTTCACTATCGAACCCACCTTGACACCTTAATAAAATCATATTGTTTCTCTCCTCTCATAAACTTGTCAGTTATGCTCGATTCATGAAGTCCTTCGTCAGCAGTCAGCACCCAAAAACAAAAGAACAGGCCAACTAGTGTCAAGCACGTACAACGAGGAATCTTCCCAATTCTTAGTTGTCAATACTCAACTATATCATTAATTGCTATATCCACTAAAGACGCATTATATTAGCTCATAGGTCAAATAACACGCATTTGATTCACTGGATTACTTATCTCATGGTTCACAATATTTGAACAAAGTCCAAGTCTTAAAGACGTTACTATCCACTTGCTTAAGTTTCCATATCATCTTACATTCTTACTACTTGTACGTGTTGTACCCATATATTGGTATATACTTCTATATACACAACTTTGTGGTATGACATAAGTAGATTAAACTGACAATTTAAAGTTGTAACAAAGTGATGGAGATGGAAAAGAGGTTGTATGAAGATGCTCTTGAAGGAAATGTGACAAATTTGAAAGTATTAATCCAAGAAGATCCCTTAATTCTTGATAGAATCTCCAAAACATTCTTCCAAGATACCCCTTTACACATTGCAATCCTACGTGGCCACCTCGACTTTGCACGAGTTGTACTGAGTCACAATCCTCGACTCGCCACTGAGTCGGACTCACTCGGTCACTTGCCCCTCCACGTCGCTTCCGCCAAAGGACACGTGGAGATCATCCGTGAGTTGGTCCGAGTTGACCCGGGTGCGTGCCTTGCACGTAGCAAGGACGGGAGATTGCCACTTCACTTGGCAATAGTGAAAGGGGTCCGAGTTGAGGTGGTGACCGAGTTGGCTCGTGCATGTACTGAGTCAACTCGGTTGAGACTCGATGGAGGAGATACTGTTTTGCACTTGTGTGTTAAGTGTGATAACTTGGATGCATTTCAAGTGTTGGTGAAGGTGTTGAAGGGTGAAGATAATAATAGTATTAGCAGCTTATTCAATGCAAGAAATGATGATGGAAATACTGTTTTGCATTTGGCTGCACTATACAAGCATTTGGAGGTACTCTTTCTTTTCCTCTAATTAACCTTCTGAATTCCAACTTAATATTTCACTCTGAGTTTGATTATTTGACAAAAATCTAATAAGCTTAGCTTTTTCTTACATTTAGCTATCTATGTTTTTTTTTTTTTTTTGTTATCCTGTTGCATTATCCACTCAACATCACCTCATCTAGATTTGTATAAATGAAAACTAGACGTTTGTCTGTCCACAAATGGAAATTTAACAAGTAATTAGAATTGTAGGGTAGTGGATGGGTAATTGGGTATTGATAGGTGTTTTTAGGCAGATGTGAGATGAATATTGGATGGATAATTGTTAAGTTTAGGTTAATGTTCTGTCTCCCTTTCTCATTCATCAATCGAGTATATATATACAGAACATTAACCTAAACTTAACAATAATGGATATTGAATTGGGTGTTGAGGCGGATGTGGATTATGATTGTTGGATTTGTAATTGCATCGATATCTACTGGGTAGATGGTGGTATAAAGCTTTAGATAGATATGGATATGCGGAGAAGGTATTTGAAAGTCTGAATCCATGTCGTCTAATCTCCATCCCTAGAAATAACGATATATGAATCCATGTGAGTAATCGACTAGTAATGATATACTAACAGTGTGATTCCCAACACAATGTTTATCAAGATGAATTTAGCCAACAAGTTCTATAGATGATTAAGTACTTGATTATCATATGATATTCTTTCATTTATGTCTTTAACTATGCATTTTCCTTTCCATATTCCAGATCACAAAATACTTGCTAGCAACACCAAACATGGACCTAAATGCAGAGAACAACAATGGTCTTACAGCCTTAGATTTGGTTGAAAATTCTCCTAAAGACTTGAAAGCACTTGAGCTACTCAACATCCTCCTGCAATCGAATGTTCGACGATCAACATTATCCAACAATCATTCCCCTCTCCCACCCACAAACATTCAACCATCAAAATTTAGTACCCAAGAAATCAGTACTCTTACACCAAATAATCCTAGACAACCAAAGCCCAAAAGGTCATGGAAGAAGTTTTTCACCTTCACTGATAATAACATTAAGCATTTAGAAGATATGAAAGGTGAAATTTTAATTACTGCAGCTATTATAGCCTTGATAAATGCATTGCCCATCATTTACTTGAAGGTAAATGGTCCAGATATACCGGATCAGTTTTCCATCAACTCAGGTTCATTTGTGCCTGCTGTTACCATTATACTGTTATTGTTGGCTGGTTTACCCTTAAGCAACAAGTTTTGTGCTTGGCTTGTGATACAGTTGATGTACTCTGCAGTCGGATTTATGGGTTTGAATTATATAGGACAAATGATCTCAACTGAAAGTCGATACTCGTATTTGGATTTTGCTGTTTATTTTATGCTGGTCTGGTTTGTGTTGCTGAGTATACTCAGTGCTCTTAATGTCATCCGTTTGATTGTGTTGGTGGTGAAGAGCATAAAAAGGTGTGTGAAGCGAAGAAAGTTGCGTGGTAGAAGAGATAGTAATGCTCTATCTAATGCTTAATGTTTTCTGCTGGAGTTTGAGTTTTCTCTCTATGTTTGGTGTATCATAGCTCAAATATTTTCATTTGTTTGATGTAGAACATGTAAGTAGTCTATGTATGTAACTCAACAAAATGTTTCAAGTCATGTATGATTATGAAGAAATTTGGATTTCTTACACTAAAAGATGATGATTTGGTTGCAAGAGTGAATTAAACAAAAGCAACATATAGAATTAATGATTATGTATGTAACGAATGAATGAAAAAATCAATTAAGGCTAACTAGCATGACTAATTTTCATAGCCTCAATTACTTGATTATAATGCTCAATATGAAGAATGCACCTTTCTTAGAGCAATGTCATTGGTGATGAGTTTAGTCATGAAAATCTGAAATTTTGGATTGAACAAAAAAAAGTTGGATTCCATTGGTGATAAAAAATTGTTCACCAAATGACAAAATGTGTCATTGTTCATCATGTGAATAATTTGTTCACGTTCCATTGAGAGAAAAGGAGTTTTTAAATTCTTTTTTGGCAAAAAGCTGTAAGTATGACACACCGCCAGCCAGTGGCATGCTGCTGTGTATTTTTGGGAACTTTTGTGGAAATTTCCACGGAATTTCCTAGCAAATTCCTATTTCAAAAAAAAAATCATATTTTTTCCCCTCTATAAAATTATACCCATATTGACATTTTTCAAAAAACAAAAAAAAAAACTCTTGATGGTGAGGTAGTGAAATGTAGGAGAGATAAAGTGGATTTTGATGGCTTTTTTGTTCATGAGTGGAGTGGAGGTGATACATTTGTTTATAAAATGAACAAAACATAAGTAGGAAAATTTGGTGAACAAACTCATCAGTCATCACCAATGACATTGCTCTTAATACCAACTATGCCTTTGGATCGAATCATGAAATCCAACATACAAGCTAGAGCGACATGCATCCTTGACTTCTAGCAATTGCTTCCTTTGTATCCCATTTTCTTTAGGTTGTCCTTGTACGATACTATCGTCGACTATTATTAAAATAAATTGATAATTGAAAAATGTACTTTTATGTATTATCTAAAATGATTTCACATTACTATACTTTGTCATATATACTCATCTAAAGACGGTCATATGCATGATAATCAAGTTCTAACCATCATATAAAAACTACAAATAGAGTATTTCCTTTCTTTTCATAGAGAACTCATATTTCTAACTAGAGATTTCATTAAGTTTGAAATATCAACTTCTATAGAGTTCAGGATAATCAAGTTCTAACTATTTTATTCCAAACAAACAACACTAGTGGAAAAATAAGGAAGGGATGCGGTCAAAACAGCCCTAAAAGCTGCGTTTTTGACCAGCAACCCTTTCCATGCATAGCAGCCCTTCAAAACAAAAGGTTGCGGTTCAGGCCAAAAATGCAGCCCTTAAGGCTGTTTTGATCGCAACCCTTTCTTATTTTTCCCTTAGTGCAAAAACATTTTATTCTCTGTCAACTTTTTTCACATTTAACCTTATTTTTCCTCAATATCTCCTCTAACAGGACTACAGAGAAGGATATATATAACATCATGGTCTAATAATTTTGGTATCGTTCTTATAATGTGTTGGCCCATTTAGTTATTTAATGTGTTGGAATCAAATTAATACGCATGTGATGAATCTGATGATTGTGGACTAGGACACTAGGTACTAATTGTCGTGAGTTTGAGCATCAGATATACTCGAAATATAGTAGTAAATTATATAAACTCGGTTCCTCTAATACTCCACGCCAGCTCATAGTTTGTGTACAAATTCCAGCCTTAGATTATCATATCACGATTATCAAAGTAATGCTGGCATTATATTCCAACTTCATTAAATATCCTGACTTGTATGTTTGGCAAAACACAATTTTGATTAGGAAAATTTGCCTACAATGATTCCACGACCGATTTTCCAAAAATAATTTCACCTTTGTATTATTCTAGAATAATCCTACCTTTGCTTATTAAATTGAGTTTTTGATCCCAAGAATCTGCAACTTGGCAAACCGGTAAGTTTTTCCTCCTAGATCCCGCCCCAGCCACCAGACCACGCACCAGCCACCAGGCCCCCACCCCCTCTTTCTCTTGTCTCTATCCTCTTTCTTTTTCTCGTCTTTGCTCAAGGTGGTGCGAATAGTGGAGATGATGGTGCAAATGGTGAAATGATGGTGGTAAGATGGTGCGAATAGGAGAAGGTGGGGGCTGCGACAGGGGGAGGGGAGGGGAGGGGGAGGAGGAGGGGCTGCGATAGGGGGAAGGGGAGTGGAGGGGGTTGTGATAGGGGGAGAGGAGGAGGTGGGGCAGTAGAGAATTGGGGTGGGGCTGGGGGCTGCTGGGGGTGATGGTGGGGGTGGGGGTGAGCAACAGGGAAAAAGGGTTGGTAACCTATTGTTACTGGTCACTATTTTTTGGGACAAAAAACTCAATTTACTAAGTAAAGGTAGGTAGGATTATTCCAGAATAATCCAAAGGTGGGATTATTTTTGGAAGATCGGCCAAAGGTGGGATTATTCCAGGCAAATTTTCCTTTTGATTATTATTAGTAATATTTTTTTCAATTAATTAGTAATATATATAATAAGACTAATTCGACAATATATTACATAATAGTAGAAAAAATGTCATAGTTAAAAAAAAATATAAGTGCAAAAGTTTAGGTGTGTAACTATTTAAATCTGGAATAATAAAATTAAAACATTATGTCCTCGAAATAATTTAGGATTTTTTTATGGGAATAATTCCACTTTTGAGCGATCTTCCCAAAACAGTCACACATTTCATAAATTTGGAAATAATACCACCTTTGGGGTGTTGTCTGCTCAAAATGGGTCATTTTAACCTATGACTTGTTTGACTAGTAAAAAAGACTTGTTGATTTTTTTTTCTCACAATCCCTCCCACCCCCACCACCCCGGCCTTCATCTCTGCCCAATTATTGAACAATATATTTCATATCTATTAATATTAAATTATTATAATTTTTTCTAATATCCATTAAAAGATGCTTAAGATCAAAGAAATATATTGGCAAAAGCACATAGTCAGGACAGACAAACAAAAAAATACAAGAGATTATTTAATTCAAACTATTAAGTGCGTTAATGGAGATTATAAACAATTATTGAGGTAAGATGAAGTAAATTATAATACTCCTAATTAGGATGTTCATCAAACACGCATATGATTCTCTGTATCACAGATTTGGGTTGTTTTTTACATTTTAAAACCAAGTCAAACTATCCCACTTATTAATACAACTTGCGCAATAGCTCAAATATAGACCATATTGTAAACCAAAAAAAAAAAAAAAAAAAAAAAGAGATAAAGAGAGATCATGGAGATGGATAAGAGGTTGTATGAAACTGCTCTTGAAGGAAATGTACCAAACTTAAAAGTATTAATCCAAGAAGATCCCTTAATTCTTGATAGAATTTCCTTAACATATTTTCAAGATACACCTTTGCATGTTGCAACCCTACGTGGTCACGTTGACTTTACAAGATTTGTACTGAGTCACAACCCTCGACTCGCCACCGAGTCTGACTCGCTCGGCCACTTGCCCCTCCACGTCGCTTCCGCCAAGGGACACGTGGATATCGTGCGCGAGCTCGTGCGTGTGGACCCCGGCTCCTGCCTTGCTCGTAGCAAGGATGGGAAGTTGCCACTTCATTTGGCAATAATGAAAGGGGTCCGAGTTGAGGTGGTCAACGAGTTGGCTCGAGCGAGTCCTGAGTCGACTCGGTCGAGTGTGGATAGAGGAGATAGTGTTTTACACTTGTGTGTTAAGCATGATAACTTGGATGCATTTCAAGTGTTGGTGGACGTATTGAAGGGTGAAAATAATGGTATTGGCAACTTGTTGAATGCAAGGAATGATGATGGGAATACTGTCTTGCATTTAGCTGCTCTATACAAGCATTTGGAGGTACTCTTTATTTTCCCGATCAACTTTTCTTATTAGGTAGTTATTCTGTTTAATCTCGTGCTTGTTCATATTAAGGACGTGTTCTTTTCACTTTAATAAATTAAGTTATAAGTCTAATCAAGTTTAATTATGTGTAAATATATAGTAAAATTAGAGTTGATCAGGTTCAATTAGGTCTAATAAGTTTAGTTCAGATGGCGAACGCATTCTAAGTTTGGGGAATAGATGTACTTATATCATAAACTTTCTGTTGTAGTTTGACAATATAAGAAAAGAAGCAAAAAAAAGGTCAAGTTATCGAAAATAAAGTGATCTATTTACCAATATGATAGTGGAGAAGAAGAAAAATTATGTAGAGTTCTCTTGTAAAAGAAAATAAGTTAGGCTATTAAGAGAACCATATTCCATCAAACATGTTAAAAAACATCCTTGGTGAATTCATTTAGTGTAAGCCCTACACTAATTCCTCCGTTCTGTTTAATAGAGAACAAGTTCTCCATTTAACTTTTTTTGGTAGTATTTTTGCTACTATTTATAATCATGGTTTTTGTTGTTCCTATTGTAGATTTCAAAATACTTGGTAGCAACACCAAGCATTGAACTAAATGCAGAGAATAACAATGGTCTAACAGCCTTAGATTTAGTTGAAAACTCTCCTAAAGACTTCAAAGCACTCGAACTACTCAACTTCTTCCTACAATCCAACGTTCGACAATCAAAATTCAACAACACCCAAAAAACCAATGCTACAGCATCACATCCTAGCCCACCAAGGCCCAAAAAGTCATGGAAAAAAAGGATTTTCACCTTCAATAGTAATAACCAGTTAGAAGACATGAAAGGTGAACTATTTATAATCGCGGCTATAATAGCCGCGATTAATGCATTACCCATCATTAACATGAGGGTAAATGGGCCGGATTTAACCGAACAATATTCGATTAATTCGGCTTCATTTGTACCTGCTGTTACAATAATGGTGTTATTAGTAAGTGGTTTACCCTTAAACAACAAGCTTTGTGCTTGGCTTGTGATACAATTAATGTACACTTCACTTGGATTTATGGGTTTGAATTACATTGGAGAAATGGTCTCAAATGAAAGCCGGTATTTAAATGTGGATTTTGCCTTTGTTTTTGTGGCCATTTGGTTTGGGCTGCTAATGATAGTTAGTGCACTTAATATGATACGTTTAATTGTGTGGGTGGTGAAGATCATCAAAGGATGTATAAAAAGGAGGAGATTGCGCAGCAGAAGAGAAAATACTAATGTTGTATCAAATGCTTGATGGAAGTGTAAATCTATACTAATATATTAAAAGGCGTGCATAAACCAGAAACGGTGCCACGTGGCGCTCTCCCTAAAGTTCATGTACCAAAGTTTTAACCACTAGACCAAGTTGTATTTAGTGTTATCATATCAAAGTACAATATTAATAAATGAATTTTTTCTTACCCAGGGCATAGTCCGGACCTAATAACTAGTTATAACTAAAAAGTGTACTTTTTTTACTTGAGTTTCTTTGATTATTTGATGTATAATATGTCATGCTCAATGGATGTATTGCACAAATTTGGTTTGGTTTGTAGCTATGATGGATGGTAATATGATATTGCGTGTACTTGATGAGCATTAGCAATTTTTTTAAAAAAAACGTTCACATCGACAAGTCTCTTCTCGATTCCTACCTCTAAAATCTGTAGCAAACCTAATAAAAGGAACCCAACATATTAAAACTAGTAATAACATGTGTAGTAATACTCGAGAAAATAAAATTTTACAAAAAAAAAATTATGAACGAAATAATCTAAAGTAAAAAAATTGATTTCTAGGATCATAATATAGGCCAATTTCGTCATCTTTCTTCAACCCACGAGCCTGAACCAAAGCCCAATTAAGCCCAAGAACATACTCATCATTCAACCCTTTCATAAGAAACGTTTGTTCATCGTATGGACCGTACATCATAGGAGTATTATCCTCAGTTACATCACAAAGTGACACTAAAACTTTTTTCCCTTTAACAATGTTGTTAGCACTTTCTAAGGTATAGTAACGAAATACGTGCTCAAAAACATCGTCATGTGTTAGATGGATCTTACCCGTTTTTATTTCCTGGGTATCTAACTTTTTTCGGATATCCCATTGGTTGTTGTTGTTATTAGTGTGGTGTGGTGTTGTGTTCGGGTCACTATCTCGAATTTCGACAAGGGTACGGGTTACTTGGTATGGACTCATTGAGGCCATCTCTTCTTTTTTGATGGGTAAGAAATTGTAGTAGTATATTTTCTTCATGTTAGCCATTGTTTGTGTGGATAATTTTTTCTTGGGAATTGTGATTAGGATTTAAGAGAGTTTATAAGATGAAAGAGAATAAATTATTATGTTGTGATGTAATTCTCTTCATCTAACTATATATAGAAATCATATATCTATAAGGAATAATATCAAGATTGATTGGGTTTCCTTTTCTGGGATATTTATTGGCATGTATGGTTTGCAATTTGCAGATATTGAAAAAAATTGGTGTGAAAGAAAAAGATAAGTTTCCTTACATGATTACATGAAGATAGGGAGAATCAATGTGATTTTGAAACGTTTTGAGCCGACAACTAATTATGTACTAATTACGTTAATGTACATTACACTTATTGAATATGTATTTTTTACACACTTTGTAATTCTTACGTTCTATTATTACTGCAACATACTCCATCTGTTTCATCAATAAGGGAACTACTTTCTTTCTCTTTTATACTTTCAACCAATAAAATATCAATTTTAAACTTGTACTCATGACTTTTATCATCTAAACAATGCTATATATTGCAATTTCAACTATTTTTAAATGTTTTTGGCCACTATTTATATTGTAATTTCAACAATTTTTTGTTTTGTTTTATCAAGAGCCTAGTGATAAAAAAAAAATCTATATATTTTCAAAAACGTTTAGATAATATACGAAGAAAATTGCTAGCCAATACATAAATAATACAATATTATGATATAATATATTGTATGATCTGTTTTTTTAGAGACATAAATTGATACTCCGTATAGGGTCCCCTAATTATTTGGGACGGCCTGGGATGTTCTTATCCATGGTAACATTAACTATATAGAACTATAGAAGTATATCAAAGAGCCACTCCTGAAAACATAGTAAATATTGAAAGCACTAGTTTTGGAAACAGTAAAATTTGAAGGAAGAGTTAAAAAAGAAGATGTAGGAGAAGTTGAAACAAGAATTGAAGAATGGCGGGTGGACTGTGGAGTAATATTCGACGGTGACAGTAGGTAAAGATTATCCAATTATGTTTGGTACTTCTAATGTTTCCTCCGTGTAATAAAGTTTTTCTTGTTTAATTGCGGTTAATAATATGGTCCAAGTTTAAGCCTTTGATCGTATTTTCTCATTGTGATTTAAAAAAAAAAAGTGAAGACAAAAGATTATTGCATAATATAATTTTATTCCAAAAGAATCCTCCATTCAATGAAAAATTTATTATTTGATGTTAGCAATATGGTCCAATAATGAATTTATAAACCCTTTATCGTATTTCTCATCGTATTTATGGAAAAAAGACCACCAAAGATTGATATCATAAAATATTTACTCGAATAAACTTATTTTCAGTTCAATTTAATTAATTAAGTTCAGTTTCTTCTTACAAATCAGTTTCTCTCAATTCAATTCATTTTAGTTTCTCTCAGTCTAAAAAGAGGGGCATAATGACATATATAATATTGAATTTTTTCCCTTAAGCAATCTTTTTGTAATTCTTTCCTTAAAACCGTTGTATTGGATCTAATGCAACACTATTACCATGGGAATATGGGTACGGGTTCGAATAAGGGGACGGGGCTGGAAAACGGCAAGCTTTTGAAATATTAGGAATTGATACGGGCACCCATACAGGATATGTATCATATTGGATAGGATTACAAGTAGGTGACCTAGAAAAAGTACTCATGCTATATAGGTGAAGATGGCAAAGGACCGTTGCATTAGATCTAAATACTTGTTTGAAAACATATCGTGCAATAGCTTCAACGGCAACGACACTCTATGGAGAGTTGCAATAGTTTTTCTTTCCTTTACGGCAATAGTTATAAGAAATTGCAATAGCTTGTTTATGTAGTAATTAGAATTAGATCATATTATACATTGCTTGTATTACGAAATCATGAATTAGGTCCTATTAAGAGTAACGTAACATGAATGAATTAAATGTGACAACATACTTCTTTCGTTCTATATCAATTACAACTTTTTTACGACTTAATATGTATAAAATTGATGTTTTGATAATATATACTCCCTCCGTTTTTTTAGATGTAACATTGGACTTTTCACATTTGTCGAGGCATAACTTTGACCGATAATATCTCTACTTGTATAAAAGTAAAAATTATAAAAAATATATATTTGGAAAGTGTATACCGTGACGAATCAAACAAGATCCCACATGACTATAATTTTTCTTATGTATAAATAACAATTAATGGTCAAGGTGTATTGGATGAATAGTGTCCAAAGTCAATATGTTACATCTAAAAAAAACGGAGGGAGTACTATCTCTGTTTTTATTTAGTTGCAACATTCACTTTTTTGCACAAACTTTAAGAAAAGAGAAAAGATAGTATAATTGGCCCACTTGCCCCTGCTACTAGTACTGTAATTAAATGGGGGAGAAAGAGAGATTTAGGCTATGTTTAGTTCACCTGAAATTTTCTGATCTGAACTTATCTGATCTGATCTGAACTTATTTTTTCTGATCTGATCTGAACTGATCTGATTACATAATCTTATCTTTTAGATTATTCTCAATATATATAAAAAAAAATATAGTCATGTGGGGTCTTGTTTGATTCGTCTCAATGAGTACTTTATTAATATTAAATTATTATAATTTTTACTAATATGTAATGAAAGATATAATGATTTTTAAATATAAGCATGATCTGAACTGATCTGATCTGAACTTATTTTTTCTATCTGATCTGATTAGATCTGAAATAAGCAAAAATAAGGTGAACAGAACATAGCCTTAAGGGTAATATAGTCAAATTATCTCAAAAGCCTTCCTAAAAAGGGAAATGTTACCTAAAAGTAGAAATTGTTGCAATTAAATAAAAACAGAGGTAGTATATGATAATATTACATCTAACAAAATTACATATAATTATTATATCTCTATATGTATCTGAGAAACAATACAGTAATAAGAACACAAACGAAGTTTTAGAGTATAGGATGATATATGATTAACATAGAATGGCTTTGTGTTTGGAGCCAAGTAGGGTGGATGCTTGAAAAAAAGTTTTGGGCCTGGCCCATGGGCCATGAAGTTGAATAGTGATATAATTTTGCGAGTATCAAGAAGATTCCGTTATTCAGGTGGGCACACTTGTCAGACCACCACTACAGTATACAGTCATACAGTGTAGTGCAGCAACAGGCAACAGGTGTCCGCTACAGTTTGAGCAAGAGCAGAATAAAATTACCAATCTTTATCTTCTGCACTACCCTCCATTACTCCATTCATCTTGTCTACAAAACTACAACACCCACGTTCATAAATACGCCGCATTTCATGATTGATCGTCAACTCCATCATACTATTTTTTGGGACTCAAACAGATGCTTATTTAACTAATTTCGCTGAAATATATATTTAGGGAAAAAGTATTTTTTGTAAATAGAAAGTTTCAGAAGATGTATTATTTATTTAGCGCGTAACTAATAGCTGATTATATTAGTTGTTTGTATGTACTATTTAGACAGGTGATAAAATATTTACTTGCATTTTTTTTGTTTGTTTTATTATAATGAGTATGTGTAAGGGGATAAGGAAAAAGAGAAAATGGAAAGGAATTTAGTATAATTACATTTTATCTAACATAATCAAATCTCTCTTACTCCAAAAAGTAAAAAAAAAAACTCTTCTTTTGCTAGCTTCTTCAAATAGGATCAATCTTTGGCAAGTCAATTATTTACAATAAGTCAAAACTCTGTCAAATCTTTTTAATTTAACAAACAACGCAAATAAAAAAAATAAAAAACTTTTCAGTTAGGGTTTTACCTGATTATCTTCTAGAATAATATAAAATATGAGGTGAAGGATTACTAGAAAATCAATTTTTAAGACCTAATTTTTCTTTACGGGATCGAACATGTACCAAGATACAATAAAAAGGCATTTTGATAACTGAACATCATCTAAATGGATACACTGACGCCTTCACATCTAGGGCTATTTGCGTCATAACTTTATCATATGAAATTGGTGTCACATTATACTACACTTTCTCATCTAAACAAAATCCATTCCAACATGACTCACGACTTGACACAAATTATATCAATTTCTATTAAGTACTTTTATATTGAGTTATATCTCGTTCAATTATAGTTAGTCCAATTCAATCCAGTCCAATTTCATCCTTGATTCTTTTGATACCCACCCAACATTGCTCATAACCTTAAACTCTAAAGACTAAAGTATGGGGGTTTAGACTTTAGACGTTAGTCCCATGGTTAGGGACACAACAAAAAACAAACTGCCTGAAAACGGATAAGGGCAACCGAGTCACCGTCACCCCCACGTGGCAAGCTCGTGCTTGGACAAAACCAAAAATATAGCACAAAAACCCTAACACTCACCGCCACGTGTCAGTTCCTAACTCCTCCTTCCAAATCCCTAAACCCTCTTCTTCGAAACTCCACTTTCTACTCTACCCATTTCAGCCATCACACCCTCTTTCTCTCTCCTCTCTTTCTCTCTCATTTCATTTCATGGATCCAATCTCATATCACAACAATATTACATAAAATTATTTCTAATAATATTACTCCCAAAAAAAAGTTACATATTATATGCTCACTTTTGAGAAAATCATGCTCATCTTCAACTTCAATCCCAGAAATTGGTAAGAAACACCCACTTGTTTCTTTTACCAGATAGATAAATAATGCTTGATCTTTTCCCTGTTCTTCTCTTTCGCTCTAAAATCTGGGTTCGTAAACGTAAAAAAAATCTACCCACTTCTTAAATTTCTTCTCTTTTTCTTTCAATTTTGTGTTTTTTTATTAATCTAACAATTCCCCTGTATAAATCCCTGTAATTATTGGTTATTGATTTTCTGGGTTTGATTTGTTTGATTTTGTACATAAATCCCCCCTTCCCCCCCCCCCCCCCCCAAAAAAAAGAAATTAGTGGGTAGTGTGTGAAATTTGCACAATTGGAAAAATTGGAAAGATGAGTTTAGGTGCAGCAGAGGAAGAAAGTAAGGAAGAAATCCATATACCAGCTGATATAAACTGGGAAATGTTGGACAAATCAAAATTCTTCATTCTGGGTGCTGGATTATTTTCCGGTGTATCGGCTGCTTTATACCCAGCTGTAGTTCTCAAGACCCGGCAACAGGTTGGCCCATCTTCGCAACGATCAAGCAGTCTTAAGACTGCTATGTTTATCGTGCGAAGCGAGGGGTTCCGAGCCCTCTATAGAGGGTTCGGAACCTCTCTGATGGGTACAATCCCCGCGAGGGCGCTCTATATGACCGCCCTCGAGGTGACTAAGAGTAGTGTGGGGTCTGCCACTCTTGGACTCGGAGTGGCAGAACCCACAGCTGCTTGTATAGCTAATGCTGCAGCAGGTGTATCTGCTGCAGTAGCAGCTCAGCTGGTGTGGACCCCAGTTGATGTTGTCACACAAAGGTTAATGGTGCAGAATACTAGGAGTGAAAGTACTTCTAATTTTGGCAAGATTAGATATGCTAATGGGATTGATGGGTTTAAACAGATCATTAAAGCAGATGGATTGAGAGGTTTATATAGAGGTTTTGGGATTTCTATATTGACTTATGCGCCTTCCAATGCTGTTTGGTGGGCGTCTTACTCGGTCGCTCAACGCCTCATTTGGGGTGGGATTGGGTGCAATTTTTGTAAGAAGGGTGATCCTTGTGGTGCTGATGTTGCTGGTACTACTTATAGGCCGGATTCAAAGGCGGTTATGGTGGTTCAAGGAGTGAGTGCTGCATTGGCTGGGGGTGCTTCTGCTCTGATTACAATGCCATTGGATACCATCAAGACAAGGTTGCAAGTGTTGGATAGTGAGGAGAATGGACGTGGTAAAGGGCCTACGGTGGTTCAAACGTTGCGTAATTTAGTCCGGGAAGGTGGGTGGACGGCCTGCTACCGAGGGCTAGGGCCACGGTGGGCATCAATGTCAATGTCAGCTACCACTATGATCACTACTTATGAGTTTCTTAAGAGATTATCAGCTAAAAACCAAGAGGGTGTGACATAGTTTAGGTCAATCAATATACAGGGGAAAAGTGGAAAGAAGAGATCAAAATCAAAATGTAATGAGAGAATAAGATTTTTTCAGTTTTGTAACTCTTAAGATCTCCTTGTTCAAAATCCTTTAATTTTGTTAATTTTGACAAGAGATTGGAGTTCTGATGAATGTAATCTCTTTCAACTTCACAAAATCTGAATATATGTTCTTTTTTGACAAATTCAAATTGGTTAAATTTACTAGTGTCAATAATATTGCATTGTGCACAACAAAACTTGGTATTTTTCTTTGGGTGTACAGAGGACACACTCAACACAGTGTCTAAGAGTGAGATTGCTGATGTTACTAAGTACTAACTATGCATTTTTGTTTGCAGTGATAAGTTATAGGTAAAAGTAGTAAAGTGGAAAAGTATTCCCCACTTTTCATGTAGAAAATGAAAGATGTAACAACTTGCAATCTTTTTTTGACTTCCTTTCAAAGGTAGTAATATCTCAATCTAAGCAACACCCTGAGGCCTGAATTGCTTTCATGTGCCTAAAGTGATATTCCATATGCTCATGATTATATAAGTAATACGGCTAATAACTCATTCCTTGCAAAAATATTCGAGGTTTAAAATAGAGATGGGGGAGAAACTAGGATAGATGATATGTTAGACCTCCAATAATAAAATTTCAAATAAGATCGAACAAAATTAAACGTAGAATAAAGATGTGTCCTAACAACAATATAAAGATTGACGATTTGGTAAGGTTGTCATTTTAAATTGGATGGTTTATGTCCATAATTGATTTGGTTTCACCCGCTCTTTGTATCAGTTATATGTGTTGGCGGTTTGACTCATGACTAGGGGTGTTACTGAGTCTAGCGGGCTCGCAAACTATTCGAGTTCGGCTCGAAATTTTTTAGAGTCGAACATAGCATAATTCGATTCGAAGAGCTAGTGAGCAGGCTCTATTTTAGCTATGTTATTTTTTATATTATAGTAATTAAATAAAAAGTTATAGTTAAATTGGTTTATAATACTTGTCAAAAGCTCCAAGTAGTCTAAAACTGTTTACAGAATATATATATAATATAATTTTTAAATGAAAGTTGAGTTTTAAGGTAAATTGAACTAGAAAATTTAACTTCGAAAAAGTTCGAGACTCAGCTTGAGTTCGAGTAAAAGTGTTACGAGCCAAGCCGAGCAACCTAAGGCTCAGTCTCGGTTCGACTTGTTAATACCCCTACTCATGACTGTTTATATGTGCGTCCGTAAAAGTGGATGTCTTATGCAAAAATAACCTTCAGGACATTAGTAGTCGACATTGAGAAAAAGGAGAAGCTTACATAAACACTAGAAGAAAAACCCCATAATATTTGCAGGTAACCTATTGAGAGGTAAATATAAAAGTAGCTAAAATTGGGCCAAAATATTTCCCCAAACACAAACGAGTACAAATTCTTTGCATCTATTGAGATGGAAATGAAAGGTACTTGGCATTTTGTCAAGTTTCCCGTGATTGGAAAACTAGTATCTTTCAAGTTGATAGAATAATTAGAATTAAGAAGGTTCTAGTGTAATTTATTAATTGAATACATAAAAAAGCAAGAAGAAGAGCAGTTGGGGTCATGATCTGATAATGCTGCTTTATCTCAAATTGGATTATCAAAATTAATTTAATAAAACTTGATCAGTATTGCAGTGGACGACATAAACTTTGCTTACATCTAGGAGTATCTTTTAATTATTTTATTATGTTTGAGTATGTTTTTTGGATTCTTTTGATTTGATTTCCTCTGTCTTGACGAAATCAACGGTATCTTGATTGATTGTGCTTTTAATTTATGTTATTAACTACTTTTTCTTCAAAATAAATACAAGAATAATCATACAATTGTTGGATCCATTGGATTTGTTTGGATTGATAGACAAGTAAAATGTTGTTCTATTTATTATCTTATTATCAACTTTTAAAACCTCAACTAGTTTTTAGGTCCGGATTACAGATCTGTTCTCCCTAATTTATTTTCAGCTTGATTCAATTCAGTTCAGCTCAATTTAATTCAGTTTAGCTTAGCTTCATTTTTTTATAACCATCATGTTAAATATTATTATTATGTTGGACTAATTTATTTTACTAACTCTTATTATTATTATTATTATTATTATTATTATTATTTATTTTTATATCATTATTATGAAGTATTATTAGTATTACTATTATTTCTATATATTATTTTGTTTATTATAACTTTACTCATTATTATTACTATTATTATTAGGAGGAATATGGTTTAGGTCAAAAGCACAAATAAACTCACGTTTTTAGCCCATAAACTAATCAAATCACGTCAAAACGGGTTATGATGTAATTTGGTGCGGTCTGACCCAATCATTATTTTTATTACTAAATATTATTATATTATTAAATCTAATTATTAAAATAGTAATATTATTTTACTTCTTAGATATTATTGTTATTATATAATCATCATCAAGTATTAATTATCATCATCAAGTATTAATATATTAATACAAATAATATAAAATAATTATTATTAATTATCATTATTATCATTAATTATGATTATTATTATTATTAATAATTTAAGATTATTAATATTACTTATTTATAACTATCATTTTAAAATATCCAAAAATACTATTATTATTCGTTATTATTACTTATCATTGTAATAATTATTTAATATTTATATTTTTATTGTTTAAATATTAATTATATATTTATTACATTCAATCTAATTCAATTCAGTTTAATTCAATCCAGTTCAGTTCAGTTAATCAGCTCAGTTCAGCTGTTTTATGCCGAAGAGAACAGGCCCTACGCCTCGAGTTATTAATATTTTCATGTTAAAAAATATCATCTAATATTGCATAGCTTATTGGTAGAATTTTAGTATAGTAACTTGAGATCATTTGATCGATTTGGAACTATAATTGGTAGTAGTGAAGACTTCCTCGACATAGTAATATGATTGTGATTATAAATGAGCAGATGTATTTGTACCAAAAGATAAAGCTTTTGATCTCACATTGACAATTTCAAAATTTACCAGAAAAATAAAGGATACATCTATTGCAGATAACAACAGTACAACACTTATTGGCAATTTTGCTTAACTGCTTAAGAGAGAAATAGACCAATTATAACAACATTTGCTATAAAGTTTTTTATGTAAATATTTGCAGGATTGCAAAAATAGGCAATTCACTCCACAGTAAGAGACTAACAGTTAGGTCTAGAATGGTTAAGCATCTTATCCACATTCCACATTAAGAGACTAACCAGAAAGTAGTTATTCTTGCTCTCAACTCAAGTCTGACCTTTAAAAATTTTCAGACCCACTTATCATAAACTAAACACAATCACAGTACAATTTACCAACCTTAATACTATATAATATATAGGTTGCCACATTTCGAAGACATTAAAAAGACACTACATGTTCCCCACAAAATTTCTTTGGTGCTTTTTGGGGAAGGGTTTATGCACATATACTATTAAAATATATCATCAATCTTATTGCCTCCCATTCTCATTTGTTCTTCAAAAAGATGAAGTATAAATAATGTAACAAAAAAATTATTACATACTTGATACTGCCTCCGTTTCATTTTTGATAGTTACACATTATATTTACACTTGCTAATTTAAATGTTTAAACGTTAATATCTCCATATTTGCATTTATAAAAAGTTGATATTTCAAAAGTACATAACGAAACATATCAAATAAGATCTCACGTGTCTATATTTTTCCTTACCCATTAATTAATCACAAATGATAGCCAAACATAAATTTGTGAATAGTGTCAAAATTCAAAGTGTAACTATTAAAAATAAACAAGAGTAAGTGATAAGATAAAGATACTACAACAATTAATTTCATTTTGATATATATGGTTTTCTTATTTTGACGGGATATATGCTTTTTAAATCTTTTTACATATAATTAGGGTCTGTTCTCCCCAACTTATTTTCAGTTCAGTTCAGACCAGTTCAGTCCATTTCAGCTATTGACAATACTTTCTCTCACATATCACTATTCATTTCAGTTCAGTTCAATTCAATTCACCTATTTTATGCCAAAAAAACAGACTCTTAATAATGAGTATTATTAATGATTAACATTCATATTCAAAATTTAAAAAAAGAGCCAGAGAAAATATCATCACCGAACTAAATCCCATATTGTCATGGGCAAAGTGGGATGACATGACACAAGAATATGAATTGAATCCGACACAGAAAAATAAACGAATGTCTCCTATAGAGTGTAGAGTATAGTGGCGTGAACGCAACAATTGCCATCATTTTCCATTGAAAATCTTAGCAGGATGATGCAATCTAGTACTAGAAAAGTTACAACCTCGTCTCCAAAATCATACTATAGGACAAAGAATAATTACTCATTTGTAGACAAGGTCACTAATATTCAAGTTTAAACTAACACTATACTTCATAGACCTTAATGAAAACTTTTTTTTGCCTTCAAATAAGAGGGAAAAATATTAAACATGATCGACAGACAGGCTTAAGCAGTTTTCAGGTCCACTCACTACCAGAGATCCTAGGTCCTAAGACGCGTTCTAACAACATGCACAAGTTGGAGCCAATGAACAAGACCGGTGATTCAGCTTGATACCCCGAGTCAAGCAAACCATGTGATGTGAGATTCATGTATTTCAAGGCCGAGCTCTCTTGTTGCTGCAAGATGGGCATTTGTACTGCTTGATGTGCTCAGCTCTGGCCGGAGTGATCTTCACACACTTGCCATGAAACCATGTTTCACATAAGTCGCAGCAGATCCAGAACTCATCTGATGCATAGTATTCCCCACACGCCCCACATAAAGTATCCCCGGTCTCCTCCTCTTCCTCTTCTTCTAGGCCTTCCTCCTCCTCCTTCTGTGGAGTAGCAGCCTTTGAATACTTGTTCCCCTGCTACAATGACAGAGCCAATGTCATAGATAAAATATAAAGAGACGAAGAAAATTGTTCTCTCCTTCAACAAGAAAATATAGGATAGAATGTCCAAGAAAAGTCATCGCTCTTGCTAAATCCAGGAAAAGTAGGAGGATGAACCCAGCTCGTGATTCTTATAGATCAAAGAAATATGTGTGACCTACACTTGCAGGCTGCTTTCCCAGAAAATTGATGAAGAGAGAGCATATAGAAAAAAGAAAAAGGAAACACAGAACAGGAGTTCATGCTGACAACCCAGTACTTATTTATGCAGATTATGTCTAGCAACCAGTCGTAATGCCAAACAAGCCATACCTTCTAGAGTCACACCAATAATACCACAATACTGTAATTTATGCTAATAGCTCAGCACCTAATCTAGGCTTCTATATTACGTTATATATCTAAAACTGAATTCTGATACCATAAGTGACATTCGCCACATGCACTAGTTGCTGTGCTAAAAAAAATCACAAGTTCATAACACAGGTCAACTAGAAGGAGCTACAGCTACACAGAATCACTATCATCACCAAGTGGCCAGAATGGTATTAAATCTCGGCTGTCGTGATCGCACGGAAACGTATTTAAGCTTACTCTGACCACAATATCAGGTCGCAAAAACCATCCATATTTCCCATGAAAGTGGTTCAGCGACATATTTTGACTGTGACAGCATACCAGATTTAAAACCATGATGGTGGTGGGCTCTTCGAGAAGCTACAAATATAACGCAGACATGATATTGTTATGTTCGGCAGTAAATTTGACAAACATACACTAACCTGCCTACCAGCAACAATGGCATAGATGAGTAAGAATGAGAACCCACACAAGTAAACAGCAAAACACACGACATACAAGCAGAAGGCAAGGGTTTTTACCGATTTGGAGATTGACTTTGACTTGTTGTTGCTGTTATTAGCAACAGAAGATCTCTCCTTTACTTGTTTCTTAGCACAGCCAGTCACAACCTCAAATATAGTTGGGAGATCATTTATCATATTAAACAGCCGCTTCCTACATCACAAATGTGAATTGATGTTCAACAAACAGAAGTATGAGACATGCTAAAACCCCCATACTCCCTTCCATCAAGTAAGACAACTATCTAGAATTGCCATCAAACCTTGCACATCATTTATGAATGAGAAGCATAGAATGATAAATCAATGATGATATATATAGCCACTAGCCCGCTACTATATGTTAGGTATTACATAGTTCACGAGATAGCCATATTTGGCAATGACAAGTACTGCTCCAATTGCAGTATCCTGCAAGAGGTAAATTTAGGTAATAAAAAGTCTACAGCTAAGGTACATCTCTTGGGAACAATCCACAGATTCGACAATGCCTCAAAAATATGATCTGATAAATAAAGTAATAAACTAATAAAACCTCATTTACCCTGAGTACAGCTTAAAGACATTCATTGACACTCCTCATTCCTCTTCGAGGAAAATCTGAGAGCCCTAATGCAAATATGAGTAGGTATCTAAAACTTTGAACAGCACACTACCAAGCAACACTACTACTCTGATGAGGAAAAACCAGTGGAAAATATAGCTACTCTACTGCCTATTAAAACTTTGAACAGCACACTAATCACTGGACCTTTCTAAGTCCAAACAGAGGCGACCACTGACCGCAGGTAATCTACCTTCAAGAAAATTTAATAACAGCAATGAGAGCATTGGATCTCGCTGAGACCTGGGAAGTAAATCAGAGCTACCAACACCAGCTTATGACTCCAATAATATCAAGCAATAATCTCTGTGAATTACAAAATACTCACAGCATTGACCACAAGATAAACCGTACAACCAACATATGAGGACATCCTTATGCATGAGCTTTGATCAGCTAATACCCAGCCTTCAAACTTTGACACACAATATCTATAGAGAATGTGAATATGAACACATAAAATGTTGCAACAGCACTCGAAGCAAAGTAGGCACAGGAAGTAATATACACATGGTCATGCAAATGCTACTATAGCTTGCATTCTCAAAGCAGGTAAGAAAAATAATATACGTGATCGTAGTAAGACAGATAGCTAAAGTGGACCATAAATATAGATTTAGCTAGTTATACTATACGATGAGGTAAATAACAAAAAAAAAGGTTATAGTACCTGTCACCTTTATCAAACCCAAACCTAGCGCCAAAATAAAATGCAACCGAAAGCAACCAGGCATCGCTGTGAACAGCAACCAATGCTAACCAATCCTTCTCCTGCATCCCATCCCTTGCAAAATTTATTCCCAAAGCAGGCTCTGGAAGCTCAGGAGGTACCTCCTCAGCAGGAAGATTGACTTCCCACTGCTCACTGGGGAACCCATATAAG
The DNA here is from genome assembly GCF_026745355.1 of Beta vulgaris subsp. vulgaris. Classification (NCBI taxonomy): domain Eukaryota; kingdom Viridiplantae; phylum Streptophyta; class Magnoliopsida; order Caryophyllales; family Amaranthaceae; genus Beta; species Beta vulgaris. The sequence goes on along the minus strand of NC_079208.1, from coordinate 53,592,218 downwards.
CAAAGATTTTCTTTCTCTGTTAAGCAGAAGATTCACATTTAGATTGATCGACTCAATATAGAATGCTGGAAATGATAACAATGAAAACAGATTTAGAAAGGGGTGAAGGAAGAGAGAGGGGGGGGGGGGTGTACAATCAAAATATGCATAATTACCACGTAAATTAACCTTAAATATCTTGTAGCTAAATGTGTAAACAGCTGCATGAATCTTGCACCAAGCATATTAAATGACATCCATTTGAACAAGGCCTTTTGAGGAAATACAATTCATATACGCAAAACTTATTTAGATATACAAAATTGTTATCATTTTGGTAGATTTAAAACGGAAAAATAAAAAATAAAAGTTTGTTCTCACATTACAAAAGCACCTCATCAAAGTAATCAAACCCTTAAAAAATCTTATCATATCATGCTAGCAGGAGGCCAAATTTACTGACCATGGCGCATGACACAGGAACAAAACAAAAAATAATTAACTTCTACAGCGAAAAAGATCAACAAGCATGCTATGTGAATAACTAACCAACAAGAATTAAGCCATAGTCCCCCACCACGTAAACAAACAGACATACATACAAATTACAAAGCACACAAAATTTCAGTATGATCGTTAAGTCACAGAACAAAAACACAGGTAAGCAACCAAGAACAGCAACAGCAACAATATCGAAAATTAAGTAATTAGCTCCAAGTAGCAAATTAAACCACCACAATATTTTCACCAAGCAGTGTAAGAATAAGTCCTACGAGTGTAAATCTCCCCCAACAAGATGAGTTATAGTATATAAATTACACAATCAAACATTGCCGTAAACTCAAAATCTTTAAGACACAATTCACACAAACACATGCTATATACAACAACCGTATAGCAATTCAACAATAGTTCCCATTTTCATGGCTTTGCATGTATTAAAAAAACGCCGACGGAACGCATACGAGCTTATGAATGTAATTCACACCTCTTAGCATCAAAAGGTCTAAACAAGAATCAAACACTGCGCCGAACAGTCAATCAACATTCAACAATAACAATTACACGAAAAAATTACCCTGTTTTCAACTATTTTTTGTGGGTACATTCTATTTTTTGTGAGCAAATTAGTAGTTATTTTACCAGCATCAGTAATAAAGCAAGATCACAAAATTCATAGATATTGACCACTAAAAACAGCTCAATCAAAACCAAGCAAAAGTATACATTAGTTTCAATTGTGCATTATATAAATAATACAATCAACATCGTCAAAACAATATACAGAAAATATCAAACTCGCAATTTCCAACAAATTAAAATACACACATGCAAAAAGAAAGAGAAAGAAACCCTAACCTGGGTCACACAGTTGGTAGAAATTATCAACTTCTGCAAAAAAAAAAAAAAAAAAAGAATTATTAAAAAAAAAAAACAAAAGTACTGCAAAAGACAGCATTACTAAATCCTCGTAAAAAGAGAGATAAATAAAGGAAATTAGTCAGAAAGATATTAACCCAGATTTTTTTCCCGGGAATTTCGCTTAAAATTAAACCCAAAAACCCAGAGAAACCCAGAAATGAAACAAAAAAAAAACCCAATTCAAAAAAAAAAAAAAAAAAGACGAACCAGTAGTAAGAGCTTTAATCAAACCAGCACGTCGTCCCTTAAAATCCCTAAAAACTTCTTCAACTGTTCGAGGATTGTACTGTGCTCCAACGTCCATTTTAATGGCGGACAAAAGTTTCAGTAAAGTAAAAACAAATATTTTCTGGAAAAAAAAATTACAGAGTTGAAAAAAGAACAAAGAAGAAGAGAAGTGTTTTAGTGTACGTAGTGAGGTTGAAGGAGGAGAGAGAAAGAGGGGGAGAATAGATGGGGGTTTTGAATAATGAAAATGAATAATAATAAAAAGGAAATGTGGGTTTTTTTTGCAGTTTTCAGGAGATGAAGGTTAAACTATATTGGATAACTCGGCGACGAGTCCGAGACTAGTGTTGAATTTTTTGTACTGCTTATGTGGGTAATTTTTTATCGGATTTTTCAATAGGTATTCTTGAGGTTTTACGAAATTAAGTATTTGGTGAAAAATTCGATTTTTTTATTTTATTTTTTGAAACTAAAAAGGAAGGAAATGTTTTGTGATTTTGTTAAAAAAAAAGACATAACTTACTTTTCATTAAACTTATCTTTATTTTATAGATGGATTGAATATTGTATCGAATTTGAAATAAAGTCGTGGAAGCACGATGATCAACTTAACCAAAAGGTTAAGTTGATGGTTCGAGTCCCAGGAATAGTTTTATACTCTATCACATCCCTCATACGAGAGCTCATTGGGCTCGAAGTGTGGATTTAGCACAGGCCGCTCTCTCATACCTGACGCTAAATATTCCACTTAGAAATGACATTTATGTCACGCTGGCTCTGATACCATGTCAAAAGATCAACTCAACCAAAAGCTTAAATTGATTGTTGGAGTACTAAGAATAATTTTATACTTTATAAACAACTTGTTGAGACCCTTTTAGTGGTCTTCTAACTTGTCTTTTATATAACTAGATGCACACGATGCGTGCAAAAACAAACAAAAGGTCAATTGCATAATAATTTATACGAAAATTATTCACAAAGTTCATTGTATATTTTTATTCTGCTTTTTGAAACCCAATAAATCAATGATAATGAGCAGCAGATGATAGCTTAATGGTATTGGAATCACCTCCGGTCCCAGAGGTCACGGGGTCGAGTTTCACCCCTTGCAAGGAGGGATCCCCAATTTTCCCCCTTCCTTGCAAGGGACTTCATCTTAACTTAAAAAAAAAAACAAATCAATGTAATGTAAATATTTTGTTAATTGAGGACGTAATGATAAAAGATGGTGAATTTGTATTTTATTACACACACATATGTATATCAAGTGAAAATATATATGGTGAACTCAAGGCTAATTAAGTTTAATAAGTCAGTTCAAATAAGTTTATGTAAAGAAAATGCATCAAAAAGGTAAATGAAAGTACTAATCACATGCTCTGATACCATAATACTCCTCCATTATTTTTGACTAGTTGTTTTTGTTTGATAAATTTATAACTATTTTATTTGAAAATGTCAATATTTATCAACGAAGAAATAAATTAATTTATAACAAATTTGTAACCGTAAGTGACACAAGCCAAAAGTATTGCTTCGATTTATAACCAAAGTCATTATGCCGATTTGTAATTTTTTTTTTGACAAGATCGATTTGTAGTTGATACTACATAGCATCATATTATTTTATTCGTAATTATGAGAATACAAAGTTCTTACTTAAAGCTATCCTAAATGTTCTTTAAAATTTTCTCATATGATTAGGAGGTCATGGAAATCGGTTATATTTAAATGTTAGCTTGTCTCCAAAGGAAAAATAATAGAACATATATCCTCAATCTAGTACAATAAATTTCGAATTATATATGGAAGAATCTATAAAAATTAAAAAATAAAAAAATACTCTAAATAGTAAGACTACTTTAGTATTGTTGTGTACAAATTAAATCACTAGTTGACTCGATCGAAATGAGTATATTTTATTGCTTCATAATGGAACAAGAGAGTAGTTATTATTGAGACATTGATATGTTTCTATTAAAGCTAAGCTAGTTTATACAGATTCAAGTATTTATTATATATGATGTTACATTAGTCCAAATAAATTTTCTATTTTCAAAAGTTATTCCAAACTTTATTGATGCTAAAAAATAAGTCTTTTTTTTAATCTTTTTCTATATGCTACCTCAACAACTAAAAACTTTCTTTAAAATACTACTTTGTCAAATACTTATTTTGACATTGCCAAACCTCTAATCGGTATTTGAAAAAGTAATTACTATTACATTTCGTGAACCGAGAATTCTAGAGAGAAGGTCTCTTCCTTCTCTCTAGAATTCTCCAGCCAACTACCCCCACCGCCTAAAATCCGCCCCGCACCGCCTAAAATCCGCCCCCCACCGCCTAAAATCCGCCCTCTCCCCACCTCGGTTTTCGCCTCTCTACCGCCCCTAATTCTTCCTCTCCATCATCTCCTTCTTAATAAATGGGTTTAGGCAGGCCATTTGTGCCTTGAAAATCTGTTTGTTTAGTAGGTTTCTTTGCCTGAGATTTACCGCCCCTAAGTTCAAGTAGTGAACTTCTGCCCAGTTCGATGTCGCCGACATCGACTCCTACCGCCGCTGTTGGTGGTTCAGCAATCGAACCAAGGAGACCATATGGCCCGATCTGACGCGCCTCTTCCTTCATACCGGGTTTGGCTCCAAAATTCTAAAAATCAGATCTACCACCACCACCGACTCAGTCCAGATCTTGTCGGTGCAGGGTTTAGCTAGTTGATGGTGCGCCCCTCATAGTCCATGCCATCAAAAGGACCTGGACAACGATCTCGTGTTCCAGATCTGGCAAGTTGAAGCGGAAGCGAGTGAGCGGCTTCCACCACTGCGGTGGGGATGCTGTTTAGTTGTGAAATATGACTGTACAGCCCCCCTGAGAAGCTAGAAATAGTTTTTTCTTTTTCTTTTTATTGTAATTTAATCATCTAGTAGTCTCTCCCTGAGATAGGGATTCTACTAGTTTAGGTTATTGGTGGATATTTCCCTAAGATAGGGATCCACTAGTACCTCATGTACCTCCCAAAAAAAAAAAAAAAACAAAAAAATCGGTATTTGAAAAAGTGTTGCATGATATGACCTAGGTCATACTATGATATTGGTACTTTGATAAGTTGTTTCAAGCATTGGACAATACAAAGCTTTGAGTAAGGCTTACATGCATTCAATTGTTTTTAGGATTAGTAAGATATTACTAATTTAACTAGCAAATCAGGTTAACTCGATTTAATTTAATTGCAAAGTCCTTTGGAAGTGGAGGAGAAGGGTAATGGAAATCTCACCTCAAAGTACCCCTACAAAATTTGAACCACCAAATTTTATTATCGTAATATACAAATATTACCAAAAAACTAAGTTTTGCTTAAGTGTTTGTGACTATTTCTATAAGTAAAAAGTATGACTTAAACCAGTGAGCAATCAATTCTAAGTCCGCATCTACTTGATGTCGATTAAGGGAGGTCTCGAGTTCGAGCCTCACCATATGCAGAAACTTTTGTTGGGAGACTCACCCACCAAAGCAATATGTGCGACCGAGTTGTACTCGAATGTAGTTGGAGCAAAGCTCAAATAAACCAGGTGGGCAACCAAAAAAAATCAATTCTAAGGGCCTGTTCTCCCCAGCTTATTTTCAGTTCAGTTCAGTTCAGACCAGTTCAGTTCAGATCAGATTAGTTCAGACCAGTTCAGTTCAGCTCTTGACAATACTTTTACTCTCACATATCACTATTCATTTCATTTCATTTCATTTCAGTTCAGTTCAGTTCAGTTCAGTTCAGCTGTTTTATGCCGAAGAGAACAGGCCCTAAGTCCACATAACCGTTTCAAATCGATGTACGTAACACCTAGCCACCTAGGTGCACCATGCAAAGTAGTATTTTTTTTTCACGAACCTTTTGTTCCAAAGCTACAACTCAAATAAACTTCACAATTAATAAACCAATGCATGTGTATTGACATTGGCTTGGTGCACACTGATGTTAACGTAAACCAAATCCACACAAGTCAGATTGTAAATGATGAACCTTGAATGAAAGCAGAATTATATTTTAGGAGCATCATATGGATTACCCTTCCGGATGTGACTATAACTTTAATTCAATTAACTGCGAATGATATTACACAAATTCACAATCAAAAGAAAACATTAATACAAGTTGCCAAGCTTTATGTCCAAGAAGAAGCCTAGCCTTAATGATAAGATTCGTTTTACACAAATCACAATTATCTTAATAACGTCCTTCATCACAATTCAAAACAATAATCTGCTTTCTTCCATTGTTATTTTTTCACATCATTCAGTAAGCAGATAGAAAGAACTAGATCTCTATGCTTAAGATTTCAACAGCCTAATGAAAACTGAACACAAATCAGAAAGTAACTGAGCCAAGGATGACTTCCCCTTTAAGGAATTATCGGAATACTGGTATTTTTTTTAACCCCTCAAATGTAGTTCCCCCGGCTACCACCACCATGTGGAGCTTCTCCAAAGCAAGACGAGTAGCCCGAGAACCTGAATTCTAGTGGATGGTAGATATCATCACTGGTGGAGGTACGAGTGACATCAGAGCAAGAGGTTGTAGAGGTGCCTTCTTTATAATTTTCTTGCTGGTGAACTTCAGATCCTGACATCTTTCCGGCTAAATGGAGCGAAATTGCACCTGAAACCTTGTGGCCCTCATTAGTTGAGGCAGCACGCTTGGATTCTTGGAGCCTTTTCGTGTTAAGAAACCGCCCACCGGATCCTCGAACCCGTTTCAGTGCGTGTTGATGTCGGGATTCATGAAGATATGGCTACAAAAATTTACAGCACAATATTAGAGTTTTGAATATACTTCCTCCGTTTCTTTTTACTCGCTACACTTTCTATTATGGGAAGTTTCACATTACTTGCTACACTTCTTTTTTGGGCAATAAGCTCTCTCTATCTCTCTCCTCCCACATGGGTCCCTTTTCTTTTTACTCTCTACCTCTCTCTTCTCCAAAAATTGCCTAGGAGTCCGTGAAATGAGAAGTGTAGCGAGTAAAAAGAAACGGAGGAAGTAGTTAAGACAGCTTTAGTACCACAGGAATCACTAATCAGTAGCATTATCAATTCAAAGATTAAATTGGATCGGACTGTTGCCATGAGCCTTGTGGAGGCACAACCCCAATTGAGGCCCCCACGATGGGCCGTGGGGAGTAAAAATAATTACTACATCTGTCCTATATTTAACTTCTTTTTTGCAAGGCGCGCACGGATTGAAAATTTTGTGACACTAATATCTCTTATAATATTTTAGGATAAAAAATATACGGTTAGATTCATCTTTAACAAACTTCACAATATTAAATTCTTATACTTCTATCAGTTTTTATTAAGAGTATTAGACGGTCAACCTTCAATGCTGGATATCTTGTGTGCCTTATGAAAAGAAACGAAGGGAGTAGTGAGCAACAGTACAACAAGGCTATGCTTCTAACGCCGACACACCCTAGACCAGAACAACAGCGTAGGCTTAAGTTACAACTTGTTAACCCCCTAAGTGAAAGTATATCACCATGAACAGGTTTGGCCCACACAGAATCTAACATATCTGCATACCCTCATTGTAGCATGTTATGCAGTGCAAATATAAGCAAGTAAAAGTACCTTACGGTTTTTGGCAAGTTTGTTTTGAGCCTCAAGCTTAGCACGATGTTGTCTCCTCCTCAAGATACCATGATACTGCTTAGCATTGACGTAAATGGGCTCGTTTGCTGAAAGATCATGAGGGAGTGGAACTCGAGCAGGCATAATTCCCATCATCTGGGGATAAGGAAGCAACCCAGTGTGTTTCAGTGGTAAGTAACTCTCGTAATAGGATAAAGGAAATATATTTGATGGCAAAGCATTAATCAGAGACATTTAAATAAATTTGCTGGTTGGATGAGTCAATTAGAGCATCAACATTTAAATAAACAGAAGCTGTAGAATCTACAGCGTGGAAACCACGACAAAATAAAATACCATATATTGCAGCGACTTAAAAGTCTTACACTACTAAAGATAGCAATTAGATAACATAGTATCAAATCATTCAGCAAATTGGGTGTTCTACCCAACTAAAGATAGTAAACAACCAACAGTAATGCTATCAACTTTCAACACCTCTAAAAAGTTCCTTATATTTTATGAAACCGGGCGCTTTGTCATAAAATTATAGCCAGTAACACATGAAGGAAAGAATAATTTAAAAAAAAAGATGCAAAGTGAGTAATTAAAAAAGAGGCAACAGTACAGAACAATGTCCTTAGGCACCTTAGCATAACTATGCATGTCACTTTGCAAAAAGATTATAAGAAAGGATGCTTAGTAAAGAAACGGAGAGAAATTATCAAATTAAGCACAAAAAAAAAAAAAAAAAAAAGTAACCAAAATCTATTAGACATTGAAGAGTCACGATACAACCCAGAGTTCAAGCAGAGTTTTTCAACCCGTTAAATCAAATGAGTGAAGTTACCATTGATCATTTCCAAGTTCCAACCTCAAAATGTCTAGCTCTAAATTCATTTAGACGATTTATATATAATCGTTTTAAAATTAAGAACATGAGTGAATGATGAAAGTTCACATTAGAATTCAAGAAAGGAAAAGCTAATAGGAATAACTCCACCTATTCCCGGTCTTCTCAAAATAATCCTCCCTTGCAATAATCTGAAATAATCCCAACATTATAACGTGTCTTCTTAGGTTGGTCCTTTACTGGAATTAACTTGTTAAACAGGTAAAAGGTGTCATATGTCACATTTTAATTGGTTTTCTTTCAACTTTTTGATATATTATTCAATTTTTTTTACCCTCCCCACCCCCCACCCCGAACTCCACTCAGCTACGAGCCACCTTCCCTAGCACTACCACCTGAACATTGACCCTTTTCTCCCTCCTCTCTCCATCTCTCATTGGTCAACCTCGCTGGAGCCAGAGATTTGCTTATGCTTAAAATCCTCCTCTGGAGATTCCCTAAGCCTACACCTGACATGATATCGGAAAAATCTCCGAGTGTGGGTGGTGAGCAAGTCATGAAAATGCAAATTTGCTATGTTGGTTAATGTCTGTATAGAAGGTGCAATTAGAGAGAGAAAAGGGAGAAAGATGAATTGATGATACTGCTAGTGTTCTATAAGAGTTCAGCAGCTGCAGTTGCATGTTTTAACTGGTGTTTTGCTGCTTTTGCAGGAAGTAAATGGTATAAATGTGCTATGAATCGATATTTAGGGGTTAAGGATAATTTAATGAGTCTCTTTATTAGTTAGCCTTTAGGAATAAGTTAGATAGTTTGTTAGATAAAGAAGTCAATATATAGCAGTAATAAGAAAGAAGAAAGCATGTCGAAAATTGTTGAGGATATTGGTGAGCTTTTGATAGGTCAAGATAGAATTGATTTTTCGACCCATCCAACGTAAAATTAGGTTAGAACTAAAGATTTTCAACCTGTTACTACTGAAACAAATTCAAAACCACAAGAACTGCTTGTCAGCCCGTAAATCTAATAACTAAGGCACAAAACAGAACACGGAGGGGGGAAGACCAAAAGAGAGAAGAAAAGGTTGAAAACTACAACCTAGACAAAATTAAAGCAGCTTTTCCAAATAAAGATACAGCAATCAGATTTGTCAATCATGCTCTTTTTAGTAATTTAATAAAGATCCAGGAATTATTCCAAGGTCTTTCACCACTTAAATTGGTAATGAATGATTTAGAAAAGTTTCTGTTGCAAGACTTGCAACCAATAATTCCCCTAAAGAAATTAAGTGACGTAGTGGTGCCAACTTAAAGAATCATTTCCAAATATACAGCATTGACATATTCGTATTTGACTTCATACTAGACAAAAAGGCATCAAAAGGAACACAAGTTTAACTGAAACTAAAAGCTAGAATATAATTAGCACATGCTTGTTTAAACAAGAGGCAATAATGCAATCCACTATCCTAGTACAGAAATCAAGTTTGGACCACAGTTTCTTGTTATCGTCTTTCAGCCAAGGCAAACATATTCACTCCAAGCCATCACAAAAACGCAAAAAACTAAAAGTTCAGGGCCGGTTTCACATTATACCAATTTTTCGTTTTTGGTTTTATAATTCTGAAAGTCGTATGATATAAGTAATATAATGAACTTAAATTTAGTCGCACCACTGACAACAGAAAACGAACTGTTTTTAGTTTTTTCTTTTTAAAAATGTAAATAAAATCAACAAAGACGCTCTTAATTTTATATATAAGATTTTTTCCAGGGCGAGGGGAGGGGGTGCATTGATAACTGCTCAGAAGCAGGGTCATCTATGACGCAGAAGAGTAAAGCTCACTAGCTTGCTGAAAAAGATTACAGATTATGTATTAATCTAGTTTCTCAGCATCGCCTATATCATTGTATAAGACGGTTTTCTCATTAGTGAAATCAACCAATAATTCCTATAAAGAGTGAAGTCTCACCAGAGCTTGAGGCCCATCTGTTGAAATTACACTCCTGAAGTGTTGCTCAGGAAAAGTGACAGCATAATGAGGCTGAAACAAGAAAATAGGAGCGCTAAGTAATATAAAGATTCATGGTAATTTGATGATACCGAGTCATGTGAAGCATTCCACTTACAAAGCCTTGATTATAATCAGTTTGTAGAGGAGGTATGATGTAGTTCTGAGTTCCCATTGACAAAGGGAATTGGATCTCGCCATCTTCCTGTTTTCTAAAAGTTGCATTATAACCTGGATGAAGAAGCAAATATAAATACCCCAACTAAAATTCATGTATAATAACCTATCCAGATCTCCAAGCACAATATAATACATTTAATATGTGAACCAGCCACAAACAAATGATTATAGATGAAGCGATGAGAAACCAAAAAAAAAGGAAATCACTGATGAAGGAGTGGAATACACGATTAAAAGAGCAACTTATGAACTGTCAAAACAGAAGGTGAAAAATCAGATTGAAGAGGCAATTGGCTAAAGATCCAGAAGAATGATTCTATCTTTTCCAAGTTTTACTGCTAATTATATCCTTGAACTCAAAAAGGGGGTGCAGCACAGCTGCACAGGTTACATACAGAGCAGCAGAAAATGGTGGCTGCATGACCCTATTGCTTCAGAGATGACTGATGACTATGCACATCAAGAGGCACAGGCACAGGAGATCGCTCATTATACCTAAAGAAAGGTTTACATGCACATATCGCTCACTGTAAAGTGCTATTTCGTTTATTATTATTAAAAGAAAAGAAAAGGGATGAGCAGAAATTGGATTTTGCAATGAACTAGCCTAAGGGGATAAGCATTATAGAAAGTTACATTATAAATCGATTAGTTGAAGCTTGAGGAAGAAGACAAGAGAGTTACTTAGTGTAGAGAGAGGGAAAAGAGAATCAAATTTCTATAAATAGAAGAGATCAGGGAAAGGGAAAGCACATGACTATAATAGAGAGTTTCCTTTCAGTTATATTGTACTTTGAGTGAGAAAAAGCAAGCCTCTCGAAAGCTTGTTTTATCAGTCCATTATTCTGTTTTTCCAAATTTCTCAGTCATCTTCTTCTTCTTCTAATTCTGCCTTACCTATGTCAGTTCATAGCAGATTTTTACCACCATTTAGTCCTGGTTGGGAGAAGAAGTATTTTACTCAACAGAAGAAGATGAAATGTAATTGGTGCAAGAAGTTAACTACATATAACCACCAACCTACTAAAAAATCTGAAAAAATGCTCCATATTACATTGTTAGCTATGAAGCTATATGTTTCGCACCATAACAATATTAACCTTTTTTTAGCATTCGATGATATATTGCTACCTAAATTATTCAAGATCAAAATTCTCTTTGGCTTGATGCATTTGTATTATCGGCCCTTAGCCTTAGTTATATTTTTCTAACTATTCCTCATTCTCAGGAGAACTCAGTTTTTCTAATTATTGCTACCTAAGTCCTAAAGTAGGAGAGAGAAATAGAAAAACCAAGTAAGACCAACAAAACCATTGTGAGAAAAAAAAGATGAGTTGGTGGGAGTTTTAGTGAGATGTGAGGTGTAAGAAGGAGGAGAAGAGAAAGAAAGAAAAAACTTATAGACCAACCAAAACCAACCAACCCATTGTACATGCTCTAAGTACTAACTAGAAGATGCTCTTTCTTTTCCCAAAATAAACTTCCTATGAGACCTTTTGCAATCTCCAAAATTGAACATGAACCATAATTTTTCATGTTACAACATTTAACAAGGTTTTGATTTGAAAGTTGTTATAAAGCATTTTTTAACAACATTAATTTTGCAATCTAAATTACTAACTTTTAACAAGTAAATGCTCAGAAGGATCAAACTGTGACCCCAATAAGTTAAGCAAGAAATTTACTTCTGAATGGGGGAGTATGTATCTAGTCCATGTAGATGGTATTAGCCTAGTGCTGCTATCCCGAAGATATGACATAAGAGAAGTTTATATTTCGAACATTTGACAAATTTAAGAAGCATAGCTTCCAGAATCTAATACTTGCAGAATAATTTAATGGACCACTTTCTTTTTGTGAGCCATTTTATTATTTAGGCGGTTGGTAAATAATTCAAAGTAATAGGAAGAATCATTTTTTAAAAGGTTTCACCTTTCTTCTACACGTCACTAATATTCAAACTTGCCTTATAAAAATTGATCAGATTCACAATTCATAATCTTAACAAATCCACAAACTTGAATAATAATTAGATACAAATACTGAACCATTAAAAAAGATGAAACATATGAACTTCATTGTTAGTTTTTTGGGTCTTCTGTTGGTTTTCCAGTGGTTAATCCCCAATTTTTGCTACTTGTTTGTAATTTATGTTGCAGTTTATATTTGTTGCTGTGCTAGTCCTTTAGCTTTTCTGATGAATATCTCTCCTCTTGTGAGAGTTCTCCAATTTATAGATAGTTTTAGCTCATCTCTTTACGAAGAATATGTTCATTTTAGAAGTATTAGTGATATGATTAAAAATCTGGAAAATCATTAACACAAGTCACGAGGACAAGAAACTGCTGTCCTGATATTTTTGGCAGAGGGAATTAAAGCAAAAGGAAAGCTTTTTGAAGAGATGGAGCATCAACATCCCTTTTCCTTCTCATCCCATTTGACAAATTTGTACTTTATGTAGATGAAATTAACAACTCATGTTGTAAAATTAGTATAAGGGCATCACATTCCTTCTGTATCATATTCCAAATCGAAATTTATTAGTTTATCACCCATTCTTCAAAACGTGCATAAGGGAAGAACACACTATATCACAAGGAGAAACTAGCGAGTTGAGGGCATCAACAAGCAAGTTTCTTAAACCGAATCTACATGTGCATCGGATTCACTTGTAGTGATCATTACCTGATTGTGCGAAACTCATGCTTTGAGTGTGAAGGTCATTTTCACCAAAGCTAGCACTGCTGGTGTAAGATTGACCGGTTGATTGGGTTGAGCATGAATCTTGATCTTGAAGTGAAAAATCCAACAGTTTTGCACCCTGATAGCGTTGAGCAGGAACTCCCATTTTCAAGTCTGAATTCTTGTTTAAGGAAGATTCTCAACAGCTTAATTCAATCGATGACCACAACAGCTGACAACTTAGGCTTTAATGAGTAGTTGGTACAGCAATACCTAAATCTGCTTGCTTCTTGGACCCTAGATTTCTTGTTAACTGTAACACAAACTTCAAGATGTCAAAATATGGGGAAACATATTGTCTCCAAACTATGCTCATTTGACAGCTTAGAACATTTGACCAATTAAGTAAAAAAACTATGCAAAAGGCGTAAACATATTGCATAACAAATTGAGTGACCATCTGTCTATCTACAAAAGTGCAACATTGGGTCACAAAATATCATCATCCAAGCCCAACTCTAATCTGGTGGACGACAGCAACCCCTCCCCCTTCCCAACTGTTCCGACCCACAGGATACAGTTACACGTATAATAACCTGGATTGGATCATGCACTACCAGTAAATTCGCATTAACTAGTAAAAAGTCATCAGCATCTACTCTATCTTGATTTCCACTGTTACCATCACTGTATGACATGCATTATCAGTTATCACGAAGTTATTTCACCACTTTTTTCTTACTTCCTTCTCTTATATTGCATTTGCCAAATTGATGGTCAAATCTGAAATGACATAATGGAAAAACATCCTTGCCTGTCTCCACCATTCTGAAATTCATCAGTGTACATGAATACGAAGCAACACAGAGATCCTAGCTCCAGCCAGTGACAAATGTTCCAGTTCGTTGAAACATGCCTTCACTTACCATATAGTTAGCTTTCAAGCTTTACATGAGTAGGGAATTTGATATCTATGCCAAAAGACATAAAAAAACCACTACTACCAGCCAAGGGAGTTTTCGCAAAACATAGTCATGCCAAGCCCGATCAAGTTCTACATTCATAAAACTGCACATCTAGACCAAATCAATGTTCCACAAGAAGCACTTGGGCAGTTGGGATTCCCGTTAGATTGTGAGAACTTTTGAAGCTTTCTCAAGCCAAGAGTACTCGACCACATATTTAATTCTACTCTTTTTATGCTCCACAACATTTAGCGAATTAGAAGATCCACTGTTTAACAGATCCCATGCCACAAAATCTCAAAACAAGCTGCTTCTCTTTGGATGTTGTCAATCAAAATCCTTCTCCAATATGATAAACAACATTGTCAACATATGACCCTAAATCAAAATCCGAGAGATCACTTAGAGGACCCTCAACTTGAAAGCCACTGTATAGAGAAACCTAGGCACGCCTAACTGCCTGCAAAACTTCCAATCCTTAACAACTGGCCTCACATACTCACGCCATCCGAATCATTCGGCCTTGGAGCCATACAGGCCAAGATGTAAACATTTTATCAGATAAATGCAGTCCACTGATATAGTTACAGGCTTACAGCCTTACAAGGGTCTACAAGAGATCATAGATATTATGTGGGACAAACATGAATTTGTGTTATTAAGTCCTGGTATAGATAGCAAACGGAAATACGGAATAACAACGCCTTGCTCATTTCCACATACAGCTATGGTAGTATACAGGAGTAAAAGGGTTTCACTGTCTTTAAGAATTTGAAGTAGCAATAATTCGGCCGTCGAAGAAAGTGGATAATGGAACTATGAAGATCAATAAGTAAAGACAACCCAAAATAAGAAGGTCAACGGCATATCAAATGAACCTCAAGGGCTAAGGCATCACCAGATACTCATGCTTAAAAAGATTTAAATTTTGTGATCATCCAACAACTAACCTAAGCCAAATTACAGTTTAAAAGGAAAAAACTTTGCATATAAATAGGTTTTAAAGCATCCAATTGTAACTCACTTGATTGCCAAAATACTAACATTTTTCACACATAACACACAGGAACTTAAAATCTCAAATAAACCAGAAATGAAACAATAGACCATTTACAGACTAAATCCAGAAGCACTAAAAATGTAAACTTGCTTTGACACCCACATAGCAGAAACACCAGATTTAGCAGATTAACATCAACCCATTTCAAAAACCATAATTAACCACCCTAAAAACCCAATTTAATCAAAGAATATATATACCCAAATCAACATAAGAATCTATAAAAATAGAAAATAATAAAGTACACCCAGAAAAATTGAAGACAAAATATAGTACAAAACCCATAAATCTAAAGAATTAAAATTGAAAGGGGTTGTTCAAGAGGACCTTTAAGATTTGGTGATGAAGAGAAGAAACATGTGAAGTACAGTTGTGGGGAAGCTTTTGGACATGTCTGCTTCCTTAAAAACACCCTTAATTTTCTCTCTCTATGTTTTTCTCTCTCTAGAAAATCTCTTTCTCAAAGAAGTTGGCTTTACTGCAAAGACTGAGCCAATAATAGGCTAAAAACTTGAAAAGGGACGGCTTCTTTGGCTCTGTAAAAGCTCCAAGAAAGATAAACCCACTCTCTCTCCTCAAAAGGCTAAAATGCTCAATTTCACCATGTAATGTAAGTGTACATGTAATCACCACCATTATCCCACCACAGTCTACTTTTTCTATACATTTGTTTATTGGAAAGTTATAGGATATACTCAAAACTGAATAGAAAATTTAGGAATACACAGTGTAGATTTATTCTTTGCAATAGAAAATGTTGTTGGGTTTATGTTAACCAAAAGACAGTAGAGTAGTCAAACAAAAGGTTGTGCAGTTGTGCTTGTAGAAGAGTAGATTAAGAATATTGTTCTACCAGCCGTACCCTCACTCCTCATTAATGACAATGTTCTCTCTCAAGTCTCAATCCCCGGATCGATTTATCATTTCTCCAATGCATATTTGCTGATATAGTGATATAGTTAGTGGCAGATCTACGAATTTGATAATGGTTGATCATACTTTACGCAGCACGAAAAACGGATATAGAGATGGAAAACGCCAAAAACAAATTCAAAAAAATGGATACGACATCCATTCGGCTAAAAGAAAAAACAATTTAACTAAATTTAAATCATTACATAGGTACTTCAAAATACAAAAAAAACACCAACAATTAAGTCTAATGTTTCTAATTAAAGTTGCAATTTTTCTATTTTAAGAACCAACAATTTTGAAAATTCAAAATAACACAAAGTTTATCCAAGAATCTAAAACGTGTACTTTTTATACTACTAATAATATGTAAATGCGAATAATGATGGGATTTAACATAATTATAAAAAAAAAAAAAAAAAGTCATACAATAATCTTAAGATCAATTGAGTATATATATGTAACAATTCACTTTGAAAAAAAAAATAATATTCGAGAAACCAAAATAAAGAATTAGGTGTTGTTTGGTTGGAAGCTATTTCCCTTGGAAATACAAATTCTTAGGAAATACATTATGAGTGTTGTGTTTAGTTGGAGGGAAATGGGAGAAGCATAGGAAATACACATTCCAAGGGAAATCACTCACCAAGCCCCCCTTGGTGAGTAATTTCCTAGGAAATGCAATTTCCTATGGTGTCAACCAAACAATTTTATCTAATTCCTAGGAAATTAACAAGGGAAAGAATTTCCCATGAAATGTAAATTCCCATGGGAAATTACTTCCCATGTGAACCAAACGAGGCCTTATAATATAATGCCATACCAACAACTAAAACTAATCTTCACAAATTTAGCATAAGAAAGACCGAAATGACAAATATTTTTACAAATAAAAATGTAACAGCCTTCACTTTCGAGCTGCTAGCTAATCACACTTAATATACACAAAACACAATTAACACATAATAAAATTTGAATTTACATTACTCAACTACCTCATTCCAGTTAATCCGCAATAATATAATTGTTGTTATAATTATAATTAACAAGTAGTTTCTCATTGATTAATAACTTATAAACATAAAACTTTTAACTAAAACATGCTTAAAACTTGAGCTATTCATACTACCACCATTTATATAAAAAAATTTCGTACTAAAAAAATGAAAATATAAAACTTTTGAACATCTAAAAGTAATAAGATCATATAAGACATGTGACGCTCCTTGAAATGTTGAGGGAAGTCATATGACGCTCCTCGACACTTTGGGGGCTTATGAGCCCCAAGTGGCCGAGGGAGGTCCTTAGCCTTATTTTGGCTAGGTATTTGAGTGACGCTCCTCAAAATGATGAGGGGGGTCATGTGACGGCATGACGCTCCTCGAGATGCCGAGGGAGGTCGTGGACGCTCCTCGGCACGTTGGGGGATTATGAACCCCAAGTGGTCGAGGGAGGTCCTTAACCTTATTTCGGCTAAGTATTTGAGTGACGCTCCTCGAAATGATGAGAGAGGTCATGTGACGCTCCTCGAGATGTCGAGGGAGGTCAAGGGACGCTCTTCGTTACGTTGGGGGCTTACGAGCCCTGAGTGGACGAGGAAGGTCCATAGCCTTATTTTGGCTAAGTTAGTAGGACACTCCTCTTACTATTAAGGAGGTGCCAGTGAATATGCTTCTCGTCTCGGGGGAGCTAAGGAGATCCATGTTTTCCGATGCGGTCTCATGACGCTACTCGGATATCGACTAGGTACCAACTAACGATACTTAGCCGTTTACGGGCTAAGTTAGTAAGACACTCCTCTTATGATTGATGAGGTGCTGATGGAGAAATTCTCGATTCTTGAGGTTTATTATCCCTATCCTTCCTCCTTTGAGCATATTTATTTGACCAACAATGGGGTTTCAAGTGATTAGCCCCACGCTGGATGAACGGATATAGGATAGCATCATTTCTTACAAAGGCGATCATCCAGCGAAAACTGAGAGAGATCCATGTTCTGGGGGTACCCTACCAATCTCGAAAGGGGAGGGGGACTCGGGATTATGCCTTGCTTCAAGTTAGGTGCCCTGATGTGCGAGTCATTTTCTTTATCCGAGTTGGTCCTTTGGACCAAGAGGGGTTGTGCTTGGATGCAGGTAGCACGCCAAGTTGGCCGAGAGGGGTATTCCCGTGCCGAGGGGTTCGGATATGGCGGAGAAAGGTGACTTTCAGCGTCGCCACTTTGACATCATGAATGTTTCAATATGTTGCACTCAGCTATTTTTGGCTATGTTAGTGAGATTTCCTCCCATGACCGAGGAGGTGTCATGACGAAATTCTCGACTTTTGAGTCTGCTTTTGCTCGCCTTTGTTGACCCGATAGTCTTCGAGGTATTTACTTAGTTTGTCTTGATCGATCTGGGTGACGTAAAGCTTTTGATAGTGTGCCTTTGAGGCTGAGATAAATTTCTCCTTGGTTGAGTAGGAATCTAAGGCCGAGTAGATTCCCGAGTTGAGTGAGCACCGAAGGATGAGTAGGTATCGTTGATGAGTTGGTGCCATTAATGAGTAGGTACTGTTGATGAGTGGGTGCCTTTGATGATGAGTAGGCACCTCTACGTGAGTATATTCTCTTGGCCGAGTGGGCACCCAAGGATGAGTGGGTACCTTGAATGAGTAGGTATCGTTGATGAGTCGGTGCCTTTGATGAGTAGCACCTTTGGCTGAACTATACCATAAACTTGAGGGTCACTATTTATTCTGGAGAGATTTTGCGGTTCCAAGTAACCACACCCCTCTTTCGGATCGGTATTCATGAGTTGTGTTCTTCGATACGAATTCTTCCGAGTGATAACATGTTTCTAGAGAACCTTGAAGCCTTCCCGCTGTTTAGATCCCAGCCGGTTAGGCTGAGCATCTCGGGAGGGACAAATGATCTCTTCGTGACGAGTGGAAGTTATATCCATCCGACTTTGCTGGAGAGTTTGTTGAAGATAAGTTGCGATCAAGGTGACGTCTGTTGCAGTTATGGGTGGAGGGTCAGTTGCTTATATCTGACCCGATGTTGCGGGATGACCAACTACGCGATGCCGATGGATTCCCCATTAGGACAGAATCATCATCATTGTGATAGAAGGATAGCATCGTAGGTGCATAATAGGATACTTGAGCTCTCCCAAAACAATTGGCTTGGGAGCGTGTCTTCTTGGTTGGGGTCGTTGTTGAGTAACAATGAGGTGAGTTTTGCTGAGTAGCAACAAGGTGAATCTTGCTGAGTGGTGGCGAAGTAACTTTTGTACTATCCCCACAGACGGTGCCAAACTGTTTTTGTCAAGAAGTTAAGAGATTGTAGTAGGTTGAGAGACTTGATGTTGTCCCCAAGAAGGTACGCCTGAGCTCTGTTATCCGTACGTCGGAATCCTGCAAAACAAGGTTAGCCTACCCCGAGGGTGGTCCCGGGATCACCCCTCCGACGCTCCAGTCGGTATATGATTGAGGTGGAGAGAGAAAGTGATCAATGTAGAGAGAGATGCTCTGAGTTTTGTAGCTCATAATTGCTTACCTTTTGAATGATGAGACAATAGTTATTTATAGAGGATGAGACCTCCAATAAATGAGGGTATTTTAGTCAGCTCCAGCAGGTGGAGAATTGCAGAAGGTAGGGATATTTAGTAACTTTGTCGTAGATGGGTCGGTGCATGAAATGATCCCAAACAATAGTAGTATATTTTTCATGTTATTCAAAGTTTATATCTCCAATGTACTAATATATAGTAGTGACTTATTTGATATTATTGGTGATATTGAGGATAGTATGTGCAGGTTCAAAGTTTAACTTATTAAATAGTACGTCAATTTGTTAAGTTTAAAATTGTGCCATATTATTTGAGCTACGAATGAAGGGGTACTTTACAAAAAAATGTGATAACTTTGCTATTCTTTCTTTACACAAACAATAAATCATATGTTTATTCTAGCATGTCCGATCCAAAAATGCAGAGGTCACTATTTTTATTTAAGCAAGTTGAATTTCAAACTTATTTTGACGGCATGTTTGGTTACTGGTATTAAATTGTGGTAATGTTAATGCTTTTAAGTGTAAGTCTGTGAGAACATTTCAGTGTTAATATTCATGGTAATGAAACTTGATGTCAAAACATGTGTTTTCCTTTGTAAATTTCCATTACCACCAATACCATCTTTTCAAGTGGTAATGGATGGTAATGAAATTTTAGGAAGAAAATAAGTATTTTGGATAAAGTAGCATTACCATTGATGTTGACATGAGAATGACTTCACTCATTTGCACTAAAAACCATTATTATTACCACAATTTAAGCTTTGTTATGATAGAGTATAAAACTATTTGGGACTCCAACCATCAACTTAAACTTTTTGTTGGGTTGGTCCTTTGATATGGTATCAGAGTCGGCGTGACATAAAGGTCACGGGTTCAAATCTCATCCACCCTTCCTAGTGGAATATTTAGCGCTAGGTATAGGGAGGCTTGTGCTACACCCACACTTCAAACCCAATGGGCTCTCGCGTGAGGGGGCGTGATAGAGTATAAAACTATTCTTAGAACTTCAACCATCAGCTTAACCTTTTGGTTGAGTTGGTCCTTTGACATGTTCTTTTAGGCTGAATTAATAAAAATTCAGTTGAGTTCGGTTCAGGCAAATTCAACTCGATTCATACAAATTCAGTTCATTTCATTACAGTTCATTTATTTTCCTCTCATATTTTTCAGTTCAATTTAGACATAATCAGTTTAGTTCAGTTCTGTTGAAAATAATAGAGCCTTGGTTACGCAGTTACGCTAACCAAACGGGTCGTGAATAAACATTTTAGAAAACTAATTTTTACTAGTTAATTAGAAAACTGATATTTTTACTAAGTTAATGAATTAAAATTGATTTTTACTAAATAAGACTCATTTTTTTACTGGTCGAAATTGACCTTTTGATTCTATTTTGTTTTCAAAAACTATTAAAAGAGACGGTCTAATTTAAATATAAAAGTAGACCTAGTCAAAAAATGAATTAAACTAGTCACCAAAAGAAATTAATTTAGTCACTATTGGGCTAATTCTCTTTTTAATATTGGACATACTGTCTAATTTTAATTTAAAAATAGGCGGTCTCTTACAAGACAAACTCGTTTGTTTTTCTCTTATACAATATATTGATTATAACTGAGGGTCTGTTTGGCAATACTACCTGAAACGAAGCTGAAACTGATAAGGTAGCTGAAACTGATAAGGTATAGCTGAAACTGATAAGGTAGCTGATTAGTTTAACTGTTTGGCAGAACTTGTTGCATAAGTTAATTAATTAATTAGATTTTGTAATTCTTTTATTATATATATTTCAACACTAATTTATTTCAGTAGCATATCCATATTCACAAGTAGCATATCCATCTTGATACACCCTATTCCATAAATCTCGGGATCTACTCCTTTATTTTGAAACTTTTTTACTTCAAGTTTCTCCTACAAAATGCAAAGGTAGTATTATAAATTTAACTTATACAAAATAAATTTATTCAAAAAATTATTATGATGTAGTAATATGATACTCACCATAATTCTTTTCCCACCATTTAATTGAAGCTTTGATCTTTCCCGTAGTAGGGTCCCACCCAAGCCCAGTTTCCCCTGTTTTTAAGAATTTTCAAAGCTGCCAATCTCTCCTCATCCAATCATACTTATTCTTCATACTTTTTATTGGACATTTCGGTTTAATTCTTTTCTCAAACTTATCATGAACTATACCCACTTAATTGCACGTCCTTTTACTTTTTCATCAAACAAGGCGATCAAAATTTCACAAAAAGCTATCATGTCATCATCTGTCCATATGAAATTCCCCTCTTTTTTATCATTTGATGGCGTCTATTAAAAAAAAAAATCCAAGAACCAAAAATAAAAATTCAAATCTTTCGAAGTGAAGACAATTGCATCCTTATGATTCCCAAGTTACAAACATCACAAACCACAAAACATTGTTTTATATTCACCAATGCTTATATACATTGGAAGTTTATTCTTTCTCTCCTTTAATTATAAACCAAAATCATTCAAAAATAGATATCGTGTTGTATGTTGGGCAAACATCTTAATAAGCTTTCTTAAGGAGTGTCGGCATTTTGGTAGATGGTGTGGAAGACTGGAAGTAATATAAGTATAAGAAAATCAATTAAGAGTAGAGAGAGAGATCTAGTGCATCCTACATCAAATGGGTTATGGAAGCCTAACTAGACGAAGGTATAGGAAACTTATGTGTTTGCTGCCAAACAACAAATGAATGAAGCTTATTTTGGGAAGATAAACCAAAATCATTAAAAAAAACAGAGATTCCAAGGAGATGAATGAAATTGGAGATACCTGATGCAGAAACTTGAGAAGGGATGCAGTACATTGATGAAGTCAACAGCCAGTAGAGAAGACAAGAAAGAATGAGAGAGAATTCCGGTTGAGCCGTATATTTTCTCTAATTAACGTTATATTCCAAGATTTTAGGTACCTGATTTCAGATACCTGATTTTCAAAGTTATAATTTTTACCTTGTCAAAATCAGTCATTTTAGGAACTGAAATTTTATTTTAGTTATTTTCCAAACACACCTAAATCATTTTAGCACCTAAAAGTTTTAGCAACTTATCATTTTAGGCACCTAAAATGTCTCCCCAAACAGAGCCGAGTATACAAATCGATGTTGTAACTGATAGAACTAAGGTTGAATAATTAAATTTAGTTTTACTGATTTTTTTTTTTTTAGGTTGAACCGTTGAAGTGAACCAGTAGCGGACAAAAGCAAATATTTCATCTACTGTGTAAGATCATTATTGTCCTCTTAAACATCACTATTATATGATTATATCACCTTTTTATTATTTCTATAATGGATGTTGGTGGGTCTATTAGTGTACTCCATAATCCATATGTTAAGGTTGTCTAGTAAATGACTATATAATTGTTTAACTTTTAGATATAGATTAATAATTTTTATATTACTACTAAATGGTGACTAAAGGTATCAAGTTGTATTAAATTAAACTACTTATCTGTCTCTAGTCCATGCTTATCTTCTCACATCTCATCTTTTTAATTTACTCCCTAATTGCAAGATCTTAATCCTAAAGTTTAGAAATTCTGTCATCAGGTGGTCTCGTAAGAGATCATCTACTTTTAGTTTAAAACTAGGCACGACTCAAGTCCAATATTCAGCAAAGAACATGCCACCTTATTAATATAGTGACTAGTTTAATCGATTTAGAGACTAGTTTAATCGATTTAGAGACCATTTTAATCTATTCAGTAATGACATTCTCTAACCTATTCAGTGACTAGTTTAATCCGTTCGGTAAGACTACCGAGTTATTTTTGAAATTGTCTGTTGTAGTTCGAGAATCAAGAAAACAAAGGAAGGAAAAGATAAGGGATGACTAGGATAGTGTTGGGTTAGAGTCAAATGGAATGAGTTTGTTAGAAAAATTCAGTTTTAGGTTCATCTAATTTTATGTTAAAATTAGATCGTCTATTCTAATAATTTGTGTTTTGTCATTATTCATCAAGTTATCAAATTAAAGGAATGTCTCAAGGACTAAACTTCAATGAAGATTATAATTACGCGTAATGCTATGTGTCCAGAATTCACCACTTTCAAATTAGAAGATCTTTCGTTTGTCTTCATTGGCACAAGTCACAAGCCAGTTCCAGACACATATTTACAGTTTACCTTAAAAGTTTGAAGGCAGACGTAATCGAATTTAATTGATAAAGTCTTGTGAGATACAGAGTAACATTTAAGAATTGAATCATGTCTACGTCTTGTGAGATAACATTCAAGAATGGAATCATGTCTACAACATTATACTTGGTAGTCGGTTACTCTTTAACACACAAAAAAAAAATCAAAAATTTAAATTGTTTTAATAAAAGGTTTAACTTATGGCCTCATGGAGTCATGGTTAACATTATTCGTAATATGACAATAGAAAGTCTTTTTTTTTTCTCTTTTAGTATTCAATAAGTTTAGTCTTAGCCATCTTTTATGCCTAATTTTAAGACTAATAACATTGGACTTTACAACATGAATCCTGAGATTATAAAGAACTTGTTTGAACTTCTTAAAATTTATTAAACCTTATTAGAATTTACCGACTTTTCCCATCCCTTAATTTTTATTCTGCCGAGGACTTCCATGAAATGAAAACGGGCGACATCGTCGTATGCTCGACATTTGTTGCCCTGGTTTTCTCGAGTTCTTGCTAACGTCTTCACGGAGAGAAGGAGCTCGGGGCAATAAGTCGTTCGGTTAGAAAGCGCTAGCGGTCTTACTTAGCTTAGGATTTGCTCTTCTTCATATGGTTCTTTTTATTTTTTTTTGAAAGATTCTTCATATGGTTCTTAAGACGCATATTTACATGTACTTTATTTTTATATATGAATAAAAAAAATTAAAATTCTAATACTTTGAATATGCATATTGAAATAGAACTAACAAGATCATAAAAAATGACATAGTCATTGTAACTTTTTTTTTTTGGATACTTGATGTCACTTTTGCATAAATCATATCATCATCAATCATCATCATCCCTTAAAATCATTATTACCTACCTTGAAACCATTTCAAAAAGAATAATCAACAGCAATCATTTGCATTGATTTTATGTGTCACATGTTTATGCCATAATCTTTACAAAACTACAAATAAACCTATTACCATTACAACAAGTTGTTACCAGCTACAAATGGATCATAGGTTTATTTGTTAGAAATAAGTTATAAATTTAATTTGTTAGAAGTATTGGAAATGCAAATTGACATATCTAGAAATGCAATACAATTTCACAAGGAGAAACTTTTAGGAATACATAACAAAAAATCACCAATAAATGCCCCCTATCAATTGTTGCTTAAACTGTACAATGCCATACATAAGAATGCATATTAAACCAACCAATTTGGCTAAAGCACACCAAGGAAATGAGCTTTGAGAAGCACTCGTTCATGTTCTGTCATTTCCTTTAAGAAGAATATACTATGTAGCTATGTTACTCAGACACGAATTGAGTATCTACTCGGATACGGGTGTCCAAGTGTCCGACTCAGCTATTTGCAAATAGTACTCATCACTTTCTGTTTATCAGTTATAACTTCAACTTGATCTTCTCCGCCCACTTGAAGATATCAGAATACACACGATCACCTCCTATATCTTTACCAGTTTGTCCAGCAGCTACCCTCATTATATCTTCTATTAACGCGAAGTTCCCCATGATATCAACATGAGCTCCACTTTGTGTCCCACGCCCTTCTAAAAGGTTAGCCGGGGGAGCATGATCATACTCTCTTATGTAAGTTCGGATTCCTGAAGGATTATATTTGGTTTTTCCGCGCCAACCTTTAGCACACATGAAACCTGAACTCAAAACTGGTACTGTCTCATCTCCATCAACTAAGAATACCCCATCTCTCAAACAACTATGCTTGTCATCCACATTTGCTGATATATCTATCTCAAATGGTATATTACAGTCTGCATAAGGGGTAACTCGGTATACATATGCTCTTTCAGTTGGGATTCCTACACCATAGAGAGCATAGATTTCCATATCAGGTGCATCTGGCAATCTGAAAATCAACGAAAAAAGTGTAAAATCAACCAAAATATTCCTTGATCTACATACAAATGTCCTATTTGACTTTTTGTGGTTTTCATATTTACGTTTTTTATTTTCAGAAGAACTCGAAACTGAGAACAGGAAATGACAATAAACAAGCCCTTATAAAAGATTGGATGCGAAAGTTAGAAGAACAATACTTGGTTTCTAGGGGGTTAGACCAGTATTTATAATGTTGGTATTTTGGGTCATCCAGATCATCAGCAATGCCATATGAAAACTGAGCATCACCCCGTGCCATCATCTTTGGAGCAACATAATGAAGTAAGTCTACAATGTCATCAGCTGTATATGCTTTATAGTCAGCAATAGCTTTTACTCCACCAACTCCCATGTCATGATACTCTGTCCACACATCCCGGCATGAAGTATTTGCAACATTACTACCCTTCACAGCACCCTGAGCAACAGCCAACAGGACCAATTGAAACTTTAATATGCAGAACAAATCAACAGTTTCATACATGCAATAGTCACAAGACTTGCAACTATTCAGAAAGAAGTTTAGATAAGTTTGGATAAGGGTCAAGAAGTTCAGATCCAATAAGTTCAGCATGGTCCAGATAAGGGGTAACAAGATCAATTTTCAACTTAAAATTTAGATGAGTTTTAATAAGTTCAGACAAGAATGAAGTGTAATTCAATGACATGAATGTCAAATATGATATTGAATGGTTAAAATTAGGAAAGAGTTGTAAGAAAATTGATACCCTGAAATCAATCTTTTTGATGTCAGATTGAGATGCCTCAGCAACATCTTTACCAAATGATATCATTCTTCCATAATAAGCCTTCTTTGTTTCAGGATTGTTATTTCTTCCTGCAAAAGTGGTTACATTTGCATCCTTCTCTCTCTTACCCGGACAATAGCCTTCTTCAGGTGACCAATCAAGACCTCCCCAGATCGTGTTTCCACCTTTTGGTATCATTGACATTGTAGCATCCCATGTACGCGTCATCCTCATCACATGCTGCAATGTCTGGAAATGGAATATATCGTTGTTCAAAACACCAGGTGCAATGGCCCTACAAATAAACCACAGACAGAAAGTAAATTTCCATACAAATTTCCTAGCAGAAGTTTATGAGAGAATTGGCGTTGTAATGAAAAATGAATAACAAAACAATTTACAAATTCCAACCAACAAAATAGTGCTTTAAGTTTCAGATACGAGGGTTAGTAACATGTAGTAGTAGACCTTGCAACTGCAATGTCCCTGGCTTCGGCTGAAAAAAGTCCAGGAACAGCCTTTGGAACACCGAGAAGTGGTCCACCAATGTTCATCACGGCTTTTATGTGCTTGGCGCACCAATCTGGACCACCACCACCACCCATTGGAGCTGGAGCCTCAACCCACTTCATAAAATGAAGGAAGTACAGAACTCCCATAGAATGTGGAACAATTACAGCCTTTTTACCCCCATTAGTTGCAACCAGAACCTCTATGGTACTTTTTATCCGGCATAGAGTATGATCCCTCACCTGCTCACTTCAAATTCGTGAGGACCAAATAACAAAAGCCACATGTAAAGAAAATCTGACAAGAGAAAGAGAATAGTTCATAATCCACAAAAGTACCTCAGTATTTTGGAAAGAAAGTCTCCAATCATATGAAGCCATATACATGTTTTTCTCCTCGTAGCCTATACGGGCCAAATTGGCAATCATGACAGCCCATACAAAATATCCAGGAGCAAAATAATCTGCAGCCACAAGTCCAGGAACTGGTCTAACCCTTATATCTGCAGGGTCAAGTCCAGTTTCATTGTCCAGCGACATATGCTCCACCCAGCACAATGGTCTGTATGAGATGAAAAAGGTAGAAATATAAGTCATCTTAATGTATCTTGTCGTATGTCAGAAGCTATTAGACTCGGACTAGAGTACATGCGTCAGGCAAAGGACATGTGTCCAAGTATGTGACTCTGCTATTTCATAGAAATTCCACGAGTTGAACCCAAAATGAAGTGTTGAAGTGTCCATAACCATGTTGGAATCCCAAGGATCCGACAAGGGTAATTGATGTGAAACGGAGAGTTCGAGCAACATAGAACTCAGAAGTCATTAGTCAAAATAACATGTTCTGCTGCATGAATTATCTCCTCTGTGCAAGATCTCACGGCAAAAGGAAAGATCTTTAATGCATAAGATGGAAAACATCACAAGATAAGGAAACCCATTAAAAATTTCAATGAAGTCCTCATTAAGAAAAAGTTTTCTATGATTCCAAGTCACAAATAACAACTACAAATATCTAATGAAAAGAAAAGAAATTTATATGACCTATCTTCAGAGTTCTGACATAGTTTCATGTATTTAACTAATTTAAGTACTGTCTAGCAACATCAAGGTAGGTAAATCCAAAATGTTTCTACAAGTTTCCCCCTCTTCTTATACAATCATTGTTCAACTGAAAGATAAAAATAAAAACATTTTGGAGAACATTCATCAGCTGACGTCAAACGACAAGTCTAGTTATAATAGGCCGAATCTAAGTCATGTTAATTGCGTGAACATATGAAGCTAATACCAAGTGTACTCTCGAGCCTCTGTGCAGGGTCATTTTCTTGATGTTCGTGGCATATGCAAGACAGAGCAAAATATGTAATATTCTTGCAAATTGAGTGTATTTTGAGAAAACGAGGTGTGTAAGCCTGTAAAGAGACTGAATTCCAGGCACTATGCTATGTCAAATTTTGTATACATATTTTAGTTTATTGGAGTGAAGAAAGATTTGGATGACTTTAACTTTCTTTCCTCTCCTCACTTTCAAATTTTCAATTCCATCATCATTAATCCAAACGAAGATTACCTTCACAGCTATTGTCAAACCCATGATTTTTTTAAAGTATAGCTACAAGAGCAGCAATTTAGATGTCAGTTATGGCTAAAACTCCAACATAAATTGACCTACTAAACTCTCAGGAGGTAGGAAGTTTACAACCTTGAAGGACAAATTGGTTGTACAAAAAAACAAATCTGTAACTGTTAATCATGTAACCTTGACAATTTCTAGGTTAGTTAGCTGAATTGTTAAGGTGTAAGAATTTCATGAAACGAACAACTACAAATGACAGATACAGGAAGGTCTCTCTCTACCTCGCAAGCTCTTGAAAGTGGTTGATGGATGCTAACCATTTTTTACAAGACATATGTTGTTTTGGGCATCATTCATAAACTTTCCCTTAAGCCTAAATCCCCAAGTGTAATATTTATCTCAATCTAACCAGACTTAACCACTTGACTTGGAGCATTGGATAGTTCATATTTTATTAGGCAAAGTTGATTTCTTTTTCTATTGAATATTATTGATAAAATATATGATATTTCATACCTTCTTGTCTAGTTTTACTCTTACAGTGTATGGAGGAGCATTACAAGTCTTAAACCCAATGCATATAGTATATAGTTGAGGTTAGTAGTTGAGGCTAGTGGTTAACCGATTCTTAATAGTTAGTAGTAAAATTCGCTAAGCCTCCATAACAGTGAACCGAACCATTAAGTTTTAATGGTACATTTAACTAACCATGAAACCCCAAGGACAAAGTCATATAGGTAGGAATAAAACCTCTTTACACTGAAATCATATAGAGGTACTATTCCAAGTAGACCCACCCTTCTCACAAGTCCAATTTCAAGTTGTCAACCAACACACAAACAATCCCCTTCTTGATACTAAAATCAACAAGCAACAAAATCTAGCTTCATACAACTTCTGCCTAGCCGACAACTAAGATCTAAGAGCTACCCGAACAGTTAACAACTACTTTTGCCGAATAGGCCCAAATACTCAAAAAAAAAAAAATATAGCAAGACAACTTATGTCTTTTAAGTTCCTATTATAAAACAAACATAAACAAAAAAAAAAGACAATCAGCAAAACTACATTTGTATGTTTGATTAATATATTTCCTAAGATAACATTACTTAAAGATTCTATCCTTGTAACAAAATGTAACACAAAAACAAAAGAAATAAATATACCTTTTATAAACTTCACCAAAGGTGCCACCCCAAAGCCTTTTCCTAAACAAACCATCAGCACAAGGCTTCCCTTCCCAAAGTTCAAGTCCAGCAGTGACAATCCCAGGCACAAAAACCACCGGATGTTCTGCCCTCAACCCTTCCTTCCTCAGCTTCTCGCCAGGCGGGTCCGGCATTGGCCCGGTTATCGCCTCAGTAACATATTGTGGCAAAGAAGATGGCATTACTTTGTATAAAAACAGCAACAACCACCATATTGTGCATATTAATCCTATCAACCAACAACAATTATCAACACATGACCATTTCTTCTTATTCTTTTTTTCAATCTCCTCTTTATCTCTTCCAACACTTCCTTCTCCTTGACCTTTCTCCTTCTCTTCTTCCCGGGCCTTCTCGGGCTCACCCTCACCTCCGAGCTCGGTGGGTTTTCTCCGGCGAAGATTTTGCATCTTTTTTTTTTTTTACAAATTTCAATTTGTGGGTTTTGTTGGGAAATCAGAGACGGCAAATGGGTGTCGCCGGAAAATTAATTTTCCGGCGAAAATTGTGGTTTTCCGGCGAGAAAGATTGGTTCTTTATTGAGAATATAATGGTTTAGATCTTCTGACTCTTCAATGAGATTGGAGGATAGTGTTAAGTGTCGCCGGAAAATGGGTTTTCCAACGAAAGATGAGATTTTCCGGCGGTAAAGTTTGTATCTTTTGAAAGTGTTTTAAATTGGTGAGGTGAATTATGTAGATTGGTTGTTGATGATAAAATAAGAGTTTATGAATGGAGGAAATGGTGTGGAAGGATGTCTGAATTCTGATGAATAGGGACCCACAGAAGTAAAACAAAAAGTAGAAGAATGAACCAGAGTTATTGCGTTACTTATTTTTATGCGTTTTATATTTAAATCTCAACCTCTCATAATAATTGGTGAAACAGAGAGAGAGGAGATGTTTCTTGAATTGATGAGATTTTTAACTGTTTAGAGATTTAGTAGCAAAAGGGCATGTAAAAACAAAGCAAAAGTTGCTATTTACTGAAATCTGGTATTGCCGGATGCCAAATGTCATGGTAAGTGGAAATTGGAAAATTGTCTCCCCAAGCTAGGTCAAGCAATCATATACTACCTCTGTTTTTATTTAGTTGCAACGTTTTGACTTTCACGCTTGCCAATATACAATTTCAAATCGTTTTATCTCTAATTGTATGTAAGTAAAAATTATAAAAATTTGATATTATGAAAGCTTACATCGAAACGAATCAAACAAGACCCCACATGACTATATTTTGTTTAACATATAAATCAATAAATGTGGTCAAATAAGAGAACATGAATAGTGCAATTTGTCAAACGTTGCAACTAAAAAAGAACGGAGGTAGTATTCATATTGCAATAGATAAATAAATAAAACAATCATATGTTTATATTAGTGATAAGAAAAAAAAACTTGTCATAGTAATTGTAATAGGTAATTAGTAAAGCCATCATTTACTATATTATAGTTTTTTATAACTCCTTGAGGAGCTAGATTTAGGTTTTTATCGGATTTTTTTAGTATTTTCTTTTCTTTGTATTTTAGTTTATAGTGGTCTTTTCCTCAAATAGGGATTTCACTAGGTTAGGTGTTTAGTGATTTTTCCCTGAGATAGGGATTCACTAGTTCCTCCATGTACTTCTTTACGAAAAAAATTGTAAATTTTCTACCAAGATCAAATATTTGTGGTGTTGAATCTATAAAATATTCAACATGTAGTTAGTTGATTACTTGATTATATAATTGAAAGAAAATATTTTTTTATAACGATAGATAGTAGTACATGAAAAATAAAAAATTTAAATCATTAAAAAAATAATTACTGAATTTCTTAATTGATTTCTCTTCTCATATATTGAGAATCAATTTTTTTTTTCCCTATTAGACCAACATTATTATATAGGTATAAGCTGACTTCTATCATGGATCATATATTTAGGAAGATTGGAGTAGCAAAAATATGCATGTTGCGATGAATATGCGGGAAAATGTAGAAATATAAAATTCGAGATGAGAATATTGTGATGAGGGTTGGGGTTGCAGGCATTATTATTGAGCTATGAAAGAGTTGATTAAGACGAGAACATCGTTTAGGGATGCACCGGATAAAGTACTTGAAGATTGAGATACTAGAAATTTACGAGTTAGTATGAACTATGAAGAGGCCAAATATGAATGAGATGGAGGGCTTTAAAAAGCAATATAGAAATTAGGTTTGTAGGAGTATATAACACTTGACAGAAAAGATTGGATGCAAAGGATCCATATAGACACCCTTTTGAAATGCCAGTGTGGTATAGTAAAAGGTAATAGTGTTTTACTAGTTGATTAACGTCACTCATACTCTCATTAGTAATCACATCCACTTCAAATTTCTTGATTTAAATTATATCTGGACTCAGACTTTTTAGCCAAAAAATATTGCGAGTAGATTTGAAGTTATAAGTTTGAAATATATAAAATAAATATCGATCAATAATTTAGATTTACATATTTCAAATCTGATTTGCATATGTAATAATTTTTTAGAACCTTACATAAGTTAACCTAATATTGATAAGTTAACCTAATATTAATAGGCTAAGGTTATTTTGGAAGGGGGGGAAGGTAAGGAGAATCTTCACATGTAAAATGCTCCTTGTAAAAATTAATTATAACTTTGAAGTTGATCATACCAAACTTTATACTTATAGATAAAGGAATGTTATTTGAGTTTAATATGAGGTACTAATGTAACGATATTTGAGTAAATGCTTGTCTAGTTGCATCTTGTGCAATCTAGTTACAGGTAAATTGTACTTCAGAATTCAGATCATATGTTTTCACTGAAAAAAAGTTGGGCCAAAGGCCCAAAATAGAGGCTAATTGGGTCTATAAGGTGCAATATTAAATATTAAGTTGTGAAATTTGGATTGTAATAGATGAGGTGTTTGATTGGGCCGAAAAGAGTGTAATTGGGTCCGATAAATAACTAGTTATATAGACCCACTCACCTACTCTTCCTTATAAACCTTGAGTATAGGATTTTTGGGGTTATCACTTATCACTAGGATGGTCTATTGGTCTTCCAGTGATGCAAAGATCTCCATGCAAGGATGTTTGTAAATGTTAATGGCCTATAGGCTATAGAGGTTTCGTGACCTCTTTTTTATTTGGTAAGGATAAAATATCGCATAAGAGCGAAAATTTATAAATTATAGACTTCAAATTTCAGAATACTTCACATGATAATATCTCTATTATATAAGTCAAGGGAGGAGGTGTGGTGTCCTCTTTTGAAGTGACTAAAATACCCTTAATGATCTAATTAATAGAATGAAAAAAAATACAAAAGCAAATCATTTAAAAATTCTCATTCCAACTTGCCATTTAAAACAAGTTTAAAATGGTATATGCATCAAATACTTTAATCAAAAATTAAATGGACAAAATATTTATATCTTATAAAAAAAGATGGCATACATAACGTGCACATGAAAAGTCTGAACATTCACTACCTTTGATACTCTTTAATTCAGTTAAACCAACTCATTATTTTTGTTCTTTCTGTTCAATATTCATTCACAAAAAATTAATGTTAACAATCACTCACAACCTTTTTATTTTTTTACATTAGCGAATTAATATATCTAAATTCATCTAACTGTTGAATTTTTCACATTTAAGTTTAATCATAAATAAAGTATGAATGGAGTATCTAATAGAATAACAAATTTTGAAATTAACGCACGCATTGCGTGCATATAAAGACTAGTATATATTACTCCTTGTATTCTCAATTGGGATCAAACTTAAAATTTGTAAATTTTTATTGATATAAAAGTAAGTGTTGGATTGTGTAAATGATTTTCTTAATTGGATTCCATATATTCTCTATTAGTCAGTTCCAAACACTATTACTTAATTTTAAATAGATTTATTTCAATATTTAGTTTCAATATATCATAATTTGATAATTTTAATATTTCTAAATAATTGGATAATACAGTTACTAGTATTCCATCTATACAAATATATATTATTAAAAGGCGTGCGTAACAACGTCGATACGCCACGTGGCACCCTCCTCCTGCCACTAGAATTTTGCCATGTGTCTGTTAACCAACAAAGTCAAGTGGTCATCATTTAAAAAATAAATATGCTGAAGGCTGGGCTCGAACCCCTAACCTTATATAAGGGTTTTCAAAGAATTACCATCTCATCTAACATCTTTTAGTGATCCATGTTTCCACAAAATTACAAATATGTGTTGTAATTAGTTAATATTATTAAACATATCCCTTGCATCCTTAAAAATAAATAAATTTGCATGTTCATTAAAATTAATTGTGTATGCATGATACCATTTGAAGAGCAGTGTTGACCACTA
Source organism: Beta vulgaris subsp. vulgaris (assembly GCF_026745355.1). Taxonomy (NCBI): domain Eukaryota; kingdom Viridiplantae; phylum Streptophyta; class Magnoliopsida; order Caryophyllales; family Amaranthaceae; genus Beta; species Beta vulgaris. The sequence goes on along the minus strand of NC_079208.1, from coordinate 53,558,249 downwards.
CAGTACTACCCCTATGGAGTTTTAGTTCATGTAATCTATGTACAATAATTTTTTTTAGAAATTGCGTATTATAGGGTTTGATCCCGAGACCTCAAGTACATATACTAAAGTCTTAACCACTAGGCTAAGTTGTATTTATTGTTATTATCATAAAATATTATATTAATAAATGAAATTTTTTCTTACCCGGGGCATAGCCCGCCTAATAACTAGTTTAATATTTAAACAAGACAATGGTTAGAGTTTTGACGAAGAGAGAATTATAGAAGAATTGTGTTGGTGGAAAAGAATATGAAGTATTATCAGGGTCGTAGCTCTAGTGTGCAAAGATTAAATGTTGGTTTTATTTGAAGGGCACAAATTGAAAAAATGATGTTTTATAAACCTTAAACAGCAAACGCTCCACATCTCCATTCTCCAGACTCTATAATTCACTCTATCACTTATCATCTTCCTTAATCTCTTCCACCAAGAATTTAACCTTACATATCTTTAACTTTTTAATTATTTTTCGTAATTTTAAAAAATAACAAAACTAATCCAATAATCCATCAATTAGTATTAATTCTCTCTACTAAAAATTATAATATTTTTCTCTCACTAATGTGTAAAAAAGGACCCAATTTTCATTTTAGAATAAGACCCTAAAAATTTCCAAAATGACCTGAGTATTATTATCCGTCCATGAAGTTTTTTTTTTTTTTTAATAAGTGCAAATTTAATTAGCTTGTTTGCTGCTACAAGAACAAGCTCAATGTAGTTTGCCAAATCTTTAGCACGTGAATTCGTGATAGAATCACTTGTTGTTTCTGTCCTGTAATTGTCTTTTGTTTTGACTGGATGAAAGGTCCAAAAACAATGGAGTTAAATATTGCAGTTTCCCGCAGAGTCTGAGTTGTATAAACAGTCAGCAATCGTTGTGATTTTGTACAACTTGGAAAATATTTTGTAAATATTTCTTGAATTTTAGCTTCCTTCTGAGGCAAATACTCATATGTGAGTTGGTAAATTACTACAAACTTGTGAGCTAGAGAAGCCAATACAAGCTAAATTATGATGCCCTCGAACACTTAAAAATAGGTGGTATGATTAGAGGTGGTAAAAAGTGACACGATTTGTTAGCCTTATCCAGAACTTGATACAAAATAGTGGGTTTGGGTAAAGGTTTCAACCTATTTAGATGAGTGAATTGACCGACACAACCCGTTTTGTTGGATTAGGGCTGAACATTTTAACCCAAATCCAACACGACAACCGATTTAACTATTATTCTACTATCAATACTATTAGTTGGATTTGAAATAATTTGAATTTTTTTCATAAATATATAAGATTTATTCTTTGGTTGTTCGATTTGATTTGTTAAGGTAGAAATTAGTATATAAGACGTGGATTAAAAAATGTATGACATACATGTGTTTAGTTTACGAACACGTTGTGCGCACTAGATAAACATGTTAGTAAACGGGTCGGGTTAGGATTGAGTGTTGGTTAAGGGTGTTCAACTCGTTTATCGACAGACCCAACATAAATTTGACACGACATGAGCAGTTTACCTCCATGTATGATTTATGTTACGCTAGAACATAATTAAACTGATAATCAAAATCTATTTATCTCATATTGGTCATCATAATATATACAACAACATATGATCAAATTTTTGGTCAGGTTTAATTTGTATCACACTATAGACACTTTAGGGTTGAGAAATTTAGAAGTTGAAATGAGATAATGATGATAGTAATTTAATTAAGGATAGAATCACACATGATCAAATTATTAATATGGGAGTTTGATAAATTAAAAGAATATTTCTATTTAAAGTAGGTAAGTTAAATTCTCTTTTAAATATGAGGAAAATTAGGGATTTATTTGCAATGGGTGAGACTCGATTCCAAAACCTCTAAAATAAGAGGTGATATCTAACACCACTAAGGGCATGTTCTCCCCGACTTATTTTCAATTCCATTCAATTCAGTTCTGGACAATAATTTTACTCTCACGTATCACTATATATTTCAGTTCAGTTCAATTCAATTCAGTTCAACTGTTTTATATCGAAGAGAACAGGCCCTAAGCCATCTCAACTATTGCTTTAATTTTATAGATAGAATGTATTAAAATGAAAGGAGTTTAAACAGAAGATGCATGCACAACAATCTTTAATATAAAGGGAAAGAAAGGGTTTGTGTTATTGTAGCAAGCCTTAGCCTCCTATAAAAGTATAAAGGAAAAATAGAGAAAAGAAAGAAAAACAAATTAAAAGAACCAAAATATGGAGTAAAAGAAAAAGATGACAATTGACAAGTACATACTTTTATGTTTCCTTACGTGCAAAATGTTTGAAATTGGAATAATAATATCATCATATACAACTTAAAGCATGCATTAGACAGTCTTTTTACTTTCCTCGAATATATATGTTCCCAAAATTTCATAATAATCAACGTGTATGTATGTCTCTCATAGAAAGGCATGGTTTTATATAATGATGATTGGCCAGAAACACTAATCTGCAATTAACTAGTTAATTAAAGAACTTTTAATCTAATCTATTTCTTCCATTTCATATTACTCACTACACTTTTCAATTCACGGACTCCTAGATAATTTTTGGAGAAGAAAAAAGTAGAGAGTAAAAAGAAAAGGGATCCATGTGAAAGGATAAAGATAGAGAGAGTTTATTGCCTAAAAAGGAAGTGTAGCAAGTAATGTGAAACTTCCCATAACAAAAAGTGTAGCGAGTATTATGAAACGGATGAAGTATTAGGAATATATCGTAAAGCTAAGTTTAAATTTCTTATCTAAAAGCCAAAAAGTAGCATTAGTAACAGTTAATCCTTCGTCCTTAAGGACCCAAAAGGGACCAAAAACTAGAATAACTTTTACGTTTTTGCACTTTAATTTGATGAATTTGAGATCATATTAACTTGCAAAAGCTTAAAGTTTATAATTGGAAAGTACGAAATTGATGCTTCCATGCTGGACAAAGGTAGTTGCTTTAACTAGGAATTTTGGCAATTCTATCCTTAGCTTCTAAGGAGATAAAACAAACTGAATAAAATCAATGGATCTTTGATTTGGCTATATATAGGATGAACAGTTCATTCTTCTTTTTTCTTTGTTCGATTGAGAAACTTGGTTTACGGTCTAAAAATATGCCAACCTATTATAAGACGACTTTTTCTTTTTATGTTTGGTATATATGTCGTATTATCGTGTCATATTTACTTAGAAATAGAGGTGAGTAGGTGACATTAAGATAAGATACCCGACAAGTGTATTACTCGATCAAAACTCAACTCAAACAACTCTTAATTCAACTTGAAATACTTCCAAAGAAATTGAAATTCTCTATTAAAAAAACAACTATGATTTTAAATTTTTACAATTTATTTTTAAATGTTAAATTTTTTCTCTTAACAAAATAATAAAAGAAATAGATTGTTATTCTAAAAAGCACATGTCAAACAAGCACAAAATCAATGTTAGACGTTCAAGTTTTCACATTTTTAATTCATAAGTTTTCAAGTCCAGTCGATTTCGTTTCAAAAAACAAGATATACAGCCATATGGATGAATAGCAATAGTGGGAATACTATCCATATTAAAAATAACCACATAACACTATTAACTTGAAATTAAAGGCAAGAAAAGCATAAAGTGAGACAAAGAATATTGAGTTTCTTTTTGTATGTACTCAAATATTTTTTTTTGGAGGCCTCACTGAGATCACATGGTAAGATGAATAATCCTACCAGACCGGCACCTCTCGCAGGTTAACCCAACTTGAGTTTACAGACATATACTTTGAAATTGGGCCGGGCCGGGCCTGTTCACGGGTTCGGCCCGTGGGTTTGGGTGAATGTCGGGTCGGGCCCGGGCCCATGAGTGGTGGGCCAAGCCGGGATTGAAATTTTAAAAAGTTGTCCATGGTTTGGCCCAGGCCCGCGAGTTGGGCTCGTGCTTCCTGCGGGTCTGACCCATGTTTTATGTTGCTATTTTGCATTTTTGACAGTTTTAGGCTAAAAAACAAAGGAAAGGAGCGTTCGGCCTGCGGGCTAGCACACGCGGGCTCGTGCCGGTGCGGGCCGGAAATAAAATTTCTTGACCATGACAGGCCCGCGGCCCACGTAGCAGACAACGGGTCGAACCTTGAGCAAGCTTGTGCCGGCCCGTCTCATGCCCACCTCTAGACGTACCCCTAGTACCCTAGTGTGCTCAAATATGTCTAGACTATAATAGTACTAGAAAAGAAAGTCTGTTTAAATTTTAAAATACGTATATTTATCCCTTTTTTGTGGCCTTAGTTTCCTTAACTAATGGTCTGCGGAAAAGAACAGCCAAAAAACGAATGGAATGAAGTTGGAGCAACTTTTCACCGGGATCCAGGGCTAGAACTGTGACCATCATCATTTGCCTATCGTGCAACCCAAACCTCAACTTTTGTTCCTCAAAGATTAAAATCATAAAGCTCCAAAGTTGTGTCTTTGCTCTCTTTTCGCCTTTATTTTCGTTTGTATATATATTGGCGGACTTCATTAACTTGTTCAGTTTTTAATCCTTTTTCTTTTGCTTTCTTTACATTTTTCTTTTTCTTTCTTAGGTAGTTTATGATCTTCAGGTGCTACTTCTTTACTGGAAAGTAAGCCAAACCTATCTATCTTTTAACCAAAAACATAATTACATAAGAGTATGGCTAAACCGTAAATTTTTTGTAAGTAAATAAGAGAGAGGAAATGGGATGGTACTTGTGAAAATTAAATTGGCTAACTGTCATCCCTCTTTATTGTTCGATTTAGTTTTTTTTTTTCGAATACATAATACTTCGACCTGAATTTCTAAATAATTTTAGTCCTTAGCAAAAGGGTATTGTAAAGTTTTTAACCCGAAATGACTTACAATGTGGAGTAAAATTTACTTAACCTATTTATTTAATAAATTTATATGAGAGAGATGTGATAGCTCAGTGGAATACCATCCGGAATTCCAGGCTAGGGGATTGTTCAGGGTTCGAATTCTCATGCCAATAATATGTTGTGGCATTTACTTCTAGGCTTTTTACCTTATATCCAACCCATGAAATGGTGTGTCCTGTTAGCTAATAGTCTAACAGAGATTCGTCTTCGAACCAGTTATCTTTTCTAATAAAAAAAAAAATCATCTCTAAAAACAATTTTTAGGGGGGAGTTCTAAACAGAAACTGTAATGATAACTAAAAACATAATACTTCTATACTATAGGCTTATACAAATCTCAACCCACCTGCTAATTTAAGATCAGGTTTAGATTGATTGACCGATTGCTTTTGTTATCCCTAGTTTATGTAATTGTGAAATTAATTGAAATAAGAGTTTACTAAAAGTTTAGCACATGCAAATCCCTCGTCGAAAGCTGACATGGCTGGCTATGAACAAGTTGCAAGTGTTGCATGCTGTAAAACTTTGGATATTTCATTTTCATAGTACTTTAAAAGAATATAGGGGACCGCGCACGAGCCATCGAACATAAAGCATGGATATATCAAAGAGTAGATAATCTAAGTACTTTAACTATAGTGACAATTTAAGCTAAGACATCAACTTTTCTTTTCAACCAAGCTTGCGTGATGGAGGTGGTGGGACAGGTTACAAGTTCGAACTCCAATACCTAATTGTGTTTAGGAGTAGGGATTCCCTTATATCCCCTACTCTCAAGCGTTGACCTGTGTAGTTGGGATGGTCGACCTGCGATAAGTGCCGCTCGACTGGGATCCTTCTTCTTACCAAGGGATCCCGAGTAGGGGCCCAAAAAAAAAATCAACTCTTCTTTTCTCTCGATTCCTCTAAGCGGCTAAGCCAGTACTATGTTTTTTACTTGATTAGTTATTTGTCTCCAGTATGGTATCACATACTACTTCGTATTATTTTAGTTGTTGTCGTTCTACCATAATGATAAGCTATTTTATGAGTTACAACACTTTATCAGTTTCACGCTTAACTATACTACTTCATCAATTTCAACTAACTTGTTAATTTCCACTTCTTTTCAACTAGCTAGAGTATTGCAAAACATACCCATTGTATAACTTGATTATAAAAAAATTAATTAATTAATATCAAAAGTATATAAATTATCCACTGAAACAAATTTAATAAATCTATACTAATATATTAAAAGGCGTGCGTAAACCAGGAACGGTGCCACGTGGTGCTCTCCCTAAGGAGTTTTAGATCATGTAATCCATGTACAATAAAAAAAATTAGAAATTGCATAGTATAGGTTTTGATCCCGTGACCTCAAGTCATGTACTAAAGTTTTAACCACTAGACCAAGTAGTATTTAGTGATATCATATCAAAGTACAATATTAATAAATGAAAATTTTCTTACCCGGGGCATAGCCCGGACCTAATAACTAGTTATAACATTTAAATAGTGCAAAAGCTTACACGAATAATTAGCATAAGAGTAAGATATATATTGTTTTTTTTTTGTGGCATCATTGACTCATGGGTATGGTTTTTGTCATTTATTAGAAGTTGTTATCACATTGGTTAGAATTAGAGTGTTGGTATTATTTTTTTATTTGAATATAGTTAAACTCAAATTTTGAAACAAAAAAGTGACGAACTAGCAAAATTATTGGCTATACCATATTGTTTAGATATATATTTACATTGAAAATTTGAAAATATAATACATTTCTACTATTAATTCTTTCAAATATTTAACGGAGTTGCTTCTTTAAATATATTAGTACTTCGTTTTCTTTTTAATCTACATAAATTGACTTTTACATTTGACAACACAAAACTTTAACCATTAATATTGTAAAAAAGTTGATACTTTGAACAATATATGTCGAGACGAATGTAACAAAATTTCACATGACTACACTTTTTAATTCTTATATATGATCAAAATAAAATATGTGAATAGCCACAATATACAAAGCGTGTAATAAAAAAAGACCCGTAGGGAGTATGAACTAATAATCGAGGTAGAACTTTTGGAGTTTGGTATTTCTATTTTCATTGTGAAACTTCCTAATATATGGAGGGCAACAACTTGAGTGTTGGCCGTAGCTCAATTAAGACCTAGATTAGCTTAACTTAAACAATCCATTGTCTGAGTATATGACTAGGTTACTTTGTATATTAATTGTCTTACTTAGCTTAAATATTGTTGAATGTTGAAGGTGGGGGAAGGTAGGGAAAATTGATCTGATACTTTATGATCGAATTTGTATTTTGTGCAGTATTTCCAAGCACCACAAACAAGAGTGGCCGATTAGGTTGGGACTTGGGAGCAGAATTACAAGATTCCAGAATTTGAGGCAAAATTTTCTGCATGCCATCAAATTACAAAGAAGCTAGTACATATAAGTTGGAATATTTTTTCATGGCCAACATACTAGTTGGAATTGAGCGAGCTTGTACGACGTTCAATCATCATCTCAAAGTTGAAATAAGTTCGGCCATATGTACCCATGTCCCATCATTATTAAGCATGGTTTTAAGGAATCGGGACCCTTATGTTGAGTTGGATCGGATTGGATAAAAATTAACTTGATTCGACAATATGATCTAACACTAGGGGAAAAAACATAAAGGGCTGCGCAGGAAGGGCTGCGCTTTTCGTAAAAGCGCAGCCCTACTAGTGAAGGGCTGCGCTTATTTAAAAAAGCGCAGCCCTACTAAGCAGAAGGGCTGCGCTTTTTAAAAAAAGCGCAGCCCTTCACTAGTAGGGCTGCGCTTTTTTAAATAAGCGCAGCCCTTTTGTAGGTAAGAAGGGCTGAAAAGCGCAGCCCTTTTGTAGGTAAGAAGGGCTGAAAAGCGCAGCCCTTCTGCTTAGTAGGGCTGCGCTTTTTAAAAAAAGCGCAGCCCTTCCTGAAAAAATTTGAAATTTCGGAATCGCGGGCTTTGAAATATTGAGCGGGATTCGTCAAATATATTATCCCTCATTCTCTCTCCTCTCTCACGTCCCTCATTATTCCTTTCCTCCTTCTCTCTCATCTTCTCTTCTCTCTCATCCTCTCTTCTCTCTCAAAAACCCCCATAAACATTTGCGACAAAAACCTTGAAATGATTTGCACTAAACATGGCGACGGAGTCCGATTGCCTATTGTGATACCTTTTCGGAAGCGGAACGAGCCAACGAGTCAAACTCACCGCTATGCTGTGATGTTTAGGCTTTTTAAGCCATCCGAGTTCGTTTAAGCCTCCAAATACCCATTTTAAGTTTTTCCGAAATTTTTTTTTTCCTTAAATTATGTATTTGGGTTTTGTTTTATGTATTTAAACATTATTAGGTTGTAGTTCTTGTATTTTCAGATCTATAATGTTCTTGTATACTTCTCTTTGTTTATATATTTTGATTAATGTTCTTGTATACTTCTCTTTGTTTTGATTAATGTTCTTGTATACTTCTCTTTGTTTTGATTAATGTTCTTGTATACTTCTCTTTGTTTATTTTGATTAATGTTATTCTATACTTCTCTTTGTTTATTTTGATTAATGTTATTCTTGTATACTTCTCTTTGTTTATTTTGATTAATGTTCTTGTATACTTCTCTTTGTATATAATTTCTTGTATTTTCATCTTTGTTTTGATTAATGTTCTTGTATACTTCTCTTTGTATATTAGTTTTTGTTCCTTTTTTTCATTTTCGTTTCATTCTTTTTATTGTTTTGGGTTTAGTATTTTCGTTTCGTTTCTCTTCTCTTCTGTTTAATTTCAGAAAATGTGAGATTATGAGTAAAAAAATGACAAAAAAAATTTTTTTTTTTTTGGTAGGAAGGGCTGCGCTAGTTAGGAAAAAGCGCAGCCCTTCTAGCCCAGAAGGGCTGCGCTTTTTCCTAACTAGCGCAGCCCTTCTGGGCTAGAAGGGCTGCGCTTTTCTAGCGCAGCCCTACTTAAAAAGTGAAGGGCTGCTACTGAAAGGGCTGCTGTCAAAAAGCGCAGCCCTACATGCCTTTTTTAGCGCAGCCCTTCTTCATTTTTCCACTAGTGTAAATGCAATTTTAATTAAGCGTTTTAGAATTATATTAAATGAGTTACAATAAATCAGTTTAGTTGAAAGGTACTATACTAATTTCGTTTAAGTTTTTATGAACCATGATTGTATCGATAGGTCACAAGCATAGGAAAAATGCTTAACATATGTCAAAAACCATACATTTTAATGAAATAAAAAGATGAATACTTCATAAATGAAATTTCTCAATAAATTTTTTATAGTAAATAATTAATTATTATGATTCAAATGGATTGAGCAAGTTATGTCGAGTAGTATAATTACGTTGGTTTAGAGTTAGTTTTCCAATCATTATTTTTTAAAATGATAGGTTTGTCTTATAAAATATTCAATTATTTTGTTATCGACTCGAACATGAACTTAGATCCCACATTTAGAATCTTGGAAAAAAAATTCATGGGACCACATATTATAGTTAGATGAATTTAGTTTCACAAATTACACCGTACGCATCACCATTCCATGTGATGATCATGAGTATCTTGGGAGTATAGTTATTATTCTAATTTGGTAAGGTATCTTGACAACGGTTGACATTTATTCTACTTGTCTACATTTGATCAGAAATCAGAATGTGGTTTTTGGACTACATGTTATCAATCTATACCTAGTTTTTTTTTTTAAAAACAACTAACTCAAATGACAATAATTTTATTTTTAAAAAAAAGAAATTCTATATAGTACTCATGTACTATTGGCTTTTCCTAGAGATGCTATAAAGTAGAGATGACCATCGGTGCGGGCTGATCCGTAGCCCTTAGTGGGCTGGGTTGATATTTCACGGTCCAGGATCGGACCATGAAATCCACGATTTGGGTGGGCTAGTCCACGTGCTGAAAAATCTTAACCCACACCGGTCTGTTATCGATTTTCACGGTTCGAGAAGCGCATATGGCGGTTCGTAGGCCTAACGGGCTAGCGGACCGCCATGACAATTTTTTTCCAAAGTTCTATAATAATTTATTATTGTTACATAAAACCTTTAATATAATTACAATATATACAATTGTTAATATTAATGAATAATTTCATTATTTTTGAATTTGATGATGTGGAACTACAATATATGCAATTTGATTAAAATATATACAATTTGATTAAAATATACACAATTTGGTTGAATAGGTTCATGGACTGGGTTGGTCCAGTTCATGGGCTGGGCTGGACCGCTTTCGTGGACTGAGCTAGGCGATTTATTAGCGGGATTTTCTGGGCTGGACTCAGAAAATTTGGCCCACGATCCACCCACCAATTTCACGGTTCGATTTGGGCTGGATCGGGTTTTTTGCGAGCTCAGCCCACACAAGACAAGAGGCGGGTTGGGCTGAATTAGCACGCACTGTTGGACATCTCTACTATAAAGAACTTTAGAATTTCGCACATGCCCCTTACATATTGCCATTATACGTGGTACTATCTCAAATAATTATAATACCTCCCACTAGACCACCACCATAACTACCCTTTTAGCCACCTTCCTACCATTCCCACCACCACTATCGTCACCAAGTATGTCCACAACGTCCCCTTTGAGCATTTAATTTGTCAATTATTATCCTCAAAATTAGTGGATATACTAATGGATACTAGTGAATGGATTGCAAATAAGGGGCTTAATGGATCTTGTGGGTGAAGATAGTTGTGCCTAAAACATTGGGATAGTGGTTGGTGGGTAGTTAGAGTGGTGGGAGATAGTATAATTATTTGAGATATTATCTTAGAGAAATGTCAATAACTGAGGGGTACTAGGTGGAATCCAAAATCTTTCGATGATATCATATAGAAAGTCAATAATACAAGGATATTTCTTACTATATAGAATTTCCAAAATAAAAATAGATAAATTTCATCTATAATTTGTTGAGTTCTAATGAAAATCCTCATATGGTGAAATAATGAGCAAAAACCTGTGAAATGAATAAAATCTTCGGAAAATGAGAAAAAATGATCGTATCTCAGAGTTTTCCACAAGAGTGGTTCACATATGAACTTTTTTTTTAAAAAAAAAATTGGTAAGAAGAATTCCTTTGGACTGCCCTCGTACAAGACCCCCATCCAGAGGCCCATTACAAGCCAAACACCCCCAACCGCTCCCCCTCCCCCCGTAAATCCCACGCAAATGCTTGGGGTACGAATTGAACCTTAGACTTTGATAGGGAAGATGTGAAAGCTCACCACTTGAGCCAACCCCAATTCCTATACATATGAACTGGATTGGGAAGGGAACACACATAAACACACACACAATTCCCTTCCCAATTAATTATGTATATTAATCTGGTCGCTTTAATCTTTAAATATGACAAACAAAAAATTTAAAAAAAAAAATATTGGAATGGTAAATATAGCAACATTTTTTTTTCAAGAAAGTTAATTTATTTGCAGTCTTTGGAATTAGCATTTGCCACAATTTTTTGGCATACATTAAGTATACCTACTGATATTATAGCCTTTGGAGCATGTGGAAAGAACGCAATTCTAATGTTTTTGAGAGAAGCACTGTGAACATAGATCATATATACTACAAAGTCTGGCATTTGCAATAGGAATGGACCACTCGTTTATTGGCAGATATCTCTCTCACTATCTTTTCCCTCTCTTCTTGCAGGCCACCTCCCAGAGTTTCTGTTTAATGGCGTCCTCCACCACAAGGATGTTGTAAACTTAATTTTGATGGCTCTATTGTTGGGATGCTCCGCTTCGGCTAGTGTAGTCATTCGTAACTATGCCGGACATGTATTAGCAGTCCAAGCATATCATTTGGTCACACTTCAATCCTTGTGGCTGAGGCCTGTGGTTTGTGCAATGGTCTTATTTTGGCACAAAATCTCAATATGCAGAACATTTATGTCGAAGGAGACAATCATGTGGTGATTCATTCTTCAAGGTCGATATTCATGTCCATGGAGCATTCACACCCTCATCAATGACATCTGGTTGAAACTCAGTCAACTGACTATTTGCTCCATATATCACATTTTTCGCGAAGCCAACTGCACATCAGACTATCTATATAAAAAAAAGTCACTCTAGTTCTGCTGCGGTGGTGGATGTTGACACTGGAACTAATCCTACATTTGATCATTTGGTAATTCTTGATTTGTTAGGTCACTCTAGTTCTGCTGCGGTGGTGGATGTTGACACTGGAACTAATCCTACATTTGATCATTTGGTAATTCTTGATTTGTTAGGTCACTCTCTTGAGAGAAAGGTGTCCTAACTTTTCCTGTTGTACCTAAAAATAAAAAAAAAATAAGTATACAACCTTTTGAGATATAATAGAATAATAACTTAATACATCTATTTTTCAAATTCCAAAAAAAGTATGAACACAACAAATTAAAAAAGGATAACAGTCCAAAAGAAATGGAAAAAAAAAACATAGGAGAAATATAAAAGTAAGCATTTTTAAAAAGAAATAAAGTGTTTTTTTAGCTTGTTTAAAGCAACACTACATCATATATAGTATTAATCGATTGTCAATAAATTATTTATATGAAGTTCATATACATATGGTATGTGTGAAACTTTTATTGTCATTTTATATCAAAAGCACATCAATTATGTCACATTTGGCACAATCATATAGTAGGGAAGTAACAGAAGTAGAGAGAAAAAAGTGAGTGGGTGCGTGTGATGTCCAACTTTAAAGAGAAAATATAGAGAAAATACTTGCCAAAAATCATAACAATTATCTAGAACATCTAAAAAAATGAAAATGTGGTAACATAATAATAATCATAATAGCACTACCAATATTGTAGTAGGAGTAACATAATACCTCTTCGATCTTTTTTTACTTGTTACATTTTGATGGTTTTCTAACAATAGTTAAAAATCTAAAAGTGGGTGAACTTTTTGATGTGGGAAAAAATTGTAGCATGTTTCAAATGGCCATGATATGGTCATGAACCCAACAAATAATTTGAACAAACGACATAAATTTTAATAGAAATAAACTCATATTATAAGTATTCGAGAGTCTATTTTATTTTCAAAAATCATTTGTAGGATTGTCTAGCATATTATTACTATGGAGTCCTTCAAAAATTGCGATCATTTTTGAAGTGTAGTCATAATTAAATTTCTATTTTTATTGCAAAAAAAAAGATTACATTTTCTAATTTGTTTTGAGTTTTAAATTTATATATGTTGAACTTAATTTATTATTGAACTTATTTTTACTAAACATAACTTATTAATGAACTTGACTTATCATCGAGCTTAACTTTTTATTACTTCAATTATATTTATTGAACTTATTATTGTTGGATATAACCTATTTTTACTTATTAACTTGACCTTAAATATATATATTTAGTTAAAATAGGTTTAATTTAGAAAGATGTTCCATACAATACTAATAATAAACTATATAAGAGAATACATTACAGAATCATTAACCATAAGTTAAATTCATTTTTTTTAATAAATTAAGGAGAATATATCTCTTTGAAGTACTAATACAATTAGTACGTACTCATGGACAATTTATCCCAATCTTGATATTACCTTTTGCTTTTTCTATAAAGAAAAAAGTACTAATACAATTATAAGTTATGTTAAATCCTATTACATGAATAACTCATGCAATATTTAGCAATGACCTTAGTATAAGGGCCAATTTATCCCAATCTTGATATTACCTCTTGCTTTTTCTATAAAGAAAAAAGTACTAATACAATTATAAGTTATGTTAAATCCTATTACATGAATAACTCATGCAATATTTAGCAATGACCTTAGTATAAGGGCTAACATTAGGGATGAGTGTGGGTCGGGTCTCTGGTGGGTCCAGCTAGACCCATACCCAGAACCAGACCACGAGGTCTAGAAAATTCGAGCGCTTACCCAGATCCATTAGGTTCACTGAGTCTTAGGTCCGGAATGGATTTCAAGCTCATTTGGAGTTTCGATTGTTTTTAAATATGCGAATTTTTTACACACGTTTTTTTGTTATTAAAATGATAAAAGAACAAAATAATAGCTTAATTCTTGTAGAAACATTTAAAATTAAAGCATACACAATAAGTTGACTTTAGTCTTGGTAAAGTTTTGTAACACTTTATATATATATATATATATATATATATTATATATATATATATATATATATATTATATATATATATTATAATATATATATATTATATATATATATATAATACATAAACTAATATGTAAAAACGAAAATGGGTTTACGGAGCGGGTCTGTGTCTGATTTTATGAGACCCAAACCCAACCTTGAATTTTAACACACAGACCTAGATGAGACCCGAACACAGCCTTGAATTTTAACACACGGACCTAAATGCGACCCGAATCCATCGGATCTCAAATTTTATAGACTCAGACCCCTAAAAATGGGCCGAATCCAACAATGTTTGAGTCGGGTCTTTAGCCCATGTCCATACCTAGCCAATATAAAATATCTCTATTATATAAGCCAGGGGGGGAGCTATGGTGTGTCCCTTTGAAAAGACTTTTTAACCCTTCATTCAATAAAAATATTACCTATTAAGATTTCAAGATTCTCAACAATCATAGTCCTTTCTAATTTAAAATATGTATATCAAAGGAAGTTCAAAGTACGTAGCTCAAATAAACTTTCATAAAAATATGTGTAGTGAAAGAAAAAGTTTATGATTGAGGAACAAATTAAAATAACTAAAGCAGTTTTCAAATCAATTACAAAATTAAAGACATAAAATTTTAATTTTACCTAAACTTTGAAATGCAATAACAATACCAACATCCATTAACATGTAATAAAAATACCAAGAAAATAACTTATTCATCAAGTAATTTTTCTATTTACACCACATGATATTTAATTAGAACTAATAATGATTGTAAATTACATCCTTCAAATTATATTTAGATGAAATTTGTTAAAAATCGCCAAAATAATCCACGCACGCATCGCGTGCAAAAAAGACTAGTTATTTCAAATCATAAGGGAGATCAGTATCCAAAAAGGCAAAAATGAGAAAACTACTGAGCATATGACAATAAAGACGTCCTTTATGTACCATCAAGTTCGGTAGCTTGATTTGCTTCCTTAAAACAATAACAAAAGGGTTTTTCTAAATACCGCCCTATTTTTTTTCCTACTAACGCCCTATATACATACTTCTTATGTATTTTTACTCATATACATAGGGATGGCAGGTGAGTATAATTTGGCGGGTTTCGCACCGCATCCGCCCCAGTTGGGGCGGGTATGGATATGACTTTGGTGGGTAGTGGGTGGGTATGGATACGAAAAGTCAAATCCGCCATGGGTGGTGGGCAGGTGGTGGATATGAGGTCACATCCGCCCCAAATCCACCCGCCCCGCCCCACATCCGCCCGCCCCGCCCCATATCCATCCGTCCCGTATAATATTTACTAATTTACCCTTTATAAAATAAAGAATTATGTTCATAAATCTAAAAAATTGTAAAAAATAATTAAGAAATATGAATACTAAGAATGAGTACTTTTTTTTCTTTGAAATGGGTGTTTCCAATAATTAATTTATATAATAGGTTATATATAGAAAATAAATCAGGTGGGCGGGTGGAAAATCCACGTAGGTGATGGGCGGGTATAGTTGGGTAATGGATATCCACTTGGGTGGTGGAGCGGATGTGGGTATAACCTTATACCCACGTGGGCGGAAGTGGATATGGAAACTTGTACCCGCCATGGTTGGCGGGTAGGTGGTGGGTATGAAAATTTTAGGTGGAGGTGGGTGTGGATTTAGGGGTATCCGCATCCGCCCCGCCCATTTGCCATCCCATATACATTTCCTCAGACTCTCTCACTCTTCCACTCTCATACACTGTCACTCTCTTTCACTCTCCCACTTCCTCACACTATCTCATTGTCCAAGAACTTCTCTGACCACTTTTTCGCCCAATTTCCTGGTCACTCTCTCTCATCACATATTGAAGGACGTTGAATGACACTATCACACCGCCACTCCTCCGGCAACCTTTCCGCTTACAATACGTGCAACTTTTCCGAAAATTGAAAATGCTGAAAATTGAAAATGCCGAAAAAGTGGTCAGACGCCTATTTTATTTACCTGTTCCTGTGGTTGGGTCACTTGGGTGCTTATTTTTAGGCGCCTGTTCATGTTGTTGGATGCCTATTTTAGACGCCTAGGTACTTTTTCGGCATTTTCAAGTCAATTTCTAGTAATTTTACTCTATTATGAGATGTTCTAATAAAGCTAAATAAAATCGGCCAAAATAGAGATTGAAACAAAAAATGATTACACTAAACCCCATGTATCGTAAGTTTCGGGGGCCACCTTGCGCCCTCAAACCCCTACCCAGATCCCCGTGCTAAGATTTTCGAAGTGCCATGTTTAAAACATTCTACCAGTTTTATTCGAATTTTTTTAATTACATTAGCATTTTTCCGTAATATAAAAAGATGGTAACAAATTTTGAAATCGTTGGAAAATGTGAATTTGTCGGAAATGTTTTAAATCTCGTAGTCCTTCAATGGAGGAAATGGAAGGGATAAGAGAGAGATAGTGAACGGAAGAGGTGAGGAGAAATGGAATGAGGATGGAAAGGGAATGAGGAATGGAGGGGAAAGAGAAAAAAAACTCCTGTATTTTTATACAAAAATATAGTATATTAGGGCTCCGTTTGATAGAGCGTAAAACGTTTTCCTGAAAAATTGTTTTCCTCTATTTTCAGTTTTACATTGTTTGGTTGGCAAAGGAGTGCAAAACCATTTTTTCTTTGGGATAAAATTACACTCCCAATGATGGAAAATCATTTTCCCTTCAAAATGAAGGGAAAACTGTTTTCCTTATCTCTCTTACACACTCCTCTCATTACCTCCTTACTTTCCCTTTCATATTTCTTTCATTTTCATTATTTTTTCTTACATAGAACCAAACAACGGAAAACTAATTTCGAAATTGTGTTTTCCATTATAAATTATATTCCATGAAAATCACTTTACACTGAAAACGTTTTACGCTCTATCAAACGGAGAGCTTAATAGGAAAAAACAGGACGAAACTTAGCAACATCCAACATTTTGAAAAGGGATCAATAGTGCCCACCAAGACCAAGATAAATTAGTAGACATTGGTTGCACTTGCACAACTCAACTCTTGGCAGCTTGCTCTCAATTCTCAAATCTCTACATTTCACTCTCCTCCCAAAAGAGTGTGAGAGTGAAAAGTGTCAAAACTCATAAAGTGTGGGGAATCTCAAATCTCAACTCCATTCTCACACTGTACTACTACTGTTACTACTAGTTGTGTTGAAAGTTGAAACTGTTGTGAAAACAGTGGAATGACCAATTCCACTGTTGAGCACAATGAATTCCACTGCCATGCATTCAATGCATGGTAGGTTTTTCTCGCCGTATTTGTTGATTTATGCAAATACACAGTAAGTTTTGTGCCTATAAATATACCATTTGTAATACACGAACATCAATGCAATATACAATACTCTCTGATATATTTGCATAACTTCTCTCTCTATTTCTCACAACACGTTATCAGCACGAGTGTTCTACCGGAAATTTTTTTTAAGGTATCTTTAAAATTTTTACATCCATTTTGTTTTTAAGTTTAAATTTTTTTTCCAAGCCCAACCTTTATACTACCCGAACATGGACCAACAAAGTAACGGGATTAACATTGTTTTACACAATGTCTCTGTCTCGGGTATTTATTTTTGGATAGAGCGAAACAATGTGCCATTCACTACCAACCCAGCGAGGGGAACTGTAATACAGCCCCGACCCAGTAACCGTAACAACGGTACAAATACTCATACCAGAGAAAACCCACAAACCCCTGTTCCCAACACCAATAATAACCCTCCTATACAACCAGCTGAAAATCAACCTCCGCCCAGTAATAAAAGAGATAGAGATGAACAGGAAGAAACTAGTAGTAAACGTCACCATACTACTAACGCAGAAAACAAATAATTTTAACGCCACCTTCATGGAGGGCAAGGACATTTTATTTACGTTATTTTATTTTATCTGCTCTTAAACCGCCTATATGGACAGGTTAATTTTTTTTATTGCCGCCTATATGGACGGCCTAGTGAAATGATAGCATTATTATGTCTTATATGTGCAATAATGTCGTATGTATGCAGGGAACAAGCATTCAGAACATTATTATATATTATTGTCTCTAATCTTCTACTTTTTTTGCATTTATAGTTACATATATTATATTACCAATTTACTAGCATGCTCTAATATATATTTGTCAATATTAGAATTTTATTGCGTTGTATATTTTTTAACTGTATATGAACTGCACAGTTAGGGATAACCCTCTATAAAAGCGGATTACCATCCCCATTTTCACCACATATCCCTTATCTTCTTCCGATTTTTCTTTCTCTAAACCCACAAATTTTTTCCTTCTTCCTCAACCTTCCGGCCACCATGTTTAACGCCGACGACAACCGTCCTCCACCCTCATCTTCCTCTTTTGAAGAGGATTTTAGGAAAATAAAACTCTACTTATTTCTTATAGCCGGTTTCTTTTTCCTCCTCATGGCATTAATGATATATCTCCAATAATAATACATAATAGGAGACAAAAAAAAAAATTTCCCCCGGAAGAATGGCGAAAAATGCACATGAATATCAATTTTTTTTGTCTTTAAGTGCATTTTAGGAAGTTTTTTTTTTATTCACTTGTTGTATTTTGTTTCTATTTTTGGTATTTTCTTGTTTTTTTTGCTTAGCTTCATTATTGTTGTATGCTATTTTTAGTTTTTTTTGTTTGTATTATTTATCTATAATAATAATGATATAAATCAGGGGGAGATAATATATATATGTGATTTATCATCATTACTAATTTCAAATATTTACCTATTTGTAGTCAAAAGAATGGGAGATCTAGTGAAAAGACAATTTAACATACTAGATCTATCTGGGCAAAAGTTTTTAGAATGGACGGTGGACGCCCAAATGAATTTAAAGGCCCAAGGACTGGAACATACAACAAAGATGTGACAACCCACAAGGGGATGCAACTACAACAGCGCATCAGTTAAAATTGCGACTGTACAAGAAAAGGCAAAAGCCTTAGTCCTCCTAGACATCATTTACATGAAAGTTTAAAAAGTGAATATCTACTTGTGGATGATCCAAAAGAACTATGGGATAGCCTAAATGAAAGATATGGGCATCACAAAAATGTGCTTCTCCCAAAGGCACATTATGACTGGACCAATCTGAGGTTCCAGGATTTTAAAACGGTCAGTGATTACAATTCAACATTGTTTAGAATTGTATCATTGTTAAGATATTGTGATCATCCCATCACAGAAGAGCAAATGATAAACAAAACGCTCTCCACTTTCCACGCCTCTAATATCATATTGGCAGAACAATACAGGTTCAGAGCTTTCAAAAAGTACTCTGAGCTAATCTCAGTACTACTTGTGGCTGAACAAAATAATGATCTTTTGCTGAAAAATCATAATCTTAGACCTACGGGGTCTTCAGCCACTCATGAGATAAATGCATAGAAAGCTCTAATCCACCAGAAGCAAATGCTATACATAGTGGTGGACGCGGTAATTACAACGGTCGTGGGAGAGGACGTGGTAATTACCGTGGCCGAGGGCGTGGACGTGGAAGAGGCCGATTTTCCCCAAGAAATAATAATTTTAAACATTCTGATAAAAATTGGGGACAATCATCTGGAAATCAGAGGCAGACGTCCTATAAAGGAAATGATACTTGCCATAGATGTGGCATGACTGGGCACTGGGGCCGCACATGTCGTACTGCCAAACATTTGGTAGATCTATATCAAGCTTCAATAAAAAACAAAGGAAAAAATGCTGAAGCAAACTTTGTTAATGAAGCCACTACATCCATGCCCAGCCTTGATGTTTCAGATTTTTTTATGGATGATGCTGAAGTTGAAAATAAGTTTGTTTAGATCACAATCGATTAATGTGCTTAGTTTATTTCAACTGCTTCAATATCCACTTTCATGTATTTGTTCCTTTATTATTAATAAAAATACGTATTTTTCTTATACTAATCATCGTATTTATTATTTATGAAGATATGAATTCATCAGAAGTTGGAACTAAAGAACAATGTCTCCTGGACAGTGGGACAACACACACCATATTGAAAAATAAAGAGTATTTTTCAAAACTTACAATATTCCAAGCAAATGTTAGTACAATTTCTGGGACAGCCAAGCTAATTGAAGGCTCTGGAAAAGCTTGCATTATATTTCCAAATGGGACAAAATTGATAATTAATGACGCATTATATTCGAGTAAATCTCGAAGGAACCTCATAAGTTTCAAAGATGTACGTCAGAATGGTTACCATTTGGAAACAATGACGCGTGAACAAAGAGGAATTCATATGCCTAACGGCAGAGAAAAACGGCAAGAAATACATCTATGAAAAATTGCCAGCAATTTCCTCGGGACTATATCGCATAGATATACGTCCGATTGAAATTAATATGATATCTAACCAGAAGTTAGATAATAGAAATCATTTACTCTATGGCATGACCGATTAGGCCATCCTGGCACAGGAATGATGCATAGAATCATTGAAAACTCAAATGGACACTCTATAAAGAATGTCAAAATTCCTCGGTCAAATGAATTAACATGCTCTGCATGCTCACTTGGCAAATTGATAATCAGGCCATCTATAAATAAGATTGCCACTGAATCTCCAATGTTTTTAGAAAGAATTCAAGGAGATATTTGTGGGCCTATTCATCCTGCATGTGGACCATTTCGTTATTTCATGGTATTAATTGATGCCTCTACTCGATGGTCACATGTGAGCCTTCTGTCAAGCAGAAATGTTGCATTTGCAAAACTTTTGGCTCAAATAATTCGATTAAGAACTCAATTCCCAGATCATACAATAAAGAAAATAAGATTAGACAATGCTGGGGAATTTACATCCCAAACATTTAATGACTATTGCATGTCTATTGGGATTATTGTTGAGCACCCTGTACCTCATGTACATACACAAAATGGTCTTGCTGAATCATTAATCAAAAGACTACAATTAATTGCAAGACCATTAATAATGAGGTCAAAATTGCCATCTACTACTTGGGGTCATGCTATATTACATGCGGCAACATTGATAAGATTAAGGCCGACAGCCTATCACAAATTCTCACCATTACAATTAGTATCTGGTCGAGAACCGAATATCTCACATTTGAGAATTTTTGGGTGCGCTGTACATGTACCTATTGCTCCCCCAACGTACTAAAATGGGTCCACAAAGAAGGATGGGAATATATGTTGGATTTGAATCTCCATCAATTATCAAATATTTAGAGCCAACAACTGGTGATCTATTTACGGCTCGATTTGCCGACTGTCATTTTAATGAGTCGGTATTCCCATCCTTAGGGGGAGAGAAAGTGGACCCACAAAATATAAAATCGGAAATTACATGGAACGCATCGCAAATGTCGTTTCTGGACCCGAGAACAAATTCATGTGAACAAGAAGTCAAGAAAATTGTTCATCTGCAAAGTATTGCAAACCAATTGCCAGATGCATTCACAGATTCTAAGAAAGTGACAAAGTCACATGTACCTGCTGCGAATGCTCCGGAACGGATTGAAATTCCTAATGACAATAAGGCAATTGAAAATGAGTCAATAGCACGTCGAAAACGTGGCAGACCACCCGGTTCTAAAGATTTAAAACCGAGAAAAATGAAAAGGCAAGGGGAGACAACGAACGAAATTAATATAAATCTCCCAACAGAGCATGATGAAAACAAAAATGAAGAGAAACGTGTTCCAGAAGAAAAGGAACATGAAAGATAGACAACAATGAAACTTCAATTAATTATGTTTCTACAAAGAGACAATGGAATCGAAAAGATGTTGTCTTGAATGAAATTTTTGCTTACTCGATAGCGGTTGAAATGACATACGATGAAAATGATGTAGAGCCAAATACAGTTGATGAATGTCGCCGTAGAAAAGATTGGCCAAAATGGAAAGAGGCAATTCAAGCAGAATTGAGATCACTTGAAAAACGTGAAGTATTCGGTCAAATAACCCAAATACCAAAAGGTGTAAAACCAGTTGGGTACAAATGGGTATTCGTGAGAAAACGAAATGAGAAAAATGAGGTTACTAGATATAAGGCAAGATTAGTAGCCCAAGGCTTCTCGCAAATGCCAGGGATTGATTATGATGAGACATATTCTCCAGTAGTCGATGCAACTACACTAAGATTTCTGGTAAGTTTATCAGTTTCGAAAGGATTGCAAATGAGATTGATGGATGTAGTGACCGCATATTTGTATGGCTCACTTGACACAGATATTTATATGAAAGTTCCTGAAGGACTAAAACTACCAGAAAATTGCATGCCCAAAGAGATGTTCTCAATAAAATTGAGAAAATCACTCTATGGGTTAAAACAATCTGGAAGAATGTGGTATAATCGTCTTAGTGAATACCTATTGAAAGAAGGATTCAAAAATAATCAAATCAGTCCCTGTGTTTTCATTAAGCGATCTAAATCAGGATTCGCGATCATTGCTGTATATGTCGATGATTTGAACATTATCGGAACTCCTAGAGAACTTGAACGACTGCAAAATACTTGATGAAAGAATTTGAGATGAAAGATCTCGGGAAGACAAAATTTTGCCTTGGCCTGCAAATGGAACATCTAAGAAATGGGATTTTTGTCCATCAATCAAACTATACAGAAAAAATCCTGAAACGTTTTTTCATGGACAAAGCCCACCCAATAAGTTCTCCAATGGTAGTGCGTTCCCTGAATGAGAAAGATGATCCATTCAGACCACGAGAAGAGAACGAGGAGATTCTTGGTCCTGAAGTACCATATCTAAGTGCAATTGGGCTTTAATGTACTTGGCTAACAATACTCGACCTGACATAGCTTTTTCAGTAAACTTGTTAGCTAGATACAGCAATGCACCAACCAAGAGACATTGGAATGGAGTCAGACACTTATTACGTTATCTTCGAGGAACACAAGATCTCGGATTATTCTATCAGTCAAGACCCAATGCGTCACTCATTGGATATGCAGATGCTGGCTACCTCTCAGACCCACAAAAGGCTAAGTCTCAATCCGGATATGTATTCACTTATGGAGGTACTGCAATATCTTGGAAATCACAAGCAGACTTTGACGGCCACATCATCAAATCATGCGAATTAATTGCTCTTTATGAAGCTGGAAGGGAATGTGTATGGCTAAGGTCAATGATCAAGAATATCCAAGAAGAATGCGGGATGGAAACAATAACAACAAATCCAACTATCATCTACGAAGACAATACTGCATGCATCACCCAAGTAAGCGAAGGGTACATCAAAGGAGACAGAACTAAACATTTATCACCAAAGCTCTTCTTCACTCATGACCTCCAAAAGGAAGGGACGATCAACATTCGACAAATCCAATCATGTGAGAATCTTGCAGATTTATTCACCAAATCCCTTCCGGCGAAGAAATTTGAAGAATTAGTCCGAAAAATTGGAATGCGTCATCTTCATGATATATGCTAGATTCGGGGGAGTATTATATGCCTGCACTTTTTTCCTTCGATCAGGTTTTTATCCCACTGGGTTTTTCCTGACAAGGTTTTTAATGAGGCAGTTAATTTTAAGCATATAAGGATATATTATAGTTATACTCCTTTCCCTAGTTATGGATTTTTCCCACAGGAATTTTCCTAACAGCATTCTAAATAGGACAACATCTGTTATGAGTTATCAGTGGACATTCAAGGGGGAGTGTTGTAAAACAGTGGAATGACCAATTCCACTGTTGACACAATGAATTCCACTGCCATGCATTCAATGCATGGTAGGTTTTTCTCGCCGTATTTGTTGATTTATGCAAATACACAGTAAGTTTTGTGCCTATAAATACCATTGTGAATACAGAACATCAATGCAATATACAATACTCTCTGATATACTTGCATAACTTCTCTCTCTATTTCTCACAACAGAAACAACTAATTAAATTATCCAGATTTCTTTCTTCTCACACTCTTTTTTTACTGTTACTTCCCATATAATCAGAGTGAAACTCAAGATAATTCATTCTTCTTCATATAACAATGGAGTTTCTTTCTGTCGATCTCCATTTTTCTCTCTCCTCCTTGTGAAAAAAAGTACACTGTGATCTTCTTCATTGACAAACTAAATTAAATTCCCACAGATTTTATTGTACGTCATTAATGGTGGCTGTGAATGAGACCTGCAAATTTGTCTCTGCTTCTCTCTCTCCTAAATACCCAACAACAACTTTGATGTGACTAAACCTTTGTAAAAAAAAAAGAACTCTCTTCCCCAGAAAAAAAAAGTATTATTTTACAGAAATTTAATCTTTTTCCGCCATTGTTGAGTGCTCTTGAAAAAAACCCAGATGTTGACTTGTATAGCTTGCACAAAGCATTTAAATGGCGGATCCTTGGGAACTCAAAAACAACGGGAAGAAGACGATGATGTTGTCGCAACACCCAGCAAAAAACAACCCATCAAAACCCTCACAACTCAAGTAAGTTTTTACCAAAAATATGTAATAATATATTACTGCATTTTAGTTATTTGGTTGTTTTTGTTTTGATTGATATATCCTTGTTAATTTAAAACCCATGTTAATTTAAGGATGGAGGAAAAATACCCTGGTTGATTTAATAATATTTTTCACTAATGATTATAATTTTGAAGTATTTATTGATGTGAAAAAGATAAGACTTATTGTTGAAATGTTTGGAAAAAATGGCAGATAAAGGGAATGGCGTTGAGGGCATCAGGTGCATACAAGAACTGTAAGCCATGTGCAGGGGGGAAGAGTGAGAATAGGAAGAGTTATGAGGAATCAAATGGTGGGTCTGGTTCTTCTGGAAGATTCCATTGTGGGTATCAAAGGGCGAATTCGACGGCCAGGGTTTGGGGGAAGGAATTGGATGGGAGGGTTACGATTAAGGGAGTGGGAATGCTTTCCAGTGGCGAAGGGACGCCGGTGTCTGTGAGCGGGAGGTCGGAATCAGTGGTGTTGATGGAGGAGGATGAGCCTAAGGAGTGGGTTGCTCAAGTTGAGCCTGGTGTTCTTATTACTTTTGTTTCCATGATTCAGGGTGGTAATGATCTCAAGCGCATTCGCTTTAGGTATAATTTCGATTTTGATTTTTGTTTTTGTGGTTGTTTTTTTGTTTGGTTTTGATCTGATTCTGTTCGATGTTTGTTGGGTTGCTTGATGAATTATTGAAATGAAATGGGTTTTCTCTGTTTTTATGATTGTGATTTGTGAATTTATGTAAAATTTTGTGGTTTTATTGGTTTAGAGTATGTGCTAAAATGTACTTATGTTAAATCGTGCTGTTCAATTTGAATGTGGATTATCTAGTGATTTGACCCGTCACTTTGTAATTGGAAAGTGTCACCGGCTTTGTGGTGTTTCTTGATTGTACAACATTTTTTTCCAACTTTAAGTTGTCGATTCACTTGTAGATCATGAAAATGCTAGATTGTTGAAGTCAATTTTGGAACTATCGATCGTGTTAAGTATTGGCTGTCTATTACATCAGTGAGAGGTTTGTGACAGTGATGTAACTATATGAGTTTTAGTGGATCATTTGATAGTTGTGACTGTTGTTGTTGGAGAATTTTTGGCTTTCCCCTTCTTTTGATTGTTGAGGTTGAAAGTTCGCGACATTTGTGATTGTAATTTACAGCCCTGGTTGCTTGACAAATTTTGTGGACTTCTTGGTACTTTGTGCATCTGGTATACCAAGAAGGCAAGAAGTGGTCAGGACACTGGCTTCAGCGTCTAGCATATTGATTTCTTGATTAGAGAATATGTGATCTTATCATATTTGTGTCTTCTCTAGGTCAATAATTTCCACAGGTAGTGGGTTTTGAAATATTTATTGGACTGTATGTGGGATATGATGCTTACATTCAACCACAAAACAAGGGCTTTTGTGGGCCTCTCTATTAAGCCATAAGTGGTCTGTAATATGTTGTTAAAGTGCTCTCCAGCATGATTGTGTTCTGTTTGTCATGGACCCAATCACTTTTCTCTGTAAACTGTTTCTCTTAGGTTTCCTCATCATTTTTTAATACAAATTTTCTAATTGACTCTTTATATGGTCTTTCTTTTCTATTTTCGAGCTCTTATCTTTTCTTCCCGAGGTTGGGGGGGGGGGGGGAGATGGCTATTTATTGGCAGAAAATGACTATGTATGTACTAGGGAGTGGCTGAAATTATGTTCTTGTACTTCTTTGGCTCTTCTTTCAAGTTGAAGCAAATCTTGCCTGAGCCTTTTGCACATACCCTTCAAATTTTCTCGCATTCAGAATGGGTTTCCTAGTGTTACTGCTTTTGTACAGATTTTGATACTCCCACAATCCCAGCTTGGAGATGACTTTGAGTTGGGTCACGAAGATTAGTAAGAGAAAATAATGGGTGGGTGGAGGTGGGTCCCAATTATAGAAAAGAAGTAAAAGACAAAGAGGGTAAAAGTAGAATGTTTAGCTCGAGCATCTTCTTTTGGCTCATTTTAATCTTGAGCAGGGATGGAGGGAGTAAGTGACTGTGAACTAGATGTAATTTTAAGACCGTGGAAAAGAGAGAGGATTATAATTTAAGAATGTTGCATGCCCTTATACTTGTGTTTCGATGTTCTGGAATCCCAGACCCAGTTGACAAAAGATGTGCGTATCAGATGGATTGCTTACAGCATATTAAAGTGCTCAAAAATTCAAACTAAAACCCTGTGCTACAAAGGTTAATACTATCAAAGGGTATGCTTTGCTTAATTATTAACATAAATTACGAGTGTCACTAGGACAAGGAGATGTTTTAACCTGCTTTATTCAGCATATTGCTTTGGTATCTTGAACGAAAAATCATGTGGAAGAAGGGAGATGCAATACCTGCAGCTGATTGTGTTTTGATTGATTTAGCTTGAAAAAACTTGCACTTTATGTTTTCCATGAAACGTAGTTGGTAACTAGAGAGTATAGTAAAAAGGATTGTGATTTGTTGTCAACAGATCTACGTAGCACAACAAGTGAGAAAAAGGGATCCCAAAGCCATAATTATAATTTATAAGTATCTTTAGCAATAATGATTTTCCTAGAATCAACAAGGTTTACGGGTTTACCTCATTTTGTTTCGCCTGATAGAATAATGGCAAGTAGTCGTCAGATGCTTTTATGATATCTTAATACACTGTTATCTGTGGAATTTTGAAATTTGAATTGTATCTTTTGAAGTTCTCTAATTGTCAGAAATATTTGCTTTTAATTTTAAGAGGGGGTCCGTTATCTATTTGCATTGAAGGCAAAGTCTTTTTGATGATATACACTGCATATTATTACAATTTGTCATTTTTCTACTTCTTCTCTATGTTTGCATACTTTTTTTCTGTGGTTCTCCTTGTTCAATTGAGTATGAAGGTAAATAAAGTAAAGAAGCAGAAGATTATTAAATTAATTTCTTGACATTCTAATTGTTATGCCTAAATACTATGAAAGTACACACAGATGACACCAATAGGGTGGATACATATTCTATTGCTTAACTGGCCTTCAGAATAAACATTGCTCTCTAGTTTTCTTATTGTCTGAATAACATATTGGCGTTAATCTAGCAAAGCAAATTGCTCTCGTGTTGTCACTCCTCATTGTAGTCTGTAGATATGGTTGTCCCTTTTGAGGCACCCTTCAAATGTAAGATTGATCTTTGAATTTAAGTAGAGGATTGCTTCTTTATGAACTTCTAATTAGTTATCTCTCCCTTCTTCCAAAAAACTTAAAAAGCAGAATGTTCTTAACCTAATTTTCACGGGAAGAAGTATGCCGCTCATTTAATCATGTGGCCTGATGTTTCTAATCTTGCTTTGCTGCCTTTTTGTTGCCTCGAGCTTTCCAGGAAACGGAAGCTCAAAAATGAGCTTTTGTTTCTCAACAAATCATTGTTTGCTTACTAGGAGCTTTATGGTCTTATAATAATGTGAAATCACTACCTTCTTTCTTCATGCCATGTTACTCTTTTGTCTTCTCAGCCGTGAGCTTTTTAATAAGTGGCAAGCTCAAAGATGGTGGGCAGAGAACTATGACAAGGTGATGGAACTTTATAATGTTCAAAAATTCAATCAACAGGCTGTACCGCTAGCAACCCCTCCTAGGTCTGAAGACGAGGTGAGCTCTCATTACTTTTATGGTTATACCTTTTCAAGAGTTGATTTTTGTTGTTAGGAAATGAGGAATGAGATAGCAGGCCTCTGTACTAGGCAAATTCATGTATAAGGATGGTTTCATGCTGTTTTCTGTGACCGGAACTGAGAATTTTAGTGGGCTTTCTAAATATGCAATCTTTATTTTGATGTCCGAGCTTTTGACATTTCTGTAGATCTCGAAGATTGGATCTGCACAGGGTAGTCCTGCAACACCCCCATTGAGTAAAGAATGTTTGCCTCGGAACTTCCATCGTCCAACAGGGTTGGCATATTCTTCATCGGATTCACTTGATCAGCATGCATCTCGCCAATACTATGAGTCGTGTGGACTTGCTTCGACGCCTAAGCTCTCTAACATTAGTGCTTCAAAAACAGAGACATCCTCAATTGATGCATCTGTTAGGAGCAGCTTATCAAGAGAGGTAGATCACTCGGGTGAACTTTCGGCCAGCATAGCTAGTGACGTTGAGACTGAATGGGTTGAGCAGGATGAACCTGGGGTCTACATCACTATCAGAGCATTGCCTAATGGTTCTCGGGAGCTTCGACGTGTCAGATTCAGGTGAGCATTAGTAATAATAACAAATCTGTCATTAGCCATTGGTTGTGTACCCATTAATCACGAACTCTGAGCAAGTACCATTAATCTCAATTAAGATTCTGAATTTCCATAGATACTAATGATAAGCTTATCTGATTAGTCACTACCAAAGGGAAATAAAAGAAAAAAACCCCTTGTGAACATTAGCTACGGTTTCAGGATTAAGATCCCAGAAAGCAGTACGAGAGCAGGATTCAACAGCGCCAGAGTAGTCTGCTCAGTTGCTGCCTTCTACCCCTGAGTCTCATCATCTAATTTTAGTTTCTTCACTGAATAGTTGAGTTATAACTAATTATGGGTTTGGTGAACATGTCATAACTCATAAGCACCATCTTATTTAGTGGAAACCATTTTCCTATACCATCATGACCATTGACTTATTTATTTCCCAATCTCCCATGCCTTGGTTATTGACTTAGTTTCCATGGAGTCGAAAGACAATGTCTAAAATGGCCCTTGAACATGCTGATTTGATGCAATTAATTTGATTCCTTGATGCAGTCGAGAGAGATTTGGTGAAATGCATGCAAGAGTATGGTGGGAAGAGAACAAGGGCAGGATCCAGGAACAATACTTGTAATCTAAGCTGCTCTTCGACTTACTGGATCTCTCCTAGGCGCACAAGAGTTCAATTAAGGAAGCAGAAAGACTGATGGGGAATATTGAACACACATACAGGAAACGTTTTTTTTTTTTTTAACCTTGGGTTTATATATAGTTTTCTAAATATAGATATTAATGTAGTTGAAGTTTGGTTGGAGCATTAGGTAGAAAGATGTTCAGAAATGAGCTCGGTGAATACAGAAGTTGAAGAGAAATTTTGGTATGAAATGACTTTGTAAAAACTCCAAGTAGCTCGATTCACAGAAACTACTTACTCGCATGCGAGAAATTAGTCGAACTATACTCGGGACCTTCCAGTACTTTGTGTAAATCTTCTCCATGTTTAGACGTTAGAGTAATTTCGAACGAATTTGATATATAATGAACTTTTAACATGCTTGATATGTAGCTTAACTTTGTTAAGCCAATTGTAAGCAGTGATTATGATTCTGTTATGTGCAGAGTATAATGTACGATTAAACTCTTACCGTGAATGACATTCTTCATAATGTGTTTTAAGTCACCCTTTTGCAAGTCTTCGTTGGAAGTCATTGCACCATAATTCTCTGCAAAGTTGACTTAGCAATCATAAATTTCCCTTGTCACACGATACATAATATTGATAGAAATGTCAAGCTCTTTATTACTTTTCTTTTTTTCCTTATTCTTCGATGAGTGTTAATCTTCTTTCTTCATAATTATCTATATAGTTGACATAGGACGTCATGACTTTGCATGTTTTGTGGTGTAGTTGAGCCAATGATACAGCCGTCCACTAGAATATGATTTTGATCAACAATTCACAATTTCAATCTTGTACTCAATATAGCACGAGCTACCAAGTAGGAAATTATAACAACAATAATGATCAAATCGAATCATACATAAGCATTTGGGATTATCAATTAGAAATGACATACTCCTCAGTTTCTAACTTAAGTCGTATAGCTTAATTTTTGTTTTACGTCTTTAAAACTCTAGCTTTTCAGCTTACATAGTGGATTAATTTGAGGTGTTTTATGTTGAACTATACTAAGTATTAATTATTAACATTATAGTTACTTCAAAAGAAGTCAAAATTTACACCTTTTGTATATTAGGTGCTGAAAAGGATGAAACTAAAATAACAATATATCAAGCACATTGTTTTGGGTTCTCCTTGGTTTAAGTAGATAAATAAATTGTAAATGCTAAAGTAATGACAAAAGGAATCACCATTCCACGAATACCAATCTATTCGAATCTATTAAGCTTAGTTCAGATCAGATAACACCTTTAATGACCGAAACCATCAACAACATAAACACCCAAAATAGTTTCTATTACCCTAAAAACTTGCCAACATCATAGCTCCTACCCTCCTAAGTTGAAAATTATTGACATTGCACCAAACCAAAAAACTTTGTAGAAAATGAGAATAAGAAAGAAAAAGGTTCCAAAAATCCAAACATAGTAGTGGGCTAAACTCTAAAGACTCCAACTTTCTAACCCAAATTCTGTTCAAATTTCCAACCCATTTTACACACCCAAAAGAGGGAACTTCAAAAAGTTGGCAAGAAATCAAAAAACATTTTAAAAAATATATATTTTTGAAATAAAATAAAAAACCTTCCTAAAATGAAGCATTGAAGACCAAAAAGGTGGAAAAATTAATTCAAAACCCTTAAACTCTTGTATCTCTCTCCCCCAAAAAAACTTCCATCTCCCTCTTTTTTTCTCTCTCCTCTTTCTCTCTTCTTCATTAGCTTTCTCTCTCATCTAATGCATAGCAAACCCTAAAACCCTAATTTAACATACCCTCTTTCTTTTTCTTAGGGTTTTACTGATTTTCATCTTATATTAGTACGTAAATTTAGGGTAAAAAAATATTAAATTTTGCTGCTTTTTGTTTTGTTTTTGTTTTTGCGCGTGTTTTTGTTTTTTGTTTTCTGGGATAAAAATGGTTACTTTGTTGAAGACTGAAGGTGGGACGCAAATTGTTTCGGCTAAAGTTCAGAAAACTATTCAATCGATCAAAGAAATTGTGGGTAATCATTCTGATTCTGAAATTTACAACACTCTTCAAGAAAGTAATATGGACCCTAATGAAACTGCTCAAAAATTATTGAACCAAGGTAAATTTGTGTTTTTTTGATTTATTTCATTTGTGGGGTTTGTAATTTGTTGCCATTTTATTGTGTGTGTGTTTTTTGGGTGGATATTGTTAACTATTATTATGGTAATGGAAGGGTTTTAGGTACTGATGTACTATTTTAAGTAGCTAATTGAAGTTCAAATAAATTTAAAATTATGTGAAAAAGTGCTTAATTGGTGGGTGTAATTATGGAGTTTTAGTAGTTAAAAGTTTAAATGTTGTCATTTTTTTCTTTGGGTTTTGATGATTGAGGTACTGTATGTGTTTATTATGTCTTTTTTGTTCATTTGTGCTTTTGGGAGCTGGGAAAGAAGAGAAGGGTAAAATTATAGTGCCCTTCTTTTATGTAAAGGAGAATAAGCTGTTAAGTAGAAGGAATGAGGTCACTTGTGTCGAATGCCAAGTAGTTATACTTATGTCCATGTTCTTATAGCTAGTTGTTTTAGTCGATGTAAGGCATTGGTTTCGGATGCTCTAGTTTTGAAATGTGAAACCCTTTTTGTTTGGAGACTATAGTCACATATGCTATTTTCAGATGCCCAAATAAAGATGCTACCTTTGTGTAATAGCATCGTTTACGACTGGGGTTTGATGCCGTAATTGAGGTTGATTGATCCAAATATTATAGTGTCTTTTGTTAAGATTATGTCATTATTTTTAGTGATGAGGGTTTAGAGGATATAACTTTTGTTTGAGATGGAGGATGCATTATTGCTTAATTGTCAATCTCCTATTAGTGGTTTTCAGGAGGAGTTTACATGCATGTCTATGCAACATCTAGTTGGGTAGTTTGGAAAAACCTTATTAGTAAACCATCTAATCTTGCTGTTTGGTGAGTTGTAGTGTGTTAGTATATTGTTCGTTGACTGAATGTGTTAGTTAAAGTCAAATTAACAATTGTAAGGATACTAAATCTGATGACTTTCACCTGTCAGATCCCTTTCATGAAGTGAGGAGGAGACGAGATAAGAAAAAAGAGGTAATTTGTTTTTGAATTTTACATATTTCTGGTTCATTTTTTTATGTAATGATTAAGCAAGTGAACTGTTCGTGTTCAGACTTTATAGCTCATATTGTTGCTGCTGGAAGTTGTTGCCTTGCGTTGTTTTCATTATTCACATTGACTTTGGCTCTTTGTGGTTGTTTCCTTGTAAATTTTTGAATGCAAGTTGTTATACCCCCTTGACCTCTTAAACTTTGAATCATCCCTTTTGTTTGAGTGTTGCAAGTGGATGTGTTCCTTTACCGGGTAATGGGGTCAGCTTTTTGTTTTAGCTGTAGTTTACGACTCATTATGTATTTACGTTGTAAATGCTGTCCACTTCAGGTTGGCCTCAATACTTGCTATGAACATCTGCTATAGAACTTTTGGATTGCCATTTTGAGTATAGAATTGCTGGTCCATAGTCTCCATAGAGACAGTTGCATATTTGACTGTACATTGACACTGTATTCAGTTCATTGGTCGTATTAGTGTCTTAAGGTCCTGAGGATGCCACTTTATAATCCATATTGTCATGTATGATTGTGCTTTATCTTCACTCTTTTAATTTTGTTATAGACTAGGATTGATTGATTAAGGGTTTGAGTGCACTGTTTACTGAGTGTACATAAATGCATAAAAATCATTTTAAAGGTCTTGGATACTGAATATGTGGCATTATTTTGCAGAATGCAGGATATAATGATCACTTTGAACCGAGGAAACGTTCTGAATATACAAGTCAAGGGGTGAAACTCTATGGTTCTGATCGTAATGTTCACAGAGGTGGCTATAAAAGGAGTCCTGTAAATGGTAAGTGAATTTTTGAGAAATGAGAAAGCTTGTTTTTTTTCTAATACCCTCAGATTGTTTCCTATTTAATACTAGTAGGAACTTTATGGACAAAGACCTTTGTGTGATAGAATATAGATCTCATTTAGATATAGGAATAGATCATTTCTTTGGTACCGATTTTGCTACCAGCACTCGGTTTTTTCAATTTATGGTGGCATTGGTTTGCGTCAAATTTCGGTTGCTTGTTGGAATTGTTAACATTGTGATTGTTACCCTCCAATTGGCGTTGAAATTGTCTGCAACACTTTCTTAAATTTTGTAGTGTTCTTTCGAGAATGTTCTTGGGAATAGTATGTGTTGATCACTGAGAAGGCATGCATGACAGACATAACTGCCTTTCCCCATTATAAAGTTGCAATAGGTAATTGATGAACAATTAAGATCAATTGGTGGTGAAAACTGCAGAGCTGGTTTGTTTCATGTTTTTCACTTCTGTTTTAATGGATTGCCATCCTTTTGTTTTTCTTTGAGATGTTTTGATGTTATTTGGGTTAATTTCCGTCTTCTGATGGAGGATGACAAAAACTAGAACAATATGGCAAATTCTAAAATGTTTGAATCATGTTAGGTTTGGAGGATAGATGTAAAACTGATACATTTGGTGTTCTCATGTAAGATGTAACATACGGAATCCTATCTTTGATAATTTTGGACATAGTTGAAGCTTGAACCTTTGTAACATATAGAATCCTGCCTTTCCCCATTGTAAAGTTGCAATAGGTAATCCTCCCTCTTGTTTTGCTCTGTCCCAATTTATGCTTCACTTTGTATTGAATACGTATATCTGCAAACATCTTTCCTTATTTTCAACAACATATATTACTCCTGTATATTTGTGAAAATACCTAATGTAGGATATAGAACAAATTTCAGATGAGAGAGTGTATCAATAGAATAAGTAATTCTCGTTTCTTTGTAATTGATAACACTTTCTGCTCTAGATGCAGGAATGAGTCAGGAGTTTCGTGTTGTGAGAGACAACAGAGTTAATCAGAATTCTGAAAGAGAAGCTAAGCCTTCAACTCAAGCTTCATTGTTGGCCAATGTCCAGCGGATTAATAATGCTTCTGAGAGAAGGTATATTTCACTGTCTCATTTATATCTGCATTTTCCAATTTCCATGGCAGATATGCCTGTCGTCTTCTTTTCTTGTGTTCTTTTATTTATATGCTTTTTTCTTCTTTTCCTCTGGCCTGGTGGAAGTATCCTCATTTGTCAACGTAGTTATTGTTTTGAAGACTCGTCATCAGATTATTGCTGTTGTTGTGCTGTTGATATATTTGTATTCTCTTTAGTTATGTGCATATTGAAGGATGGTCCACACTATTGTTTTTCCATCATTTTATCTTCTGCGTTCTTCATTGAATATACTGACCTTTTTTTCTATTTTTATCTCTCTAACGAAAAGCGTCTGACTGCCTATCATAGATTATCTGTGTATATCTCAGATAATCTGGTTCGTTGTGGTATGAGAAATGGTATATCAGGTGGGATAATGTACATATGTGCTGCTGTAATTGCATATGGTTGTTTTCCAATATGTTTGTTGAATTTGACCTGTTGCTTTATGATTCCTAATAAGAATTATGCTTATCATTCTTTGCTGTGTCTTCTTTGCTTTCCTGTTTCCTGAGTTGCCTGTAACTGAATCTCTATTACAATGTGGCAGTTCATCTGTAGTGCCAAACTATCATAGACACCCAGGTAGACGTTTTCAAACTCCCAACGGGATGCGTGATTTTCGGCCCAAAGTGTCTCGGGACTCTAATACTGACTCTCGAAATGGACATTTTGAGAAGAAATCAACTGTTACAGGTTCTGAATCTCAGGTCACATTGATGAAGCCAAACAATTTGCACTCTCAAGCTGGTGGTACTGTATCTTCCAGTGCTGTAGGTGTTTACGCTTCTGCTTCAGATCCTGTGCATGTTCCATCTCCTGATTCTAGATCTTCTACAGCTATTGGGGCGATAAGGCGTGAGGTTGGGGTTGTTGGCAGTCGTCGACAATCTTTGGATAATAGTTCAAAGCAGTCTCTTCAGCAAAGTAATTCTAACACTAATTCAGTCTTGGGAAATTCATCAGCGGCAGAACCATTTCGTCAGATAAATGTTGTTTCTCGAAATGACCAAACTCATGCTACTGCTGTGGAACCTGTAGTGGTTAGCTCTACTGGAAGCAGATCAAGCAGTCACTTCAATGGTAGATTGCATCAGCAATCTGTTGGTCATCAGAAAGGTACGTTTTTCTTTAATTGCTTATCTGCGAGAAGTGAAAAGTTGCGTGGTATCTCAATTCTTATCTAGCAGCTGATAAATCAAACTAGTTCAGAAAATGAACCTTGAAATAGAACTTCTGTACAGATCCTCATAGAGTAGCATCAGAGTAAGTGAAACGATTCTATTGAACAAAGCCTCTCAACTTGTCCTATGTCTTAAAATTCTATCATTCACAGCTAGCCATAAGCCCAAAGAATCACTTAGAAAAGTGATCCCTGAAAACCTTCCTCTTCTAAACCTCCCAACAGGACAACAGTGACTTAGTTGATGTGAAGCTGGTGCAGTTCATAAGGTGTGCAAAAATAGAATGTGAGTCGACCCATTGAACTACCAAAAACTCGTGAAACTCGGTACAAGTGGAACATAGCTGCATGCGGTGAAAAAACAATCTCTGAACTCATAATCACAAAGTATAAACACGTTTTGGCACGAAATATGGAACTTGTCACTTGTGGAGTCTTTTAGAATTTTAGCTATTTTTGCAGATGACGTTGAGCTTTCTTGAGACCTGAAGTAAGGTTCTGTTCTTTTGGACTGAATTAATGAAAATTTAGTTCAGACAAATTTACTTCAGTTCTCAAAAATTTAGCTTAGTTCAGTTAGTTTCCTATCATAATTTTAATTCACTTCAGTTCAGTTTACACAAATCAAGTTCAGTTTTGAGGAGTGGTGTAGCTTTGAGGAGTATGATTAAGTTTTCTTGTTGAAGTGGGGGTTATAATGTCTTCAATTTTACGATATATTTTTCTTTTTGATATAAGTGGAGAAGTTGCACATGTAGAATATAGCCGAGATCCAAGCTGTTCATGCAGAGGTCCACGTGGTTGCTTATTACAAGTTATCGTGGAGTCCGTGCTTCCCCATAACCTGCTAGAAGATATTATTGTTGCTTTGAGAAGGGGAGTCGAATTCTCTTAGCAGGGATTCTGGTGACGTAGTTTTGTTTGGATATGGCATTTTTCTTCATAGAAAGTTAAGGAAGCTGAATAGATACCGCTTTACCATTCATATCCAAATGTTTGAGAGTTGAAGTTCATGCAAAAATCTTTGCCTTTTCTTGGGCCTCTCAATTTTCAAATCTGGTGGCTAAAGATTTGTAAGATTTATGTTGAGACTCGCTACTTGGTATGAAAGGCGTTACTAGCTCCTCATGAAAAAAGGACATTGTGGCTTTAAGGAGCAGGATCTTGCAGGGACTATGCTCATGTTTTTATATCTTTTTGATATTTCGATTTATCTCATAGAATAATTAAACGAACACAATTTGCATTGCCACCTCCTTTCCGTTCTTTTATCGGGTGATAACGAGTCGAGTCGAGCCGAGCTTGATCTTGGGATTGCTTGGCTTTACTTGGTTTTGTTACATTTGAGCTCGAGCATTACGCAGCTCAAGTTTTCAAGTTCAAATTTAGCTTAAAAATTGAAGTTGAGGTTGGTAATTTTTAGCAAATAAATACCTTTTGATGTTATAACAATGTTTATTTATCTATTTAGTATATGATAGTATTTGAAGATTCTTCATAGTCTAGTACAATTTTCTAATCAATATTTATGTTTAAAATTTTATTTATGTGAAATAAAATATGTAAAAATATTTCGTTCACAAGTCTCTCACGTCGAGGTAGAGTAGTTTGCTAGCCGACTAAGCTCATGATCACCCCTATGATCTTATGATTTGTTGTTAATTTAGGGCTCACTTCCAATATCTTAATCGAATGGTATTAGGAAAGTTGAACTTTGGTTCTAGTTATCACTTGCTAGTTCCAACCGAAGGCAAGTAATTGAGCCGAAGTCTTTCAAGCGGAGTTTGAGTTGTTTGCAAGCTGACTAGGCTCATTTTCTCCTCTAAATTTTAATGCTTGGCGTCAATCCAGGGCTCAGGTTGTTACTCCCAATATCCAAATACAGTAGTTAATATTTGCTGATTCCAACTCAAGGCTAGTAATTGAGTCGAAGTCTAAGATGAAGCCTAAAGGCGTGTTTGATAGACAATAAGTTAATTTCCTTTAGGCTACCCCCCCCCCCCTTCCTTCCCCCCCGGCCTGTTCGTCTCAAGTCTCACTTGTTGGTCAAATGACAGAGTAGGCTAGGACAACCAAATAATGATGTTGATTTCTGTAAGCAAGGGGATCTTGCTTGCCTGGATAAGTACAGATGTTGTAATTGTTTTTGAGCCAATGTTTCAGTTTTAGACACAACAACCACAATTCTGAGCTAATACCTTCCTGGTTCTAAGGAAAAGCTCAAAAAGACCTTCAGCTCAAGGGTTCTCGTACTTCATTTTAGTACAAGATAGGTAAGAATACCGAAGTGAGTGAGACAACTCTCTCAAAGGTAGCTGGTACAACTGCTGCACAACTTCAGATGTCACGTTTCATGAGCTATCATCTACTACGTACTAATGATTTTTATGATGTTAGTCTTTTCTTATTGTCT
The DNA here is from genome assembly GCF_026745355.1 of Beta vulgaris subsp. vulgaris. Lineage (NCBI taxonomy): Eukaryota > Viridiplantae > Streptophyta > Magnoliopsida > Caryophyllales > Amaranthaceae > Beta > Beta vulgaris. The sequence continues at coordinate 53,520,079 of NC_079208.1, read as the reverse complement.
GTCTTGTCTGTATAGTAATAGTTCCTTTATATGCAATAGAAAGAGGGGTTCTGTGCTGTCATTTGTGATGAATAGATGGTTTTTAAAACCTTGGTATTGTTATTTTGTCTAGGTGCCTTGCCTGGTAAAGAATGGAAGCCTAAGACAAACCAGAAGTCTATTGTTTCAAGTCCAGGCGTGATAGGATCACCTGTAAAATCTGTTTCACATCTGGTTGATAATTCCAAGAATGTTGAGAGTGAAGCAGAGCAGTTGCAAGATAAGCTTTCACAAGTAAACATAAAGGAGAGTCAAAATGTCATCATAGCCCAGCACATTCGGGTCCCCGAGAATGACCGTTGTAGGCTGACTTTTGGAACTTTTGGTACAGAATCAGATAGTGCCGAGAACCCTGTTTCCACATTTCAAGCAGTTGATAGAGTCGAAGAGCCAATGGAGCCATCTTCTTGGTATGCTGAACTATACTGGCCTATAGTTCTCATTAAGATTTATCTTTGGGATTTACGCTGCTTTTACAATTATAAGTACTAACCTTAAAAATCTGATGTAAATTTTTGTGAATAATACCTGAGCTCCCTGGAGAAAGCCATTAGAAAATTCGAGCTTCTTGTTGATTAGATCGCAGTATTTTTTTGCTTGTGAAGGTGTCATGACAGCTTTCATTGTGACACTTTAATTCTTTTATGTAGAGAGAGAAGCCATCCTGCTCTTGTAATACTTTCCTTTCACTTAATCCGTTTCTCTCGGAATATTAGTAACTAAGCCAAGTATAAGAAAAAGTGAGAAACTGATGACCTGATAGACTTTTCTTCTTCTTATGACTTCTAATAATCATTGTCTAGGATTGATTGCAAACAACTGTTCCCCCCCCCCCCCCCCCCCCCCTCCCACCTCCCCCCCTCCCCCCCTATTGCATGAACCAAGTGTCATCCATTTTTTCTCTGCTATGCAGCAACCAGCAGATAAATTCTGTTCATGATCAAGTTCGAAATTCTGGTTCTAGTAGTCCATCACGTGCATCATCTGAGAATCAGTCGCCTGAGAAGAAGGATTCCTCCGCAATCTCCAATGCAGAAGATTTTAGTGATATGGGTTTGGTCCACAACAGCTCATCGTTGACTGGTGTAAAGTCTCAGCAGCACCAGGAGTCCACTGATTTGTCCAACTTTTCTGTAAGTTTAGTTGCTTCTCTTGTCTTTGTTTCCAATATTGTGTGTTTTCTTGAATTTTTTTTATCTGATTTCTCAAGACAAGGTAAACTTGTGAGTTGTGAACATACTTATGGACTAATGCCAGGATAAGATTCTCACTGCCTTTGTTAGTAGATGAATTATGTCAGATCTATGAGTTCGTTAATTGTAATACTGCATGTCATTATTGGAGTATGGCTGGGGAAAAGAGTTTTCTATTGGCTCACGGACCTGTGACATCAGAGAGAAACACAGACCCCTGACCATTATGAGAGGATAACTTTTTTTATATTTTTTTCTTCTGTTTAGCGATGACTTGCGTTTCCTTTTAGTTGAAAATTCATGTTTCTTGGAACTAGCCATTGATGTGTTGGATTCTCCATTTGTTGTCTTGTCTTTAACAAGCGTAATGTGTTGTTTCTTTTACTTGAAGTAATGGACTATATTACCCGGATGTGATGTGACAGGACATGGCACATGGGTGCAGGTATAAATCAGTGTCAATTGCCATCTTGCACTTGGATATGGCAACCTGATATTAAAAAAAGAAAGGCAGGAGAGGGAGGGAGGGACGGTGAGAGAGTGCGTGATTTCACTTTAAAAAATCTTGTATGGACATGTTTCACTATAAGTTTGTTGTATACCCATGTTCATATTTGCAAAAATTATCGTTTTTGTTTCCTAAGTCCAATTTTAATGCTTTGAGTTTGTTTTTCAAATAATCACTATGAACATATAAATTGGTAACTCCAACTGTCTAGCATGTGCATGTAAAAATGGTCACTTAAAAACATAAAAGGGTAACTTATGCATGAATTCACCACAAACCTACCAAAGACTGGGTCCATACAAGATTTGGCATTTTTATATTGGGCTTGAGAGGAATTTTACTGAATCTTCCACCTAAAAGAGTGATAATTAGAATGTGTGAGAACTTGGAAATGAATTTACAGGTCGTGCAGAATAGCCCTTCAGTTTTGTGATACATTGCATATGTAAATATTTCCTCCGTAACAATATAGATGTTACACTTTGACTTTTACGCTTGTCGATGCAGTACTTTAACCGTTAATTAACTTTTATTGTGTATTAGTAAAAATTATAAGAAATTAATATTATGAAAGTATACATTCAAACGGATCCAACAACATATCATATAGCAAGTGTTGATTTTATCTAAAACCTAAAAATGCATGGTCAAATGTAGTAGGTGAATAGTGTTTTTTTTCAAAGTATACCATCTATTTTGTTACGGATGAAGTATTATGTTGGGGTATGGGGATGATTCTACAATTTTCATATTATGTTGAGACGTGAGATCCACAAACTTCCCATTTCATCTGGAATGACATAGCGTATAAATATGGTGGCTTTTTCTCATTAGTTGAGTGTTGGCTTGCAGGCGTATGATCAGCAACCGGTTTATGACATATCATATTTTAGGCCTTCTATTGATGATGCCGTACGTGGATCTGGCCTGCCATCTCCTCAGGAGGTAATTTTGTTTACAGTTGATTTACTGAATCAACATGGTTTTTCTTTTCCTTTTTCTGATGAATTAGATTTGCCATCTCAATTAAATTTATGTTATTTTGAATCACTCTCCAAATTTTTTTGCTTCCTTTTTTTAAAAGTAAGTTCTCGGGTTGTTGGGCAGTGGGGATGGGGCTATTGGTAAGAGGAGGGGTTGGATTTTGGCTCTTCTACAAAAAGACAAGAAACATGTTGCTTTTGTCATAATTCAATGATTTGTCAAATGAACTACCAGGAGCACAATTGATCACTTTGGAAGGACAGTAAAGGGAATTGCATTCCCATAGCTAATTTCCTCTCCAATGCTGTTTGATGTTGCATCAAGCCTGTAGCATGTTTAATGAGCATCTTGTGCTTGTAATATGGATTCTTGTGTTTATATTTAGTTAGTGTTTAAAATTAACTCCTCGAATTACAGGCTTTACCATCACACATTGCCAACAATGCCTCCGCATCATCTGTTGGAATGGTGCAGCAGCAGGCACATATGGCTCAGATGTATCCACAAGTCCACCTTTCGCATTTTGCTAATGTCATGCCATATCGACAGTTCATTCCTCCGCTCTATGTTCCACCAATGGTTCCTGGATTTTCTGGTAACCCTGGCTATCCCCACCTCTCAAATGGAAGCAGTTATGTTTTGATGCCTGGTGGAAGTTCTCATCTACCTGCAAATAGCCTCAAGTATGGAGTTCAACAATTCAAACCTTATCCCGTTGGCAGTCCTACTGGCTTTGGGAATATGCAAAACCCCAATGGATATGCCATCAATGCTCCCGGAGTTGTTGGGGGACCGACAGGTCTTGATGATTCATCCCGTATTAAGTACAAAGATAATAACCTTTATGTTCCAAATCCACAGGTAATACGATTGTACTATCCTTGTTCATACTTGAAGTTCTTACTTCCAAATTTTCTAAATCTTTTTCTGCCTAACTACGTAATGCCCTTAAACATTATGGGTCTTCTTTGCGCCATAAATGGAATTTATCATTCTGTTGCTTTGAGTGAAACTTTTTCTTTCTAAAAAATGTGCTGATTCTGTTGCCAGATTTTTGAATTAGTTCCAATGATAAATTTTGGTATGTCCACTCATTTTTTTGATTTGAAACTTTCAGGCTGAAACTTCTGAAGTTTGGATACCAAACCACAGAGATCTTCCTGGCATGCAACAAAATCCATATTTCAACATGCAGGGGCAGACAGCTCACCCTGCTGCTGCATATTTACAATCCCACACAGGTCATGCTTCTTTCAATGGAGCAGGCGTAGCGCAATCATCCCAAATGCAATTTCCTGGGATGTATCCTCCTCAGGCCACTGGTATTCCCAATGCTCATCATCTGGGTGGCGGTAATATCGGAGTTGGAGTTGCTCCACCAGCTCCTGGTGCTCAAGTTGGAGCTTACCAGCAGCCTCAGATCAGTCATCTCAACTGGACAACAAACTTCTAAGAAACAAGATGCTAATCCTTTCCATGCCTTGTTATTGTCAGGGATGGATAATCTAGGTACAGGTTCCAAATTTCCTTGTTAATTATGACCCTAACTCTTATCATTTTTGTTTAATAGAAAATGTGGTGTTCAGCCCTATCTCTCTCTCTTTCTTAAATTTCTGCCGATACAAGCTAACATAGTGCTTTCTGAACATCGTACAATCTCGACGCTGTTCTTTCAAAAGCTAAGCTTAACTTAACATAAATTACGCTATTGCTATTAAGTCTTATCTAACAAAACTTTGCTTTGTCAGTATTGAAGATTTCCCATAGATCCTGTATGACTTGTATTGGTTTGAATGAGGAGCAAAATGTTATCAGGTACAATACCTGTATGATGAAAGTGAGTAGTTCAGAGAGGAAAAGCAGTTCCCTACTTTATTTTTAATCTTGATGGGAATAAAGCTGCCTGTTTTGGCTTTAATACAGTGTAACTGTGACGGGCAAAAGAGTTTTTAGCCGGCAAAAGATGCGGCAGTTTCTTTGATGATCCCAACAAACAGTGATTGTCACAATATCTACCCTGCTTTATTTTTTTTTGCTTTCTGAGCCAAATTGAAATGTTCCCTCAATATTTACTAGGGCACTTTTTAAGGCTCATGTTGTTTTGCAACTAAAGAACCCCCTCCCCCATTGGGAAAAGGCTCCAACTATGTAGTGCATCGGGAGATAAATGTTAATGCTTAGTGGAATCTAACTTCCCAATGAAGAATTTTTTTTTGATGGTCTTTCGCTAGTGGGTGGTTAACTCAGTGGGTAGATGTAGCATGTGTCAGCAGTGGGTTGAGATCACGTCTCATGTGATGAATTTAAAATCAACAATCTTAAATAAAACTTCTTCCGTTCTTTAGAGGTTGTAAATTGCAACATTTGCATTGTAGTTATTCATCGACAAGCTTTATCCCATATTATGTTGTAAATGTATAAGAAAAAATATAGGCGAGTTTGATCTTATTTATTTTGTCCTAATGTATTCTTTCGTAATATTAATTTTTTATATATATTTACTTATGCAAAAGTAAATATATTATGGATCAAAATAGTGCATTGAATATGTAAATGTTACATTATTTAAAGAACAGAGGAATTATATATATAAGTGGGTTAGATTGCAAGTTGAGAACCATATGGTACACTAAGTGAGACTTAATATGTGACACAGGATTCCTTGCTTTGTAATTCGTTCTTACTCTTCACATAGAAATTAGAGTTCTTACTGCTTAACATATTGAATTAGGATCCCTAGATTTCTAACGCGTTCTTACTTCTTCAAGGTGGATGTATTTGCTAGTTCCTTTTTTTCATATTGCATTAAGAAAGATGTTAGTTTCTGAAAAAAAAAACACACACACACACATACACAACTTCTTTTTTATTTATTAGGAAAGATAATTGGTCCGAAGATCAATCCTTGCTAGGCTACTAGCTTGCAAGGTACACCAACTCAAAGGTTGGGTACAAGGTTGTGTACAAGTTCAGAATTAAATACCTAACATATTGTTGGGATGAGAATTCGAACCCTAGGCAATGCTCTGGAATTCGGGGTGGTACTCCACTGAGCTACCACCTCTCCCTCACACACACAAATACTAATGGTCTTGCTTTTCTTAAGAGAAAAGAAAATTCTGATTTATTGTGGATTTTATATCTATTTAATTTACGATATTACTTCCCTCATACGTTCTGGATAAATCGTTGAGGATGTATCTCAAAATTACCTTTTCCTTAGTAGTGTTCTTTTTCTTTTTTTTTCAATTCTTTATGCATTATGTGTAATGGGAAGAAATAAATATTATGGTTTGCCGAAACATTTATCGTAAATTCTAAGAGAAAATTCTTGAAAAATATGACCCTTATTTGGAATAGTTTCTGAGATATTTTGAAGCAATTAATCATTTATTGATTTGAGGCAAGTACTTTGTTTTGATGTGTTTGTTTAGAGATTTAAAAACAGTGAGAGTTACCTATCAAGATTGTTGTGCCAAGCAAATCCGGCCAGAGAAGCAGATTTGCCACCTTGACCTTATTAGCTTGGCATATGTCACACATCTTATAATAACACTGTTGTCCTGATGTTGGAAAAATTCTTTGAGTAGTACCTTTCTTTAAGATTATATACATAGTTCCAACTAATTTTGAACTTGTTTTACTATTTGACTTCAAAATACAATACACTTTAAACAATCTTAGTTCTTGATACCATGTGAAAGATAATAACGACTATCTTTTTAGGTTGTTTGACATAGTATATATATATATAATAGATCGGGATTTCACCTACTATTAGGATAGTACTTTTAATACTCTATTATATTGATATGTCTAATGGCATATTGTTATAGATTTTTCGAGTTTTCAAGTGTTCAATCATTTTTACATATTTCTTACGCCGAAATTGATATGATCAACTAAAATTTGGCAATTACGGGTATGTATTATTATGCACCCCCAAACATTAGTTGATGTTGCTCCCCTTATATTATATCGGCTAATCTTCCAAAAGAAAGCGGAAGAAGGTATATAAAGGTAAGGGCCCGTTCGGTATTACTGTGGGTTTATGTTTTTTGGTTTTTTGATTTCCAAAGTCATATGATATATGTCCTATAATGAATAAAAAATTAATCAAATTTATTGGGAATATGATAATTTTGAAAACTGATAACTAGACAGTGAAAATTACTTTTTCCGGTTTCCTGTTTTTTGTTTCTAGTTTTTTTTTTAAAAAAACTGAAAACTGAAAACAAAAAACGATAACAAATGGGCCTTAACTTCTTGGATTATAATGTTTTCTTCTATATAGAGTAGTTTGTTTAACTCTAGTAGTAAATCATTTATTAGTCGGCTTTCAAGTTGAGATTTTGACAACCCCTCCTCCTCTTTAGATACCACGGGAGCATCATTATTGTTGATGATGATAGTAAATAGTAAATGCTTTAGATGGGTGGTACAGAATTAGACATATGTATATGAGGGTAAGGATCTTTTATTCACCTTATTATATTATGAACTTATTGAAACTGTAAAAATTCACCTATTCTTTTTTCTTCTAAAACTCATTTTTTTAAGGTGAAAGGAATTCATACTAAATGTGTGTAAACCAAGAAAAATTAGTAGCATAATAAAGAGAAGTTTAACGGTTAGAATAATAGTTATATGATTTTGAAGATGAAGGTTGGAAAAAAGATAGTAACAATCAAGTTAAAAAGATTATTTTGCATTCAAAGGGATTGAGTAGATAAAAAAAATATATACTTTGGTGGCTTAATAAATTAAGAAAAACTCTAGATAAATAAACTTTAGTCAGCTAAACGTGAGAAACAGTTTTGGTGGGTTTCTCACAAAGTTTATGTATAACAGTATAGTTTTACTTCTGATAGAGTCATAGACAACTAGCTAAAATCTAGTCAAATAGCCAAACTTATAAAATAATATTTCCCAACGTCTCATATTAGCAATTTAGAAATTGAATCACTGACATATTATAAAATTCATCGTTAACTATATTGTCCTACATTCTACCTTCTTCAACTTAGTAAAATAGTTCTACTAACTCCTATCACAAAAGAAGTATATTTAATAATATAGGAGGTTTAAAAAAGAAAATGGGAAACAAAATGTAACAATCTTATCAAAAAAAGTTGTAATGTCATATTCATGACATGAGTGTATGTTGAGTATAATAAATAAGGTGATGTTGGATCATCCTAGTTTCGTAGAAGATGTATGAACAAGAATGACTCAAAACTCTTTTGGGGTTAAACATCTCCACTAGCGGTTCACGTGCCACACGAGATATGGGCCTAATATTGAAAAGGAAATCCCTCTAATGTTTATAATGGGCCCTATTGTCCTTAATTAAGGTTTACTTTTTGGGCTTATTCCCATGCTTACCAAGATAACTTTTTCTTTTGGTAGGTTACGACTCTTTTGGCATGAGAAGATAACAATGAGAAAAAATGACGTCTTTATACAAGGGAGTTATTAAATGTGGCCCCTAAAATTACTCAAAAACCTATAGTTCACTCAAATGTATTTTATTGCTCGAAATTGATTTTTTACTTGTTTGAAATCTTACAAATAAACAAAGAATAAAGATATGGCCTCATCAAGGATGTCTTGGTTTAGTGGTTAAGATTGAGCTGTTGTAATTCAGTTTTCACCTTGCACATATATTTTATGACCCAACTAGCTCATGCTGGTACTTGATTGCTCCGCCAATCAACATCTTTGATATAAATTGCATGAACATATTTCACCCAAATATCATCCTTGCCAAAACCAATGTGCCAAATCAGTTTTCCCACAACAGCTATGTTCCATAAATGAACATTCCTCAAACCAAGCCCACCATTTTTTTTTCTAATTGCAAACAATTGTCCAATTCACATGCCCTACTTTACCCTCTACTACATTGTCATTCCAAAGGTAATTCCTGCACACATCATTGATATTTTACAGCACAACTTTGGACAACATGAAAATTTGCCCAATAACTATGGATGCTCAATAACACAGAGTTAACTAACTATGTTCTTCTGCAAAAGATAGACTTCTAGGGATCCAAGTTCTTATTTAGTGGTCATTTTTCCCACTAAAGTCTCACAGTCAACAACATTTAACTTCTTGGTACTAATAGCAACACCAAGATACCTAAAGGGGAGCGTCTCCCCAACAAAAGCCAGAGAATTGAGCTATTCTGGTGGCCTCAGATTCATCCATTGCTAGGCAATACAAAGGTGACTTTCCTTTGTTTTCCTGTAAACTAGAAGATTCGGTGAAGAGGTTTAGCCCTTGTAATATAAGATAAGCAGATTTTACATCCCTTTGCAGAAGATAAGCAAGTCATTTGCAAAGCACAAATGATTGAGCTTCAAGTGAGAGCAGCCAAGGAAGAACTTAAACTCTTGCATCTCTCCAATGTAAGTAAAAATTATGGTCAGATAATCAATGCACAAGACAGAAATCAACGGGGACATTGGGTGACTTTGTCTCAGACCCTTCTATGCTTCAAAGAGAACCTTCAGGACTACCATTTATAAGAAGAGTAAATTTGGGAGTTGTGATGCAAGCCATTATGCACTTAATTAAGTGACTGGGAAAGTTTAGAGTTATCAACAACTCATGAACAAACTCCCACTCAATAGAGTCATGATATGTCACATTTATATATAGCTTTTAAATGCATTTTGATTGCATTTAGAACTCCTTTTAGAGCATTTAGGTACATAATGGAATGAATTACGTAAGTTGTGCTCTACTACTCACCGTTTGCGTGTTTTGATCATTTAAGGTTACTTTGATGCAAATTGATTATGATTACCTAAGATCAAGCCTATTAATCATTGAAGATGAAGATATTGCACAAGGATCACAATGCATCCATTCGAGACAATTTCGAGTTAGAATGAAGCAAAGAGTTAGTGAACGAAGTGTCAAAACTGACACCTATTCACTATTTTGGCCATAACTTTTGATATACAATTGATAATCAATAAATTCCAATTGTATTGGAAACTAGACTTCAAGGGCTTTCCAATGATAGGTCACACGCCACAATCCGACTTCTGGTCTGAGAGATTCAGCCATCGCAAGTTGACGCAAAATTATAGTTTTCTCGCCCGGTCGACCGGGGGAAATGAAATTTTCACAAGATGCAAGGCATGTTAGCCCGGTCAACCGCGATTGACCGGGCGGATTTGTTTTTTTGTCGTAAGTTGTGAATCACCGTCGCCCGACCGGGCGGTTTCTCGGGACGGGTTTTTTCGCCTTTTTTAGCCGGTTTTGTAAAAAATATAAATAGGTTTTTAGTATTTTTTATTAGACTATCTTATTTTCTACGTTTTTAGGGCTAACACTTAGTTTTCTCTCTCTACTTTGTGTTAACTTTTATTTGAAGATTATAAAGATCGTTGATTTCGTTTTCGTTGTTCTTCAATCATTCGGTATTCTTCTCTACTCCGTTTAATTTTATGAATTCTTTTACTTTGATTATGTTTATTGAGTTTAATATCATCATGAGTGAGTAGTCTATTTCTAGGGCTTAGAGAGGGAAGCCATGTTTATACCTTTTTTATTGTGGTTTGATGTTCTTCAACAATTGGGGTGAATTAGAATAATTCCTGTTGATTTGTTATACTTGTTTGATTCATGTAATTGCGCAAAATCATGAGTTATGTCCAGCTAATAAGAATTAGAATCGAAAGATTGTATTCAGTAGAGGCTTGTTACAGTAGGTAGATTTGATTATGTTGAGCGACCGTATTGGCATTTGTTAATCTAAGAGTTGTTAATGCCTGACCAAAGATTAACGAAATACTTTATTTATTCGAACCTCAATCCAAGTATTGTTGAACTATATTGTAGTGATTAAATTGGTATAACCATGGTGGACCGATCGATTGCCCTAGGCCTTTTAATTATTTGATAAATTCCCATCTTTCTGTGTTCTAGTTTATTTTAGTTTAGTTATTAATCCTTCAATCATTTTCTCTCTGAAGTAGTTAGATAATTGAGCATAAATCTGTAGAACTCCTCTCCCTGTGGATCGACCCGTATTTGCCAGTTTCTGCTAAACAGACACCGTGCACTTGCACCTTACTCCTATTGTTCCCAAACCTTTTAACCAAGTCCTGACATATTAAGATGTTATTAATTATGCTCGTCCCACTTATAAATGCTCATTGAGACTGAGAAACTAGGTTTAGAAGAATTTTATCAAGCTAGGTGCATATCTGCTTTGTGATGACTTTATAGAGCATAGAGCAACATGCTATGGGTCTAAAATCACCAACTGTTGCTGGGATATTGATTTTGGGAATCAAAGTTATAGCAGTAATGTTAATTTCTTTCAAAATCTCCCCATGCCTAAAAAAAATCCTGAACAACTTTGATGATGTCTTGCCCAACTATGTTCCATCTTCTTTTGAAAAAACAACTAGAAAATCCATTAATTCTAGGAGATTTATCATCTGGAATTGAAAACACAACTGCCTTTATGTCATCTGCAGTGAGCGTCACATTTAACTCTTGCTGATTAGTCTAGGTAAGCACTTGACCTCTAGCAATTATACTAGATTCTACCTTTTTAGTTGTGCCACAACTGCCCAAAAACTGCTGATAAAACTCTAGAAAGGTTGTCACCACCTCAGATGAATTATGAGCCCATGAGCCATCTCCCTTTCTGATTGTGTTGATTCTATTCTGAATTCTTCTCATCTTGATACTCTGGTGGAATGTTTTTATATTGTCATCACCTTCTTGAAGCCATCTGATCTTGGCTTTTTGTTCAAGCAACTGAGTATAATTCTTTTGAGCTACATTATACTCATAATTAGCTTCATGTTCCAGAGCTCTTAAACTTAAGTCATCAGGCTGATTGTGCATTTGCTTTTACATTTCTATCATATGTTGGTGAGTTTTAGAATACTGAACAGAATTATCACCATATTATTTTGCATTCAGGATCTTTGACTCTTTTTCAAAGCCTTGAGTTTATAAACAAGAACATCTTGCAACCTGCCATTTGTTGCTGCCAAACATTACTCACTATTGTATCATACCGAGGAGCTTGGCACCACATGTTGAAGAAGCGAAAAGGCTTCTTCTTCACATTGTCCTGAAAAGACCTCACCAGCAACGGACAATAATGATCAAAGTCTCGATCACCACTGCATTGGCCAACTATCAAACTAAGTTTCATTCCCTAGGGCTCAATTATGTCTACAAAACACTTTGTCAGTGCCTTCTTGCTTGTTGTTCTAGGTATAGAATTGCCCTGATGACTTCAATTTCATAAGCTGGCACCAACTCATACACTTCTACATATCTTCCACTTCTCTTGCTCTAACTAGTTGACAAATTCTCTTTTCAAATTGCATTATTGCATTGAGGTCACCCAAGATAATCCAAGGCTTGTCATCAACAACAAGTCTTCTCAAATCACTCCATAATGCCTCTATTTCATTTCCTGTATAAAACCCATAAATGAAAGTATAGAAAATTTCCCCCCTATTTACCACCTCTATCTCAAAACGTACGATTTGGCCTGAACAAGAGATAATATCTACATGCATAGCTGTAGGGTGCCACCCTACTATTATTCTCCCTTTTCCATGCAAGGGGTTATTAGTTGTCAGGCACCACCTAGAACAAACATTTAGGTAAAACTCACCAAGGGCATGAGCTTTGACCATAGTCTCAAGGAAACTAAATAGCCTAATATTATGAGAGTGAAGAAATTTTTTCACTTCTCCTTGTTTCACCTTGTTGTCTAGTGCCTTACATTCCAGCAAACAAAATTATCCATTCATGGTAGGAGGCTCCCCCTCCTCACCATGTTCCCCTATTTCCTAATTACATAGGCTCATTTCTTCACCGTGCCCTATCTCCACTATCTCCTCTACGTCATCTCCGTGGTCTGTTTCCTCCAAATTATCTAATGTAGAAAAGGTATTGACCGTTTCCACTGGTTGAGGTCTAGATTAAGGGACTATTGTCACCCCTTTTACCACCTGAAATCCTTCCTCATGTGTTGCGAGAACTCTCTTCTTTAACACCCACTTCTTTTTAACTCCCTTCTTACTCTTTTTACAATCCACAATTACATTGATTACCTTTCACTTGTCTCCACTCATATATCACCTTATGTTGCACTAGGAAACCTTTTTCATTCTCAAATTCAATAAAATCATCCAGCTCTTGGTTCATTCTAGATTCAACTGACACCCTAGCATACACCAGTCTCTCTTTATTTTGAGTGGCTTGGTTAAGCTTTAAGGGTTTCCCAATTCTTGCAACTAATTTGAACAAAAAACGTTCTCCCCGGTACTTCAAATCAAGGCAGGAAGTTGTACCCAAATAGGAACAATTTAAAATCTTTTTTAAAATCCATGTTTGGATTCCATTTCTTCATAATTAAAGGTTTCTTTTTCAAAAACTAGAAGCCTTCAGCCAAAACTAGCTCTCATTGATCAATAGTATGAATTCGCACAAGAAAAATACCCTTGCTAACAACCACAATTATATTTTCTATTTTGGTCCAGATTTTACGAAGAAATCCATCCATTATTGAAAACAGAGGATTTGCACCCACCACATAGCAAATAATAAAAGATTCACGGTAATTAATTTCATCTTGCACATCTTCAATATCGATCTTCATTGGGGTTTTCACAGGTAATTCTTCCTCATTCTGGACTTTCTCAAAATCAGACAATAGTTGACGAGATTGAGGATTACCTGTTTCAATGGCCTCCAATCTAATTTGATTCTTCTTCATTATTGTTAACCACTCCGACAATTGAGAACTCTGCAATTCTTTCAACAAGCTTCGCGGTGACAATGGCGGAATCATTTCAGGGGTCTTAATCGTCAGTGCTTCAATTCCATGAAGTCCTGCTACTGCTTTGAATTTATGTCCCTCAATTGGACTTGTAGGACCGTCATCCTTTCCTTTTCAATTGCTTCTACTCCAAGACTTCTTTGCCTTAGCTTTTGATCGCCCTGCCATGGCGACGGAGCAGGATAAGAGAAGGGTCTCTTATCGTGCAACGAGAGAGAAAAAAATGTGGGAGAAGAAGTTTTAAGATGGATGAGTTTTCCTAATTGAAATTTATTTTCCTATTTTTCATTGATTCGAAGCCTAAATCACGTGAACATATGTCGAGAAAAGGTAGTTTTGTTGTCAATTATGACATTCACCGCACTCAAGTCAATAGTCTGTGGTGTTCTGACTACTAGTCAAAGTTGGTGGCGCTGGATGCACCCACGCCATATGCATATATTTTTTTTTGAAATAGACATTAATTCATTGATTCACGTCATACGATATCTACAAAAGAAGTCAAAACTAAACAAATACATATCAAAATGAAATAAATACAATTCTAATATCACAAAACCATGATCGTTGAGTAGATTTAACACTTCTGAAAACCCTCGTCTTTCACATCGTTGTATGATGCAGCCTTCTGCAAGGTGGTCTGTCGATCTTTTGTAGTTTTCAAATAGAACTGGATTCAATTGAAGTGATTGTAAACAAAGTCTTGACATCTGTTGCAACTCCGCACAAATTTTGATCAACAAATCAAACTCTTGAATTACACAAAAACCCAAAAGCAAAATCTCCAAACTCCCACATAGAGAGAGATGAAACCCAATATATGGTTAGATATAACCCAATATGGGTAGAAAAACTCTACATTAGAGAGAGAATGAAGTTTATTAGAAACATGAGCATAAAAACCAGTAACAAGAGGAGAAAAGGGGCTTACTACCGCCTAAAAGGGGGGAGGTATCCCCTAGGTTGAAAATAGGGTTTTGTGGGAGAGAAGAAAATGAAAGTAGTAATAAATCTTAGTGTAAATTTACAAGGATGAACTCATCTTACCCGCGCCATAATTTGTGGTTTTGAGGCTAATATTGCTAAATAATTAATATGGTATTTTGAAAGCAAATCCAAAAGAAATCCGGGGATTATTTTTTAAAAGATTGACATTTGTCATTTTGAGTATCCATTTTCAATAAATAGGCATTTTTTGCACAACTAATAGTAGTAAAAGAAAGTATCATTAGAGATCTTAAAAAACTAAAGCTAACGGGAATCTTTATAGTAAACCTGGGTGTACCATGCTCATGGTACACCCAATACTATTTTCGCCAAATGAGCAAAATGGGAAATGAGCAAATGAGCAAAATGAGCAAATGATCAAATGAGCAAATGAGTAAAATGAGTAGATGAGTAAGTATTTCTACTCATTTAAGAAAATGAGCAAAACTTGAATGAGCACAAATACTCATTTAAGAAAATGAGCAAACTTGAATGAGCACAAATACTCATGTAAATGAGCAAACTTGAATGAGCACAAATTATGTAAATGAACACTGCTGCACACCACCACCACCATGAATAAGCTACTTTCTCTCTCCTCAACAACTAGTATTATAATAATATGCAAACCAAATTATCAATATAGGAAGAAAAGAGAGAAAATTACAATATCATATTCATCAAATCCTATAACTTGCAACCTGTGAAACAATTTCGAATCATTTGGAAACACTTAAAATTCCATAATACACACAAAACTCCACTATCAATCTCTTGACAAAAACAAAGAAAATTACAACAATTGCATAAAAACAACTTAAAGACAAATTCATTTGAGTTCTTTCTGAACTGAAATTGACAGCGTTCATTCCCATTTTGTTCAACTCTTTTGCTCTCAAATTTTCTCCACTGGTTGATTGCAAAAGTGCATATCACTGAAATCACAAAATCACATAATCACCATTAAAACACAATTAACTTAACCTAATCTAGAGAGAGAATGACAAAAAAGGATGAATACCTCCGACAGCCATGAAAGACAGATCTGGAAACCTCTCCGGCGAGCATATCGGCCTTTTTATTGATCTTCCGCGAATTTCAGATCTGGAAATTGAAGTTTTGATTTCAAAATTTCAGATCTGGAAGTTTTGATTTCGTGATTCCGACGAGAAAGAAGAGCGAGAAAGAAACCACCATCGTTTTCGTCAGAAGAAGATGACGCCTTATCAACGAAAATGAGCAGAAACAAAAGCAGCGGCAGCATCGCCGAAAAAAATGGCAGCGAAGCACCCGGAAGAGGAAGAGGAGAGAGAGTACTCAAAATTACGAACGTGCCCCTGAAATTTAAATTAATCACGAAAATACCCCTGGGTGTATTATGCTCATGGTACACCCGGGTGTACTATGCTCATGGTACACCCGGGTGTACTATGCTCATGGTACACCCGAGTGTACCATGAGTGGACTCAAAGCTAACCATTACAAATAACGGGAGTACTATTGTGCTTTAATCTGAAGATACTTCTTTTGAACTAATCTTACATTTTTCTTTTCCACTTTGACTATGGGCATACTTGTCTCAACACATAATTTCAATTAATTATTTTTTTAATTTTACATCAGTTAAATCATAATATATATGCATTATGAAATATATAGTGAAACAGATAATTAAAAAAGCAAGAAGTATTAATTATTGCATGTTTATTCATTGTAATACAACGATATAATTCGTTCAAAGCAAGGAGGTTTTTAGCCCATCTAATTAATACAAGGACCCGAAAAATATTTCTATCAATGGTTTGGAGGAAAGACAAAAGTAAAGCATTTGAATCAGTTGTAAAGTTGTAAGGAAAGAGCAAGTAGAACATGGGATAGATAATAGCAAGTTTTGTTGTTCTGATATTTTTATTTTTATTTTTATATTGTTTTGTTGGTTTAACACTTTAAATTTTTTTTTTTTGTGTTTGCACCCGCTTCACCCTTCGGGCTACATTCGGATCGAGGTCAAGTTCGGGGTGGTTAGGTTACATTCCTCTCCCAAGGGTGTTGCGGGGATTCGAACACGGGTCCGTCCTACCAAAGTCAGTCCCCATCACCACTGGGCCAACACTTGGTTGGTTTAACACTTTAATGAGATGACGTGTTTACTGCCCATTCACTACATCTTCAATTCTTCATACTAATTTTGCATGCACGCGATGCGTGTGAAAACAAACAAAAGGTCAATTGCGTAATAATATATACAAAAAGTTGTTTATAAAATTCATTGTATATTTTTCTTCTATTTTTTGAAAACTACCAAGGATGATATAAATATTTTGTTAGTTGAGGGAATAATGGTAAAAGATGGTGAATTTGAATTTCATTACTTAAGGGTATAAAAGAGTTTACCATTTTTGGAGTCTCTCTCCTCTTCCCTTATATAATAAAGGTTGACCATTAATTGTGATTACCCGATTCTTCCAAATCTCTCTCATTAATTTCTGCTCATCATTTCATATTTTAAAATTGCAATTTCTCAATAATATTTACTCTTAAACTTTAATTGAACATATTTTCTTTGAGAAGTTGAAGAGATGGATGAATTTCACTTCCATTAAAACGGTTTAATCTTCAACTTATTTCATGAAATTAAAGATTAAATTGTTACCAATTGATTTAGAGATATCATTCAACTCCCTAATTTCCCTAAGTAAACATAGATTTGCAATATGTACCAAGCAAAATTCAAGTTATTGAAATACAATGATATACTACTGTTTTTGGGTCAAAAACCTTCCCATTCTAATTTCTAAATGCTAGCTAAACTATGAAGTCTAATAGGATATTATTTCCAATCTCAAGGTAATTTTTTTTCAAATTGAGAATCTTATATCTTTTTTGAACTACAAATGAATGGCTCAATTTTAAAAAAGTGTACATGACTCCCGTTACGTTTGCCTCGCCCCTGATTTAAAGGCTAAAAAAAATATACTTACAAAAGTCAAATTTAGCCTTAATTATATTGAATAATAGAGTAGCAATAAAAGATTAAGGCTATTTTTGGCAACACTAGTTGAAATGGAGCTGAAACTGATAAGGTGGCTGAAACTGATTAGGTATTGCATAACCTGTTTGGTAAAATTATTTATGACTGTAGCTGAAATATCTTTTTAGGCTGAAAAAGATATAAAGAAAACATCTTTTTAGGCTTAAAAAGATAAAAAGAAAAAAAAATATATTCAGCACCTAATCTCAGACGCTATATTTTACTCCAACTCAATTTCAGTCTAATTTTGGACTTAAATTCTATTTAAGTTACTCCACCAAACACCACTAATCATATAAACACCTTATCATTTAAGTCACCTAAAATACTTCCCCAAACAGAACCTAATTCTACTCATATAAGTCTCCCATAATTCCTCTAGTTCCAAGTCTCAACTATTCAAAATCCAAGCATCTTATTAAATTAAAGGGATCCTAAATTAGCAATCATTTCAATCTATCCAAATACTATTAACAAGAGGTTGAGTAATTAATCCACCTTCCTATATCTAACCCTCCAACTCAAGGATATTATTTCTAAGGAGGACATGATGAAAGCATGGACATAAGAGGTCATTGGTCTCTAGTCTTTGCTAATAATTTTGGTGGGTGTGCTACAACATCAAGTGGGTAACAATTTTTGAGGACCTAATAAAACTCAATCAAAAGATGGAACATTATATTGCACCTTTAAATAAATTGAAGCCACAAATTTTAGAAGTTTCCACTAAGGCAGGATTCTTTACTAGCTTGAGCTTAGTGCATGAGTACATTGCATTTTAGTTACGTCGCATCAGAGTGAGAAAAACGCATTTGTATAATAATGGACGTACGTCAACATTTAATTTGTATTAATCAAGCTATCTAATTACTATATATTGTCAGACAAACTGTACGTGCAACTTATCGTGTTGTTTTCTTAATAATCAAGAATTTAACGCACTATATGCACATACGTTATATTTGAAAGAAGAAGTTCTTTGGATTTTGATAATTGTATTCAAGCCTTCATAGTTTTTGGATTTATCTCATGAATTAGTTATTAATTAGTTGTTTAAAGAGAGTTAAAAGGTGAACTAGCTACTTTATACTTAGATTTAGGTGCTAATTATTGCATGCCTTCTCATACTTGTAACTTCGAGGGATGGTGGTATATTGATATACAAATTGAAAACCATTAATGTTGTCATTTGTTATACTTCACTTGAGAATAAATTGAGAGAAGAGGTAATAAGATAAGTAGTACAAAACTTTTGTGGCAAAAATGCAGTGATAAAAATAATATGAAGTTTCTATTTTTTGCGCATGTCATATTATAAACAAAATAAACCAACTTATCAAAAAAAAAATATGTAGGTTCCATTTAATATATATAAGCATATGTAGTTATGCATCATTAAGTAGCGTGAAAATATAAAATGGTGTAACTATTTTTAGATGGAGAAAATAACTAGTTTGATAGTTAAATACATTTTCAATAAAATTAGTACTATTAAACTTCCGTGATCTGAATGGAATCTCGTCTTAGCTTCTTTTTCTTCCGACCCCATAGTCTTGTAGGAAGGTCGAGTTTTCATACTATAGCTTAGCTTAGTGTTTAATACTTGATCACAATTCTATACTATAATTCAAAGCTATAGAACAAGGACATATGTCAATTATAATGATCATACATATACTTCATGCTTGTACTCTATATTTCAGTTGTAAATTTTTATATGCAACCTAGCATAATGCATGCTTTGTTAGGCAAGGGTACCTAGCTATGATAGCTAAGACGACTACTATATAAAGATGGTGACCTACGGCTAGTAGTATAGTAGTCTAAAAACTATGAGTCACTAATCTTAACTTTAGGAATGTACTATTTGAGTTTAATCTTCATTGATAAATGCTATATAATGATGCTGAACTATATTATTATATATTGTTGATTGATCTTAGTGATGTATAGTAAGTTTGTTTCTTTTTATACGTAGCTAGGTTCTAAAAACAATCAACTATATATAAGCATGCATAAACAATCAAAACTACCTATAACTCTATATAATACTGTGCCTCTCTTTTTTCCAACTTTGTTGATGTTTTAACCTTTGGCAATGTTACTAAGGGTATTCATGCATGTTGGCTGATTTTATTCCTTTTGGATTATAAAAAAGATGATGCAATTTAATCATGCAACTCCTCTTGATGTTCTGATCTGTTTCACCAGCTTTCACTATTTACTGTTAAGTTTGAACTCTAAAAGTGAGGCTACATGATCAACAAGGATTTCAGAAAAAAGATGGTACTTCCTTTTGCTCCAAAAACCTCCTCTATAGGTATAATGTAATTTATTCAACTGGTTTTGACTTATTTAGAAAAAAAATAGGTGATTGCGTCTTGGGTTTAACATATTACACGATAACTTATTGTATAATAAAACCTCACGCATACATAATGATACATAGTTATATTATCTATAAATATATATTAAATGACGTGCGAAAACAAGAAACTGTGCCACGTGTCACTCTTCCTAGGGAGTTTTAGTTCATGTAATCCATGTACAATTAAAAAAATTAAGAAATTGCATAGTATAGAGTTTGATCCCGAGACCTCAAGTACATATACTAAAGTTCTAACTACTAGGCTAAGTTGTATTTAATGTTATTATCATAAAGTATTATTATTAATAAATTAAATTTTTTATTACCCGAAGCATAGCCCGGGCCTAATAACTAGTTTTTTTTTTTACAAAAGATGCGGTAGTTTTTGGGTTGTTACACCAAAAATTTGTTAAAAAAATTTCAGATAGCTCAAATCAATTAAAAACAATTTAATAAAAGATACCTTTAATAAATATAAAAAATCAATTAAACTATATTGTTAAAGAAAAAATTCTAAAAATTATTTTGAAAGGGATTGTAGGAAGTGATTGCTAATAAACCAATACCCTTTATCTTCTAAAAAAGAGGCCACATGCATCATGTACATGGGATTAAGTTCTTGTGTGTTACAAAATAAAAATAGAGCACATTTTTGAAGGGAAATAGAACATATTTATATGGGGCTGGTCTAAATTGTAGATTAATTTTTTATTGGGATACATTAACGTTATTGCATAAAAGGTATAGTGTACATGTGCAATTTCATCAACTGTTTCTAATAGTTAACTTCAGGAAGTTGACGTGACATAACAGTATTATAACTGATTTTATAATTTTGCACCCATGGTATTCCTGTAGTTGGCCATAGTTGTACACCTTAGCCAACTAATTCTAATGATTAGATTCTGCTTTACAATTAGACCTCACAAAATCAACAACTTTTACCATACTTAGGCTATGTTTAGTTCACCTGAAATTTTCTGATCTGGACTTATCTGATCTGAACTTATTTTTTATGATCTAATCTGATTTGATAACAAGATCTTATCTTTTAGATTTTTCTCAATATATAAGAAAAAATATAGTCATGTGGGGTCTTTTTTTATTCGTCTCTATGAGTACTTTATTAATATTCAATTAGTATAATTTTTACTAATATGTAATGAAAGATAAAGTGATTTTTAAATATAAGCATTATCTGAACTGATCTGATCTGAACTTATCTGATATGATCTGATCTGATATGATCTGATTAGATCTGAAATAAGCAAAAATAAGGTGAGCTGAACATAGCCTTACACATCTATACGTTTATAGTGATTTCAAAAGATTATTTCAATAACCTCCCCCCTTTTTTGAGTTTTTAACATGAATTTGAAACACTAAACTAACAAAATCACAAATTTTACACCTATTACATTACTATTCCAACAATTCAAGATCCATTATAGTAAGGTTTAAAGTGGAACTATAAACATGTACTTCTTCCATTCGTTGTTATTTGCTACATGTATTGTTTCAAGGTTCGTTTGATTGAGAAAGAAAACACAATTGTGGATTAATTTTCTTTATTTGATTCTTAGCATAGAGAGCAAAAGAAGAAGGAAAATGGAAGTAATATGATAGATGGGATTAAGATGGCTCGCAAACTATTCGAGTTCGCCTCGAAATTTTCTAGAGCTGAGAATTGAAGAGTTCAGTCCGAGAAGCTTGTGAGGAAGCTCAAAATATATTTAAGCTATATTGTTTTTCATATCATAAAATTTAAATGAAATATTATGGTTAAATTGTAAAACTCAAATTGAAGAAAGTTCAAACCTATTATAGAAAATATTATAACATAAGTTTAAAATACAAGTTGAGGTTTAAGGTAAAAAGGAATAGAAAATCTAAGCTAAAAAATGCTCGAGATTTTGCTCGAGTTCGAGTAAAAGTGTTACGAGTCGAACCAAGCAACCCCAAACCCGGTCTCTGTTCGTCTCATGACAGCCCTGGATAGGATCACAAATAGGAAAAATAGTGGAAGGTAAAAAGAAATACAGGTATATGTACCATTTCTTTCATTAAGAAGGAAAATATTTTTCAATCAGACTTATTACACCTTTATAAGCTAAGCCAAACAAAGAAAGATTTATAAAAAAGTACTTTTCTTGGAAGATATTTCTCTTCCCAACCAAATATGTCTTAGAATATCAGTATTTACAATATAACCTTGATAATTAAGCTTTTTCTCTCGAATTTTTTTAGAATTGGACTTCGCTATCAACCAATCAACAACTACTTTTTTGTTCTAAAACCTTTTTACATATTTCTTACTATTATGTATGATTTTTTTTTGGTGATCGATAATTTTCAAAATGAACATAAATAAATTTTTTAGCGAAATTATAAACTCATATCTTATATTATAAAACTATTATAAACCACCAATATTGTATGATCAACTTCCAAATCACCCCATAAAAATTTCCAAAATTAGGTATGGTACAAAAATACATGAAATCATGGTAGCCTGCTGAAACTAGCTAAAGACGATTATTTAATCTAAAGGAAATGATAAAAATATATTTAAACGAATAATTGGAAAGTTGGTATCATTATATTTAACGTGAATTTGAAGGGACGAAGAAAGAGAGGAAAAGAATAGAAAGAACAAAGAAGCATGGAATTCAATTACATAATATTTTTGAAGTACTATTAACTATTTATAATATAGTATTATATTGGTCCTTTATAATCCCCTTTATTATTTGTACTAATCCTTTGCTTAAATCAATCAATCAACATAAAAAATCAAATCTTACTTTTCTTGTAGCTAAACCTACAAGTGATCCTATCTTACATTTTTTTCTTTTTTCTCACTAAAAAAGTTAGAAGAGCCACGAGTGCAATCATTATTATGCATATTAAGGGTAGCCCCCACAAAAGACACCAAATTCTTTCTCCTCTTTCTAACATGCACATGCGCACACAAAGGATCCTACAACTAATTAAAGTGTGTTTTAACTAATTACAGTCTCATTTTGTACGATAACATTAATCAAATTGTGTAGCCGTTTTCATAATCTCATGCTTTCTTCTTGAAAAGGTTAAGACCAGTTCATATTACGCTATTCGTACCACACTTATTATGCAAGTACGATAAAGCTATGGAACTCCTTATGTGAATGAAGGGAGGAAGAGACAACTATACATGACCACTTTTTTCTTCTTAACTAGTGAGTGTTGCGAGCGATGCCTCGAGTTGTTTCTTTCCGTAAATTTTTGTCTTGTAAGTAAAAAAATTGACATCATAATTTGAAGAATACAAGAAATTTGAGTAAGCGTTTATGTCTACATTGATCTATTATTATTACAATTAATGTGTTAGGTATCTAACTAGCTACTTGTATAAGTCTCTTAATGATCACATATAATTACAAGACCTTTATAAGTTATATACATATATTTATTACATAAAGCTTGCTGAGTCAGCTTAGTTTCTAAGAGAGTTAGTTGTATAAATAGATGTTATCTAGCTAAACATAAGTAACTTTTCATTTGCTATATTAACAGACTCATTAATATATGTATATAACTTATAACCTTATTATATTTTATTTTGAAATACTAAACAATGATGTTATGTTATGATTAACCTCTCACTTTTCATTTCGAAGGTCATGTGTTCGATACCTTGTAACTACACACCATTATTTTTTAGTTGAGGAGTTTGATATGAAAATAGAGCATTTACATTAGAGCTTTAGAGGAGAGTGCCACATGACACATAAACATGCTTAAAGACGCCTTTTAATATATTTGTATAGATAGATTAAAAGACAAAGATATTAGAAGAGGTTAACAACTCCTTGTGTCTTCTTTTAGCACATTAACGGCCCGTTTGGTAATCGTTAATAAATTACGGTAATGGAAATGAATTTTAATTGTAATTTTATTAGGAAAGGACCCTTAAAATCTCCATGGGGAGACAGTTTTTCTCTATGGGCAAGCAATCTCACCCCTAAATTTTTGTTTTTGTCTCCAAGGGAAGCAATTTTCATTACCACTCATTCCCACCTACAAGGTGGTATTGGATGGGAATGAAAATTCAAAAAGAAAAGTGGACACTTTAGGATAAATTAACATTACCATGGGAATGGACAAGGATATTTTTCACAAATTTACACACAAATTCATTCCCATTACCACCATTTATGACCAACTACCAAATGGGCCGTAAATGATTTTTCGGGTCGGGATACTTTTACATGTGATGCAAAAGATAATCATAAGGAGCAATTCTAATACATATATAAGACATTTGATACATGGAAATGGAAGTTTGAGGATGCGAAAGAAATCGAGTGAGACTTATTATTGATTACAAATTTAGTAATATGTTGTCATATCTTGTTTCGTAGATCTTAGTATTATATTGGAAATATATATTAAAAAAAATTGCAAATCTCTATTATATAAGCCAAGGGAGGAGGTGTGATATCCTCTTTTGAAGTGACTAAAATACCCTTAATGATCTAATTAATGGAATGAAAAAATTACAAAAGCAAATCATTTAAAATTCTCATTCCAACTTGCCATTTAAAACAAGTTTAAAATGGTATATGCATCAAATACTTCAATCAAAAATTAAATGGACAAAATATTTATACCTTATAAAAAAAGATGGCATACATAACGTGCACATGAAAAGTCTGAACATTCACTACCTTTGATACTCTTTAATTCAGTTAAACCAACTACTCATTATTTTTGTTCTTTCTGTTCAATATTCATTCACAAAATATTAATGTTAACAATCACTCACAACCTTTTAATTTTTTTACATTAGCGAATCAATATATCTAAATTCATCTAACTGTTAAATTTTTCACATTTAAGTTTAATCATAAATAAAGTACGAATGGAGTATCTAATAGAATAACAAATTTTGAAATTAACGCACGCATCGCGTGCATATGAAGGCTAGTTTGCTTTTACTAAAACTCGTCCTCCTTCCCTCACTTTTAGTAAGGGTAAAAAGATCATTTAGCTTGACCAATTTTTATTCCAAAAATCCTCTTACTACAAATAAGTTATTTTAAGTAATTAAACTGTTTTTATTGGTTAAAACGTAAAATATCCGACTAAAACTAATTTTTGTTGATTCCACGTGATTCTAATTATTGGATTTTGTTAATTCTCTATTGTTTCTCACAAATGCATCTACTGATTTTATGACAAATTTTGAGTTCGACCAATTACAACTAAATTTTACTAATTAGAGCTGATTAGAATATGATCTGTACGACTGTACATAACATCAGTTTGGAAGTTGCTAAGTAAGGAAGGGTAAACACGTACGACATTATGTTAAGTCTAAAGGTGGATTTTATTTTCTATATTAAAATTTTAACACTCTACTTTTTTTTTTTTTTTTCAAAGAAAGTTTAATTCTATTGTCTTGACTTTTAGTCATTTAATTAAGGAAAAATTGACAGAAAAAATCCCAACTATAACCGTTCCGCGCACTCAAAATAATCTCAACTTTGGGTTATTCTGGAATAATCCAAACTATTTGTGGTACCTTCCCAAAATAATCCAATTTTTTATTTTTCTTCCCTTCAATGATCCTTTTTGGGTCTATTACATACAGAATAAATAAAAATTTGGATTATTTTGATAAAGTACTCCCAATAGTTTGGATTATTCTAAAATAATCCATAATTGAGATTATTTTGAGCCAAACAATGATAGTTTGGATTATTCTTGTCAATTTTACTTAAATTAAAATAATTATACCATTATGGAAAGGGTATCACATAGTACAACTAAGTCCAGATTGCCAATTGTAGCCTTTTTAATATTCTAGCCTCATGTGTATGTTTTAAGTCAATTGTTTGGTCTCATGTAAAGCGGGACGGGAACTTTGGTGCCGACCACTTAGCTAGGATTAATTCTTTTGACGTAGAACAGATTTGGGAGAACCATTATCCCCAAAAGTGATTCCGTGGACGTTTTATCCCTTGCTATATTATTGCTTGCGTTTCCCTTCAAAAAAAAAAAGTCCAAGATTGCCAAAATTGGGTTAATTGGAAGTTTTCATATCAAGCGTATATTCATCCTTATAGCTGCGTCTATCTGGCACTGCACCAACGAAGTAAGGATGGATGAACGAATCAATATCTTCAAAAAGTCATTTTGACAGAAAAAAAAGACCCTATGTGAATTTAATATGGAGCTCATATTGTGTCGGACTCGTCCGACATAATATTCTCGTCGGACGACTTCAGTTAGAAGCACTTGTGCTTCAGTTAGACTTACTTGAGTTTCAGTTGGTCTTTATTTTTTTTTCAGGTAGTCTTCATTTTTGTTTCAAGTAGTCTTTATTTTTTTCCAGGTAGTCTTCATTTTTTTTCAATTGGTTCTTCTGCTTCAGTTAGACTTACTTGGATTTCATCAGTTGGTCTTTATTTTTTTTCAGGTAGTCTTCATTTTTTTTCAGGTAGTCTTCATTTCTTTCCAGTGAGTCTTCTTTTTTTTCAGTTGGTTCTTGTGCTTCAGTTAGACTTACTTGGGTTTCAATTGCATTGGTCTTTATTTTTTTTCAGGTAGTCTTCATTCTTTTTCAGGTAGTCTTCATTTTTTTTCAAGTAGTCTTCATTTTTTTTCAGTTAGTCTAAATGAAAGTAAGTTACCTCTAAATGAAAGTAACTTAGGTCTAAATGAAAGTAACTTAAGTCTAATGAAAGTAACTTAGGTCTAAATGAAAGTAAGTTAGGTCTAAATGAAAGTAAGTTACCTCTAACTGAAAGTAACTTAGGTCTAACTGAAAGTAACTTAGGTCTAACTGAAAGTAACAACTAACTAATTAATATTAAAAAAAACACTAAGCTCTGCTTTCCTCTCACTTTCTCCTTCTTCTTCATTCCTCTTCATGAATGAACGAATTTGTTATCCAATACTCCACTCTTTAAAGTTTTATGACATTTGAAAACTTTAATTAGTTTATGTTTTGCCAAGTGTGAACCTGATGGTAGAGATGTTCTGCTTTCTTTGCCAAATACCAACTTCTACGAAATCTCAACAGCAACAAAGTACATCCTGCGATCAATTTATTGAAGAGGTTGAAGAAAGAGAAAGAAAGTGAGTGTAAGAATGACAGTGGAGGAAAAAAGGTGGGAAAGAGGAGAGGCAGCTATTTGCAGATGGAAGGTCGTCGAGGGCATTATCTTGCTCAGCCCGTCCGACGGAAAGTATTGGGTCAGACTATCTGACCCAATACTTTCACTTTAATATGATATAATCAAATCTTTCTCAATTAATCAAAATCTTCAAGAAGTTAATCAATTATTGTAAATCTCCAAAAATTCCCCTAATTTTCCATGATGAGTTCGAGTCTAATGTCAATACCACTAGACCATAACCAATTATTAAAATTTTAATTTGTGATGGGTTGTTTTTAACATGTTAAATTTTTAAATATTTTTCATCAGGTGTAACTATAAATGAAATATTTTATATGGTCTCATTGTCCTTTTATTTTATCTTAATCTTTATCACTAATGACATATGTTTAATCAAATATGGGTTAGAAAATACTTGTTAGAAGCTCAGCAAAAGAAAAAGGGATCCAAGCATATCTAGGTTCCTAAAACTAACAAGTGATCTTTTTGTAGGCAAACGTGAGAGGAAGCAGCCTATAATATCTCGACAACGATTGCTCAAGACATATGACTAGTGATAAATCTCAATTCCTCTCACTAGTAGCCTACCATGGAGAGTGTGTTACATTCAGCGATAACAAAAAGGGATAAATAATTGATACTTGAAACGTCGGCAAATCCGTAACACACATAGAGAATGTGATGTTGGTAAGTGGTTTGAAAAATAATTTGTTAAGCATATCGCAATTGTGTGATCAAAGTATTTTGTTGAATTTCATGCATAAATGTTTTATTTGTGGCTTTGGGATAAATTTCTGGAAATTAGTGGAGTATTATGCTTGTTGTCCTCCTTTAAATATGTTAATTAGAGTGTTAATGCGTGTCTTTGTGAAGTTTTGTGAGTAAAGATATGATTGATATAAAGAACGACTCGTAATGGTCTAATGATGGAGTCATAATGTCCTGATCCTAAGTTGCCGAACTAATGAGTTATATGATCCTAAGTTGCCAAATTTTGAGCTATGAAATGCAAATTCTTTCTTCTATAATAAACTTGATCTTTAGCCCGATATTCTGATTTTCTTTTTATGAGTTTGACATTTGTGCCTCACTATTACTTTCTTTCATATGTCCCACCTTATCTTCACTTCCATATTATTATCCTTCTTTTCTTTACACGTTGATCCAAAGTTCAACAAGTGCTAGCTTTTAATCTTGATTAATTCATGGTATATGGAGCAAAGATATATTGATAAGATAGTGAAAGAAGAAGATGCACCAGTTAAGGAGGAACATGAAAAGGTTGGAAGAAACACTAATGCGTTAAAGAATGAAAGCACTGCTTCACACTATGCAAGGCACAGTGTCAAGAGATGTATCTA
Organism: Beta vulgaris subsp. vulgaris; assembly: GCF_026745355.1. Classification (NCBI taxonomy): domain Eukaryota; kingdom Viridiplantae; phylum Streptophyta; class Magnoliopsida; order Caryophyllales; family Amaranthaceae; genus Beta; species Beta vulgaris. The sequence goes on along the minus strand of NC_079208.1, from coordinate 53,491,608 downwards.
AAAGAAAATGAGGTTCGAATTAACTTATTTCACCTTTGATCTCTTATTGATTGACTCTAGTAATATTGTATGGTCTAACTCTCTTTTCTAAAAAAATTAAAAATAAAATATAATTTAAAAAGAAAAAAAAAAGAAAAAAAAAAAAAAAAAAAGGAGAGTAAGACACTTGTGTTAGATAAATCTTAGAGTTCAATTCCCGGATGAAAATAACATATCAAAGTTTTGAAGATCATCGGGATAAATAATTGATACTTGAAACGTCGGCAAATCCGTAACACACATAGAGAATGTGATGTTGGTAAGTGGTTTGAAAAATAATTTGTTAAGCATATCGCAATTGTGTGATCAAAGTAATTTTGTTGAATTTCATGCATAAATGTTTTATTTGTGGCTTTGGGATAAATTTCTGGAAATTAGTGGAGTATTATGCTTGTTGTCCTCCTTTAAATATGTTAATTAGAGTGTTAATGCGTGTCTTTGTGAAGTTTTGTGAGTAAAGATATGATTGATATAAAGAACGACTCGTAATGGTCTAATGATGGAGTCATAATGTCCTGATCCTAAGTTGCCGAACTAATGAGTTATATGATCCTAAGTTGCCAAATTTTGAGCTATGAAATGCAAATTCTTTCTTCTATAATAAACTTGATCTTTAGCCCGATATTCTGATTTTCTTTTTATGAGTTTGACATTTGTGCCTCACTATTACTTTCTTTCATATGTCCCACCTTATCTTCACTTCCATATTATTATCCTTCTTTTCTTTACACGTTGATCCAAAGTTCAACAAGTGCTAGCTTTTAATCTTGATTAATTCATGGTATATGGAGCAAAGATATATTGATAAGATAGTGAAAGAAGAAGATGCACCAGTTAAGGAGGAACATGAAAAGGTTGGAAGAAACACTAATGCGTTAAAGAATGAAAGCACTGCTTCACACTATGCAAGGCACAGTGTCAAGAGATGTATCTAAAAGAAAAGAGGTTCGAATTAACTTATTTCACCATTGATCTCTTATTGATTGACTCTAGTAATATTGTATGGTCTAACTCTCTTTTCAAAAAAATTAAAAAAAAAATAAATTTAAAAAAAAAAAAAAAGAAAAAAAAAAAAAAGAAGAAAAGGAGAGTAAGACACTTGTGTTAGATAAATCTTAGAGTTCAATTCCCGGATGAAAATAACATATCAAAGTTTTGAAGATCATCGGGATAAATAATTGATACTTGAAACGTCGGCAAATCCGTAACACACATAGAGAATGTGATGTTGGTAAGTGGTTTGAAAAATAATTTGTTAAGCATATCGCAATTGTGTGATCAAAGTAATTTTGTTGAATTTCATGCATAAATGTTTTATTTGTGGCTTTGGGATAAATTTCTGGAAATTAGTGGAGTATTATGCTTGTTGTCCTCCTTTAAATATGTTAATTAGAGTGTTAATGCGTGTCTTTGTGAAGTTTTGTGAGTAAAGATATGATTGATATAAAGAACGACTCGTAATGTCTAATGATGGAGTCATAATGTCCTGATCCTAAGTTGCCGAACTAATGAGTTATATGATCCTAAGTTGCCAAATTTTGAGCTATGAAATGCAAATTCTTTCTTCTATAATAAACTTGATCTTTAGCCCGATATTCTGATTTTCTTTTTATGAGTTTGACATTTGTGCCTCACTATTACTTTCTTTCATATGTCCCACCTTATCTTCACTTCCATATTATTATCCTTCTTTTCTTTACACGTTGATCCAAAGTTCAACAAGTGCTAGCTTTTAATCTTGATTAATTCATGGTATAGGAGCAAAGATATATTGATAAGATAGTGAAAGAAGAAGATGCACCAGTTAAGGAGGAACATGAAAAGGTTGGAAGAAACACTAATGCGTTAAAGAATGAAAGCACTGCTTCACACTATGCAAGGCACAGTGTCAAGAGATGTATCTAAAAGAAAATGAGGTTCGAATTAACTTATTTCACCTTTGATCTCTTATTGATTGACTCTAGTAATATTGTATGGTCTAACTCTCTTTTCTAAAAAAATTAAAAAATAAAATATAATTTAAAAAGAAAAAAAAAAAAAAAAAAAAAAGAAGAAAGGAGAGTAAGACACTTGTGTTAGATAAATCTTAGAGTTCAATTCCCGGATGAAAATAACATATCAAAGTTTTGAAGATCATCGGGATAAATAATTGATACTTGAAACGTCGGCAAATCCGTAACACACATAGAGAATGTGATGTTGGTAAGTGGTTTGAAAATAATTTGTTAAGCATATCGCAATTGTGTGATCAAAGTAATTTTGTTGAATTTCATGCATAAATGTTTTATTTGTGGCTTTGGGATAAATTTCTGGAAATTAGTGGAGTATTATGCTTGTTGTCCTCCTTTAAATATGTTAATTAGAGTGTTAATGCGTGTCTTTGTGAATTTTGTGAGTAAAGATATGATTGATATAAAGAACGACTCGTAATGGTCTAATGATGGAGTCATAATGTCCTGATCCTAAGTTGCCGAACTAATGAGTTATATGATCCTAAGTTGCCAAATTTTGAGCTATGAAATGCAAATTCTTTCTTCTATAATAAACTTGATCTTTAGCCCGATATTCTGATTTTCTTTTTATGAGTTTGACATTTGTGCCTCACTATTACTTTCTTTCATATGTCCCACCTTATCTTCACTTCCATATTATTATCCTTCTTTTCTTTACACGTTGATCCAAAGTTCAACAAGTGCTAGCTTTTAATCTTGATTAATTCATGGTATAGGAGCAAAGATATATTGATAAGATAGTGAAAGAAGAAGATGCACCAGTTAAGGAGGAACATGAAAAGGTTGGAAGAACACTAATGCGTTAAAGAATGAAAGCACTGCTTCACACTATGCAAGGCACAGTGTCAAGAGATGTATCTAAAAAAAATGAGGTTCGAATTAACTTATTTCACCTTTGATCTCTTATTGATTACTCTAGTAATATTGTATGGTCTAACTCTCTTTTCTAAAAAAATTAAAAATAAAAATAATTTAAAAAGAAAAAAAAAAGAAAAAAAAAAGAAGAAAAGGAGAGTAAGACACTTGTGTTAGATAAATCTTAGAGTTCAATTCCCGGATGAAAATAACATATCAAAGTTTTGAAGATCATCATTTTAAGATTAGTTATTTTGAAAGGGAATAGATTGTTCAGTGGCATAGTAACACACACAGTGCCACAATGAAGAAAGTCTTATGATGTTTATTTGCAGAAGTTGAAAACCTGAAAAAAGGGTTTAAGCACGTGTTGAACCAATTGCCATTTTAAATCTTCAAGCTTGCATTACCTATCTTTATCTTACATTCTTAGCTATCAACCATGATCCTTTATGATTATTTCTTGCTTCATAACTTCGAATTGTGAGTTGGATTATTTTTTGGCTTAATGACTTCGAATTGTGAGTTAGATTATAACATAGCACCAACATCCTTAGTATTTATTACTTCAGCTACTTGCATTATTTTTGCTGACTATATCTCACTTTGACTCGCTAAACATGGTGATGCTCTCCTTTTTGATAATGTCAAAAGGGGAAAGATGGGTATAATAATAATTAGACTAATGAATGAAAATGTCTTGGTTACCATGTTACTTGTGAATGTATGTGAATGATGTTATGTTACTTTCCCTAATGTGATTAATGGTGCATATTTTGAGGGGAAAGTATTATTTGTTTCATCATAAAAAAGGGGGAGTTTTATGTGACTCTAAGGTCAATGTTATTTTGATGATGATATAACACTTTGTGTTATAGATAATAACATGTATGTATGTAACATTGATCTAAGAAAGCTATCAAGATTGGATGTTCATGAAAGATCAGGAACTTGAATATATGAAAACTTAGGTCTAGTTATATTCTTAGTCATGTTTATGCAATGTAATTAACTTATTTGAATATTGTGCTAAACTAAAAATATGAAATTAGGATGATTAACTATTTATTAGAGCTAAGAAAACAATTAATTATATTAATTTCACGTGTCTATATTTAAAGAATATAAGAAGGATATTGTTTTATTTTGAAAATTAGTTTTGAATGGAAAATGTATTTTATAAAGATTTTCGGATAAAAAGTTTTGTAAAAACTTATTTTAAAGAAAATATTTCTTTAAAGAAAACATTTCTTTAAAATTATTTTTGAAAAAAAAGAGTTTTTGAAATCTGATTTTTTGGAGAAAATGATTTTGATAAAGATTTTCGAAAAAAGAAAAACAAGATTTTTAAGAAAAACTAATTTTTAAAGAAAAAGATTTTGATAAAGATTTTTGGTTAAAACTTGTTTTAAAATCTGATTAATAATTGGCATAAGATACGGAGAAATCGTTATCTTATAAGGAAAGAAAAAAATCAGTATTTATAAAAGATAAAATTTAATTTTGGAAAGGAAAAGATTTTATTCCTTAATTTTAAGAATAAAATTATTCAAGAAGATAATCATATCTTGGAGAATAACTTTTATTCAGTTGATAAGTTATATAAGGGATAGAAATCAGAAGAACAACTCAAGTTTTCATATTTTGTTTTTGATAAATTTTGAGAGCTGAAAACGAATCCCCATAGCATAGTGTACGACACAAAGTTCTCGTAAGTTAATGATTCTAAACAACGATTGTAATAACGATCCTCTATTTGCTTGAATTAGAAACACACTTTTGAGGAATCATTCTTTCTGTCATTTTCATCATCATAAAGAGTAGCAACACTTAGGGTTAAGTGTTGGGGAGCACTACTAGAGCTAGTAGTGGGGGAGAATCATATTGTATCAAGAGTTTGGTATTTTAAGATTCAAATAATAGAAGAGTAGTTTGTGTGGACGAAGATCTCAGAAGTGAGACTGAACCATGTTAAATTCCTATGTCTTATTATTTGATTTCATTATTTTCGTATCCTTGATAAAATTTAGTTTGAGCAAAAACATCAATCGAAGAGTTTACGAGTGAATAACACAATGTAAGGCACTGTGCCATAGGAGTATTTTTGCGAAAATTGATTAGATTTTGTTACTCAATTCAACCCCTCCTTTCTTGAGTGTCACCTTGTACTCCAACAGAATGACCGCTACGTTCTTATCAATAAAGTTACCTAGTTATGCTACATATAATTAGGTTAAAAAAATATTTTCTATTTACCAAACTGTTATTCTTTTTAACAAATTGCTAGCTAATATCATTGGCTGACTCAACACAGACAATTTAAACAATTAGTATCAATAGTTGGTTAAAGTAAGCAAATGAAACTCTTAACAGCTAACGGCTAATCGTGATGGTCAAACAAGACTTACTAGTTACTACTATACTAGTGTAAAGAAAAAAGATGTAATAATTTTGAAGGTAGTTAAATTACTTTATCTGCCTCTTTTTCTTTCCATTTTCACATATATAGCATTGAACAAAATAGTAGTAGGACTTACCTTTTTATCTAAAAATATGTGCAAATTAAGAAAATTATGATTTTGCATTTTTTTACTGCTATATCTTTTAGTGTAAACAAAAGTAGATTTCTTCATAGACTTGAGGAAAGCAGGGTACATTTCTCATAGACTTGAGGAAATGAAAATGGATGTTACATCCTACATGGTCTTGTGTCTCCTATATGACTAGCCATCACAGCAAAGCAGGGTTTTTGTTTGTGGAACTCCATTGATAGTTCTTTACTCAAAAATAAATAAATTATGTATGGGAATGTAGGTTGATGGGTTATTTTCATTAATGAGTATGGATAGATGAACATCAAAAAGTTTGCTACCAAATAAAATGAAAAGAGGAAATGAAATTAAATTTATTTTCCTCCATCATCATTCTATTACTTGTTAACACACGGTTTGCTATTACTATTAGATGATTAATTTTTGTTTTAATACTAACTATTAATGATTAACACTAGTCTTTTTTTTCACGCGATACGTGCTTAAATAGTTTTATAATTTTATTTCATTACTAAAACAATGACATTTTTCTAACAATTTAAATATCAATTGTATAAAGGTATTTTAGGCATTTAAGGATGGTATCAAAATTCTCTAATATATCTATAAATATATTATAAAAGGCGTGTATAAACAAGAAACTGTAAAAAAAGTTAGAAATTACATAGTATAGGGTTTGATCCCAAGTCCTCAAGTACATATACTAAAGTCTTAACCACTAGATTAAGTTGTATTTAGTATTATTATCATAAAGTATTATATTAATAAATGAAATTTTTTCTTACCCAGAATAGCCCGGACCTAATAACTAATTCTTATAAAATAGATATTCGATTATCCATATTCCACCCTCTTTTTTTTTTTTTAAAAAAAAAATATCCTCTTTCATAATGGAAAGGTAAGAAAATTCATGTCATATCATGTGAAGCGCAAAAGAAGAGTGAATAGGAAAGTAATTAATGTTTCCATGTCATACTACCCTACTTGTCTTCCTCCATCCAGCTAAGCATGTTCTTCTATGGACTATGATCCATTAAAAAGAGTTATATTTTAATAATTTTCAAATTATATCTACTATGCTCTTAAGAGTACTACAAATCAATGTAATTTTGTAAAGTTAATTGATCGTGGCACCTTGGGGCTCACCTTCAAGAGAGAAGGGTTTTTAAGATTCTCCATATACCATTTACAAAAATTATTTAATTATTCTTTAGTAATATATAAATATAACTACTGTCACATTGAATCTGAGCAGTTAATATACCATTTTTTTCACTTTGTCAAGTGTTTGATTTAAAACTTCAAATTCACATTCATAAAAAATTCGAAATATTGTCCGATTTAACAACTAATTTTGTTTCTATTAGATGTTTAGCCAATGTACATAACTACTGTCACATGGAGTTTGAGCAGTTAATATATAATTTTTTTCCACTTTTGTTAAGTGTTTGATTTAAAACTCCAAATTCACATTCATATTACTATATTAGATGTTTAGCTAATGTACTAAACCTAGAAAAGTAAAACATAGCTAGAATAATTAAAGTAAGTTATCTTCATGCTGTTAGGAATTGATTTTGTTTCTATGCAAAAACACCATCTTCCGGACCGCCAATGATCAATGTAGTGCACACTTGGTTAGCTCTGACACTTGAATCTTGTTATAGTACTTGAGTATTATCATCTTCAATAATAATGGAAGAAAACGAGCATCCCAAAATAGGAATCATTTTTGTCTTTGTTACCTCCCGTGCTACTTCCTCACATCTCACAACATCTAAGTGCCATTGACAAACATAACTACTCATCATTCATCAAACCTTGACTTCAATCTCTCAACATTTCTGATCCATATATGTTATGTGAGACAAATCAAAACTACTGTCGTCTTGTGTTATCATTTGCCTCTTCTAGTTTATATTATTATTATAAGAAATGTAAGAAAAAAAATGTGGTGTTTATATCTTTTTTCTTTTAATTTCCATTTATTTCGATCTATATATTTTAATGGATTATATAAAAATAACTTGTAATAGTAAGTGGTGCAGTCGAAATTTTCTGAATTTGTTTAATGATATTTATATATACGTGTTTCTGTCTAGAAATTAAGGATGCTGATGTGTGCTGAGTAGGAGGCCAGGGAGCCCTAAGAGCGTTGACCGAAACTAGTTATCCGTACACTAGAATCCTACAGAATAAAGTTAGACTATTCCGGGGATGGTCCCGGGATCGCCCCTCCGACGCTCAAGTCAGTAAATGATTGAGGTAGAGAGAAAAAGTGATCAATGTCGTGGAGAGAGATGCTCTGAGTTTTGTAGCTCAGAATGGTTTACCTTTTGATAGATGAGACACCGCTATTTGTTGATGATGAGACCTCCATTAAATGAGGGTAATTTAGTCAGCTCCAGCTGGTGAAGGATTGTCTTTCCTAAATGTAGGGGTATTTTAGTAACTTTATCATAGGTGAGTTGGTCTAAGAAATGGGCCCAAACAGTGCGTATTCTAAAGATACTTTGTAATAGTATCTTGTATATGTCTTTATTATTTAGTTATGAAAATACATGTCTTGCATTTCTACTTTCATGAGTAGGCAAGACCAAATCTATGTAGTATTACGTAATAAAATTAACATTGTATCAAAACTTGAGCAACTTGTTTGATAATGGAAACTTTTATCATAGATCAATTGCTTAAAAACTTTACTTTTATTGTCAATCTGGCCAATTCTAATAAGGATTAATGTTGTCTACATGTAATGTTATTCACTTTTAAGGTTGGCTAATGTATAAAGACGAACAATTATCTAACGGTTTATGTTGACAGTTGAGTCATATATATCTCCATTCTAGAGAAGAGGTGACAAAATACCTCGTATTATCATTAAAACTTGAAATAGAACCTCACTCAAATTAAACATGTAAATTTCTTTTTGAAAAAACATGCAAAAGAAACCTTTAATTTACGATTTTTTCCAAACTTGCCTCAATATAATTAGGGGTCTCAAAATAACCCTAACTATTTTTTCAAATTGGCCTTTAGTTTTATAAATTTCTTAACAGGGTACAACTCAATGTTGTTCATCATATGCATCCTTTGCCGATAATGTTTTCTATCAAGGAAATAATAATTCCATTGTGTATAAATACTAATTATTTTTAAAAAAACTCAATAGATCAAGTTGTAGTGACACATAATTTAAGATGATAAGTTGTAGTGTAGTTATCAAATGTTATACTCTCTCCCTCCCATAATATAGTACCTACTCTTAAATATTTTCATTAATATATACAAAAAACACCTACTCATGGGTGATCTTGTTATATTCGGCTCAATGTGTACTTTCATAATATCAACTTTTTATATTTTTATTAATACAGAATTGAAGATATTAAAGGTCAAAGTTATAACTTGGAGATCGTGTAAAAAAGAAGCAAGCACTCTATTATGGGAAGGAGGGAGTATTATTTAAGAGTAGATTTGATAGAATTTGGTGGAGGTATTTTTTTATTAAAGAGGAGAGTAATTTGGTCAACTTTTTGTTGATAAAAAGGTAAGAGTGTAAAATAAAGGAGTGCAAAAGAAATATATTAATAGTGGAATCATGTTAAAAATGAAAGAGTTTAAATTGATTTGAGATAAATATAAAAGTAAACTGTTCAAACTATTATGAACGTAGCAAGTCACAAATATTTATACTTTAAAAGCACATAATATTTTTTTTTCTGGTGTTTGCACCCGGTTCACCCTTCGGCTACATCCGGATCGAGGCCAAGTTCAGGGTGGTTAGGTTCCATTCCTCTCCCAAGGGTGTTGCGGGGATTCGAACACAGGTCCGTCCTACCAAAGTCAGTCCCCATCATCACTGGGCCAACACTTACTGAGCTTGTCTTGGCAACCAACCGTTTGAGTCTCTTAGGGGACTCAAACGGGGGTAATTTGGTCATTTTAAGCCTTGGAAATTTCACGCGCGTGTTGTTTGGTACCAATGCTAGGTTAGATTGGTACCATTGTCCGAAAATTTTGATACCAAAGTAAGGTTGCTTGGTACCAATCCTGATAACAATGTGATACCAATACCAGGTTATAATGGTACTATTGTATAATTTTTTGAGTGTTTGAGTCTTTTTTGAACTCAAACAGTTGGTTACCAAGCTTTTCTCAACACTTACTTGGTTAAGAGCACATAATATTACATACTCGAAAAAGCACCTAAAAATTTATGGTCAGTTATTAGTTATTACCCAAAATTAGCCTTGAAAACAAAACATCCTTCTCTAGGCGCGTATATACACATCTCCATACCGCCTTTATAAGAACAGCCGACTCTCTTCATACACATTACACTCTCTAGTCTTTCTCTCTCTCTTACTCACTCAGATTCTCTCTCTAAATTGTCTCCTTCTTTGGCGTGGAATTAGGCTTTCATTACTGTCTCTCTTCTACACTTCCATCAATCACTCTTGTACTAACAATCACTAAACACTACTCATTTTCTCCTCTCTTTTATTTTTCTCCTATTATTTATTTCTACCCTCAACACCAACACCATCAATTTCCCCTGTTTTCTCCATTTTCTCTCCCAAATATTGCAAAATGAGCAGCAGAAGATCTTCACTCATTGATCATTACGATCATCCTTCCTTCTCTTCTTCACTTCTCGAACAAATTTATCGCTCTTTCGATCAAGATCAACCAGATCATTCCATCAACGACAACAATAATTACAAGAAATTCAGAATGAATCATCATCATCAAAGCTGTAATTACATGGAGAGAGAAAAAAATCGTGATGATTTTCGAGTTAATCGGTTTGTTTTGGATCAGTGGATGCAGAATAATAATGACAAGAGTAATTCAATTTCGTCGTCGTCGATTAATTCCGTCGCTAAATTTAATTCGTCGTCTTCAACGAGTTCGTCGGATTCTAGCTCTGGAATCGGCGGATTTTCTTCCTCTGATACTGAATCTGTTTACAATTCGTCGAAATCGAAGATGAAACCTAAGATTATGACGTTGAAGCCGATAAAAACGAACGTAAATCCGCCGGAATTTCACCGGAAATGTTACTCCGATGAGATTCCGGCGAAGAAAAAGGAAGGAAACCTTCAAAAAAGAGCGTTGAAGTTGTACGGTGATTTGAAAAAGGTTAAACAACCGATTTCTCCTGGAGGAAAACTCGCGAGTTTTCTCAACTCGTTGTTTAACTCTAACGCATCAAAAAAACCGAAAATATCAACATCAACCTCATCTAACGGCTTAAAATACTCCACATCGACTCCATCAACGGCTTGTTCGTACTCTAGGTCTTGCCTAAGCAAAACTCCGTCGTCCGCCGGAAGATTCGAGAGGCGGTCAGTTAGATTTTGTCCTGTAAACACAGTGATCGCCGTCGCTAATTACGACGACGACGATAATAAAGTAAGAGAAAGATGGAGAGACAACAATACTACTACTACTACATCTTCTTCAAGAGGTCATGATCATGAAGAGTTAAAAGTTCAAATAATGGAGAAGCATAGGAGAGTAGAAGAAGTTGCTAAGGAATTGTTGAAGAATTATCATAATGGACGAAAATCATATCAAAATGACGTTAGTAGTAATAATAAAAATACTATTCGACGTTTTAAACAACAAGATGTTGATGATGAGGATGAAGATGAAGATGATGATGCTAGTTGTTGTAGTTCGGATCTTTTCGAGCTTGAAATCGGAGTTGATCGGAGGTACCGTGAAGAGTTGCCGGTGTATGAAACTACTCATGTTCATACTAATAGAGCTATTGCTAAGGGATTTATTTTGTAATATGGGGGATTAATTTTTATAAGATAGTCATTAGTTAAATATATAATTATATATATATGAATATTATGTTGTTGCTATATATATCTTGATTTTAATTGGGTGATTTGGTGTTAATAGTACGTAAGTGATCATTTTGTTTATGTTTACTACTCACTATTTAGTAGTATTACATTGGATTCTTGGTCATATTATTTATATGGCCGGGTTTTTACTATAGATTGCATAGTTGTATATATAGTTCTTACTACATGTGGGTCTTGTTTTATTGATGGAGTAGCTAGTGAATAATGTTGGGGCCATGGTTTTTTGTTTTTGAAAAATGATACTCTCCTATTAATATAAGATGCATATATGATTGAAATATTGGATATCGAAAATTAGGATAGGATGAATTTATTAAAATTTAACGTTGGATTTTTAATTTTCAAAGTTTAGGTCATTATCTTTTGAAATATAAGGAAGAAATTCGAAAAGGAAGATGGTAACGTTAGAGAAACAATTGTATCAAAGAACCTCTTAGTGAATGAGCTATGTATTAATTTGTTACAAACCTTTAATAATAAAATTATGACACGAATTTACGAAAAAAATAATAATATTTGCAATAGTGTTATTATTTATACTCCTTTTTTTAAGAGTATTTTCACTCTTTTCATTAGTCTTTTTATTAAGCAAAATCTCAACTTAATTTTAGATATTGATCATGACACTTTTTTCTAGAGATTTTGAAATATTATTGATAGTGACTTTCACTTCTGGACAAAAGTGCGCAGTAATTCGTTATAAAATATACACCACTAGAATTATTTAGATTCTTCATATGAATTATAATTTCTAAGAGCACATTATAATTCATTCATACTAGATTCTTTCCCTCCTCCTCTTCTATGTGAACTTATTCTTATCATCTTATGTCCACTACTAAATTCAGTCAACTTAGGAAGTCACATATATACTCCATAGCCTAAAGACTAAGCTAACCTAATAACACAAGAAAAGAATAAATATTGCTTAGTTATAAACTGAAAATAATGCTCAAGCTAAGCAATTATGCATTGTTCAACAAAATTTCTACTTTGTGTACAAAAGTTATTGATGGTAAAAACCAAAAATTAAGGGGGGAAAAACAGAACATTTATGAAAAGGAGAAGATGAGGGAGAGTAAAGATGAAGTAACCATAGATTCTAAATCATGTTCACACACCAGAAAAGGGTGATTGATGATCAAAAGGAGATAAATAACCTGGGAAAATAAGTCTTTTAAACCTTCCATGCACTTCTACTGTATTATTGTAATTGATAGTTCATCCCATTCATGTAAAAACTATAAATAAAAGAAATAAAAAATTGTGCTTTTTTTCCCCTCTCCAAAAATATAATGTTTTTTTGTAGGGTCTTGTTATAACTTAGATTGGGACCTGGCCAATAGTATCACCATAAATATTCCCAACAAATCTCTGACTGTTGTTGTTTGGGGGTTGGTTCACCAATGCAACTGTGGTCAAAAGTGTTGGGCTCACTAATCCCATGCAAAGTTACCTCTTTCTTTCTTTTTCTTTTCTTTTCTAATTTCTATAATTTTTCAAATTAAATTTAAACTACTTAATTAAAAATTGACTAAAACATCACATGCACTAATTTTTGAATTTCCCTATGTTTAGTGCCAATGTGATAAAAATATATAAAAATCACGTGAACAACCATTATATTAACTTTGTATATTTTCATTTTTCATTCCAGTTTATCTCATATACTTCCTCCGTTTCTAAATAAGTGCAACATTTCTTGTTTTCACGTTTGCCAATGCATTATTTTAACCATTAATATCTTCAATTATCAATAACTAAAAATTATAAAAAGTTGATATTAAAAAAATTCACATTCAGACAAATCTAACAAGATCCCACATGACTATGTTTTTCCTAAAATGTAAATCACCAAACCTAATTAAAGTTTAAACTGTGAATAGTAAACACTATGCAAATGTTGCACTTATTTTGAAACGGAGGAAGTATATATATATATATCAACGTTTTCTGATTATCAAATTTCAACTAAGTTGCGGCAAAATTTATGAATTTTTTTTATCTCTTTTTTCATCACATGAATCTTTCTTTAAGATTATCTTTATCTCATCCTCTTCACTTTTTTCGGTTTTTAAAACTTATGTCGCTTGAGCAAATTTATTTAAATCGACTCATATGCTTACCACACACTTTGTAGGACATCTTCAATATTTGGTTGCTTTTCGCATTTAAAGAGAATCCATAGTCCATACATAACACTCCAATTAATTTGCTTGGCAATATAATGCAAATTAAACTGGAGAGCATACAAGGAAATCTACTGTCTTTTGTTGCTGGAAAGTAAGTAGTGAACTAGTGATGATGTACGTTGGTTAATAATAGTATAATATAATATAATTGCTAGCTAGCAAGGGATTAATGTAGGATAAAGGAGGGTAACAGTACTTAATTAGTTACAACTTATACAAGGGGATGAAAAAATAGAAAAGTAGAAAAATGTCATGGTCTGTAAAGCACTAGACATAAGATCCACTAAGGAGATCTTTGCTGGTCATTTAATCCCTTAAGTGAATCATTTAAAAGGTATTTGATCAGGAATTTATTTTAAAATAACTTCAGATAAATCTTTCTGTCATATTTGCTTCATGTCAATATTGGTTGGCTATTCAGAGCATTTGGTTAAAAAGTTGATTGTAACTACCATATGCTGCATGTCAATATTTCAGCTTCAGTGTGATTTTGCCAACCCACAAACACAAACACAAACTCTTCTATATTAGGTTTCACAAACCTCTCATTACATTGCTCACAATTTGTGTTAGGATTATCTCCTCATCTCTTTTCTTATGTCCTTTCTTCAGCTTATTATGAAATTTTAAATTTAAACACTTACCCAATTACCCTAATGATTTCCTACTACGTTCATTATTATAACCCATGAAAAAGGAAAAAAAATCACAAAAATTGGTCTCAACACCACAAATTATAGCATGGGGTGCAGCCAGCACTACCAACTTTGACTAGTAGCCTTTTACCACAAAAATATTGGCCAAGGTGCGGTGAGTGTGATAAATTGATGGTAGAGCTACCTTTTTTGCTGGTGGTGGGAATCCGTACTATTTTTTTTTCTATTCCCCTTTTTATTTTCATTATCATATTTTTTTCATTAATTATAAGCCTGAGTCACATGAGCATGCGTCGATCGAGAAAAGTTAATTTCTGCCAGCCGTTGCATGGATGCACCGAGGCCAATAGTTTTGGTGTTTTGGGTACTAGTCAAAGTTGGTGACGTTGGATACACCCGCGCCATAATTTGTAGTTTGAGAGCTTGTTAATTTTTAGATTATTCGAAAATGGGCCTAGGTAACCCAATAAGGAGGAGGAGAGTTTAGCCCACTTACAAGCTACGAGGTTCCATCCTAAAACCAATTGGTGATAGGAGGAGTAACTCCTCATCTTATAAAGTGATTTATTCTCTTCTCTTTCTCCAATGTGGGACACTCACAAGTGGACTTTCAATGGGTTTCAACACCCCCCTCACTTGTGAGTGTCCTTAGAAATTCAGAGCTAACTGGAAAGGTCAGAGTAATAATCCTCTTAAGGGCTGGACATCCTGTCGAGGTAAATCTTTATCCAGTAGCGATCAAATACCCAGTTTTAGACGAGACCCGCAACCCGGGCTCTGATACCATGTTAATTTTTAGATTATTCAAAAATGGGCCTGGGTAACCCAATAAGGAGGAGGAGAGTTTAACCCACTTACAAGTTAGGAGGTTCCATCCTAAAACCAATTGGTTGTAGAATGGAACCTCCTAGCTTGTAAGTGGGCTAAACTCTCCTCCTCCTTATTGGGTTACCCAGGCCCATTTTCATATAATCTAAAAATTAACATGGGTTAAGCTTTTGGTTGAGTTGGTCCTTTGACATGGTATCAGAGCCAGCGTGACAAAAAGGTCACAGGTTCGAATCTCATCCACCCCTCCTTTCTCAGTGGAATATTCATCCACACTTCAAGCCCAAAGGGCTCTTGCGTGAGGGGGTGTGATAGAGTATAAATCTAATCTTGGGATCTCAACCATCAGCTTAAGCTTTTGGTTGAGTTGGTCCTTTGACAGGGCTATTTTGCCTTTCGAAAATAGAAAGTATTTTGTACATTATTCTAAGTATGTTTCCCCACAGCTGCTAAAAATCTGAGTCGCTGCCATCTTTTAATTACTATGCAGACTATTAGGTCAACTTGGGAAAATCTCTAATGCTAAGATATGCATTAAATAAAATTTTACAAAGAGATTGGAATATATTAAATTCTTTTTAATATAGTTCTAAGAAAAACCTACCTATTAATAGTTAAAAAACGTGTTACATTACATTGAAGTATATAGGTAAGCAATTATCGTTAGGTAGACAGTTTTTCCCACACCAAATCAAATGAAAAACAAAAGTAGTCCACTAATTGGAATCTTAATTCAAAAGCCTAATAGATTGATGATCATCATAAAATTCTAAATTTTTTGGGAGATGCACTCTTAACTTGATTTAATATGAACATGACACCAATAATTAAGAAGAAAAAAAATACCCCTACAACTCTACCCTAGCAAAAATAATCTACAGGAGGACCCTTATGATCTTCTAGTATTCTTTTAGCTCCTAATTTATATTTCTTTCTATAGAAGGTGGAGGACCACTAAATCATAACATCGTGATATGCTAATTATCATAATTTTACACATTTCTAACTGTAATATTACTACTTTAATTTATGGCATGCTTTAATCTAGAGGTAGGGAACTTCAACTTAGAACAAAAGGCAAGATGCAAAAGGCTTTCCCTATGACCAAAGTTATGTATAGGTTTAGTTGTTACTTTATAGGTTAGTTATTTAATTTAGAGTACCTCTTTGATTATAGTCAAATTAAGGTGGTTAAGCTTTGTTTTAATGATATTTTAATGGATATACTATAATGAGCTTTGAAGTTATATACTTCTTCGTACGATTAAGTTGGTGAGAAATAGCAAAGTTGACAGCTTTGGTGATCATGTGAATATATAGCTTATAGGGTTGTGACCACCATTTTAAGCTACATAGGTATAGCTAGCTTAGCATGCAGTTCAAAGATTTGACTTAATTTTAATTGTAGTTCCTAATTATATTCATGCAATGCGTAATAATGCAAACATCTTTTTGCTGGTGATTTATCGTTAACTTGCTCTTTAGTTCGAAGAGTATAATAGAAGAATGGAAGACATGTTTTACGGCCTCGTTTATTAATAAGCTAATGGCAGGGTTAAAAGGTGAATAGATATACTTCATCCATTTTATAGTACTTGCTACACTTTTCATCGTGGGAAGTTTCACATTACTTGCTACACTTCCTTTTTGGACAATAAACTCTCTCTATCTCTCTCCTTTCATATGAGTCCCTTTTCTTTTTACTCTCTACCTCTTTCTTCTCCTAAAATTGCCTAGAAGTCCGTAAATTGAGAAGTGTAGCGAGTAATATGAAAGTGAGGAATTACATATATAGATAATATTATTTATCCTACTTACTTGGCTTATGAATAAACCAAGTAGGTTTCAAAGACTACACTTGCTACACTCATGTTTAGATAAATGCATTGTGTACCATTAAGATTTGCTGATAATCCGATTCATCACATGTCATCAAAGACTAATGGAACCGAATTCTGTTAAATGAATAGGGATACCTCATGCATATCATAAAATAATCCTAACAATTGGATTTTTGGTGTATGAATTATTAAGTACAAAGGACAAATGTACATATATGGGCAAGATTTGAAATCTTGGGTAGCATTATCAAAATTTTACTTGACTAATGACTCATTGAATTTTGGAATCATCGGCAGTTTTTAGTTTTTGGTTTCATGAGTTTAAAAGTCTTGTAACACAACTTACACAAGTGGTACAATAAGCTTAAAAAATTAATCATAGTTATACTGATCTTGTCAGTTTGGATTACTTACAACAAAAAACTAAAAACTACTACCTTTCCCTATTTACAAATCTTTGTTTTTAGTTTGCTAAAAAAGTTTAAAACTGCAAACAAAAAAAAAGGTAATAAATGGATCTTAGGGCTTGTTCGTTATCGTTTTTAGTTTTTTGAAAACCAAAAACAAAAACATAGAAACGAAAAAAAGTAGTTTTCGGTTTTTTGTTACCAGTTTTCTAATAAATTGACAGGTTTAGTATAAGTGTAATTTAAGTGTATCATACCTGTTGTGACTCTAAGTCTGAATTAATTTGATGATGATAAACACTTTGTGCAATAACATATGATTTATATAACAAAGATCGACATTCATCAAGTTTGGATGTTTATGAAAACTCAAGGACTTGAAGAAATTGAAGTTTAGGTCAAGTTATGTTCTTTGGCATGTTAATGTAATCATCTTGTTGGAACTTTGTGCTAAGGCTAAAAATATGAAATCATGATGATTAACTATTCTCTTAGAGTTATAAAAATAGGTAATTATGTTAATCTCATGTTTTTGTATTTAAAGAATAAAAAGGGGGAGTTTTTATAAAAAGGAATTTCGAAAATTGATTTTGAAAAGAAAAGTTTTTTATAAAAAATATTTCGGAAAAAACTTGGTGAAACATAAAAGGAGTTCATAAAATCTGATTTTTGGTTGGAAAAAGATAAGGATGAAATCTTTATCTTTCAAAGATCAAAAACCAGTTTTTCTTCAAAAAAAAAAAAAAAAAAGGAATTTTCGGTTTTTTTTAAATATAGGATTTTATTCCATAACTTTAGTTCGATCAAGAAGCTTATCATATCTTTTAAGAGTAATCTTTTATCAGAATATAATCTATATAAGGAATAATAATAAGCTGAAAAACACACGTTTTCTGAAAGAGATTAATAAGTTTTGTGAGATGAAAAGGTATCCCCATAGCATAGAGTATAACACAGAGTTCTAGTGAGTTGAAAGTACTTCATAACGATTGTAACATTACTCAATTTGCTTAACTAAGAAACACACTTATGAAGACTAAATCTTTCTATAACTGCATCATTATATAGAGTAGCAGTACTTAGAGTTAGGGGTTGAGGAGCACTACTAGAGTTAATAGCGGTGGAATCATATTGTATCAAAAGAGTGATATTATAAGATTCAATTAATAAAAGAGTAGGTAGGGTGGATGTAGATCTCATAGGTGAGATTGGACTACGTTAAAATCTCGTATCTTATTATTTAATAATTTCCTTGCTTTTAGTTCTGATACGAATTCTTTTGAGTAAAAACATTAAAAGCGAGTTAGTAAGTATTTAACACTGTGGAGGGACAGTGCTATAGTTTTATTTTTGCGAAAATCGAATAAATTTTACCACTCAATTCAACTTCCCTTCTTAAGTGTCACCTTGTGCTCCAACAATAATACCCCTAATTTCATATGATTTTTACATTCAAAAACCAAAAAGGAAAAATTGAAATGTCAATAAGAGAACTTGAAACTTTCACTGTCCTATGTTATAATACTAAATTTATCAATTTCAAAATTTATTAACCAAAGTTATGATATAAATTAGGTATCATCATTTTCCCATACTTTTCCCCCTCTCACCCCTTCTTTAGCACTTTCCCCTCCAAAAGTCTTTGTGATAACCATCCCGTAAAGATTAATCTTCTTCTTGGGATCTCATCCCTTGCTCTCTTTCACTAGGTAACAACGACGATAGGGGAGTGAGTAGGGGAGTGAGGGTAAGATATAGGGAGTATAAGGGTAGGATTTGGACTCAGAAAGCTGGGATGAAAATAGTATGATGTATACTTTTTCTAATTAGTTACAATATGCTAATATTTTCAAATTGCGAGATTTTATTAGATACGTCTGAATGCGTATTTTCATTATATTAGTCTTTTTACTTCTCAATAAGCTTAACACTTGCTCCTTTTTTCGCCTTCCACCCCATTGCATGAAGAAGTATGTAGAAATGTACATATATGCAATAGGACAAAGCGGGTACAACATTGGTCCACTTTAATTAATTTATATATGTAAAACAATATTTATTCTAATATAGTATAAAAACAATATTTATTCTAATATAGTATAAAAACAATATTATTCTAATATATACTACCTCTGTATGTTTTTAGTTGCACCATTTGCTTTTTCACATTTGTCGAGACGATTCTTTGAACGTTAATATTTCTTAATTATTTGGTGTAAGTAAAAATTATAAAAATTTGATATATGAAATTCTCGCATTGAGATGAATCTAACAAGACACCACTTGATGACTATGTTTTTTCTTATATAATAATACAAGATAGTTTAACAAAGTTGGTTGATGAATATGACACAAAAACAAATAATGCAACTAAAAAAGTACGGAGATAGTAGCTTGTACATAGCATGTATTTCAATGTTAGTTTGTACAAATACATACATAGAAACAAAAATAATACAAAACCTAGAATTTCACTTCTATAAAAACAAGAGAAAATATGTTAAGCCATGTCAAAACTATCTCAAACATGCACTATTAATGATTTGATGTTGTCTACAATTTTTTAGTGAGTTTGATGAACTACAAACATCTTTATGCTGATAATCAATCACTAATAACAACTAGCATAATATACGTATTAATCAAGAAATTAACAAACTTAAGCTTCTCTGACCTTGACTTATAAATAGATGGAATACAGAATCTTGACCTACCTATCTCTTAGAAAAAAAGAGGAGTATATCAAAAAAGAGTAGTAGTTGTATAAGGTGCAAAATGTGGGTTAGCTTTTACAGAGAGTGTTACACAACAACCCTACATATCTTGCTCAAATCACTGTATGAAGAATGTAAATAGTACCTTTACATGGCTATTCCATAAAAGACATACTCAAATCTGAGATATGCCTTAATTACCAAATGTATAACAATAAAAATATTTTGTTTTGCTCTGTCCTTTTTAGTATTGCCCATTAAGAAGGGCACATGTTGGGTCACATTCATTATTTTCATAATACGTTAAATACTTATACATTCAAATTAATAGTTTAACTTCAAATTGCCTAAGTAAACAACTAACAATGATTAATAGCCATGTATAAGGATGTTTCATCTTGTTTCAATGAATATTTCCATATTTATCAAGTGGTTAGGAGAATATATGACTAGATAATTGGAATTGTCAGATCAAGTTCACAGGTTTCTATTTTAGTAATCTTTGTAGATTACTATCTTTTTGTTTGCTAAAAGTTAGACAAGTATAAGAAGATTAAGGACGACTGAAATATATGAACAGTGGTTATATCTTTGAAAGTAGAGATTCTGTTTGCTCCATTATGATCATACATGTTGTTGTTGAAGTATGGAGGAGTATGTAATATATCTATATCTCTATATATGTTAGTTGGGAACAAATAATTCGCAAACCTCCCTCTTCATTGTGGGAGCAAAACCATGTTATTAAGCTGAATTTAAGGCTTTTCTCTTTAGTTTGTCATCTGATTTTTTTCACTAGCCAAGTTAATTGAGTATTGTTGGAAACTAATGACGCAATGATTGCAGATTATTGTAGTGATTGTATATTTGGGTTTTTTTTATAGGTATCATCGTGTCTATTTAAAATATATAAACATTTGTGCGCCTAAAAAATCTTTTAAAAGTTTAATTTTGTAAAAAAAAAACCTTTTAAAACATTTTTTGTAAAAAAAAATACAAACTTCAATATTTTTTGCAAGATGAAACCTATTTCAATTTTTCAGTGTTGACCATCTCAATTCCGATGTTGACCATTCTATTTTTCTTCTTCCTCCTTAACCACCACCTAGCCACCACTACCACCACCTCTCTATATCTATATGAAGTGTAATCTACTACAAAAAAGGACAAAAATAAGACCTTACATAACACTTTGAGGTGTTATGCAAATTAGTGTAATGTAAAGTAAAAATAACAACTGTTGATGGTGTTTTCTTTGGTATAGGAAAAATAACACTTATCTCTTACAACTATTAACTAAGGCGTGGTAGACAAAGATAACATCTCTTTGAAATACGTGTTATATTTGTGCAGACAAAAATAACTTCTTTTTGGTATAGCTGTTATGTTTGCTTACAATTAAAGAGATTTTCAACCATCTTTTGAAACACAAGAAATTGTGAATAAGCTTCCGATTTACGACGTAAAGGATAAATCTATGAATAACGCGAGAAATCATCAACAAACACAACATAATAAAGATATAATTAATTGGACAAAACAGGGGATTGCCAAAGACCACTGTGAATTTTATATAAAGGATATGGAGAAACATGTTCAACTGAATCAAAAGATAAATGATGTATTTTTCCTAACTTACATCCAACACAATCCTCATGAAACTTAGAAGTACATGTATGTAAATTATCGGAACATAAAGATCCTAAGATGCTAGAAGATGTATGACCCAGCCGAGCATGCCAAACGTCACTCGACTCCTTAGTGGCTAGGAAAGCAGGAACTGGAGACTCAGGAGGGACAACAACAGCTGAAGAGGGTAGACACCTTGCTTACTGGATCCTCGAAGCAGAACCTCCCCCGTTGTCTGGTCCTTAACAGAAACACAATGTTTATCAAAACTCACAACACAATCATTTTCTTGACTCAACTTGTTAACGGATATTAAATTATGTTTCAAGTTAGGAACATGACAGACAGATGATAACTTGAGAGGACGACTTGTAGTTTTTAAGGTTAAATTTCCAGTACTTTTAATTGGGAGTAAGGTACCATTACCAACTACAACAGAGCTAGACCTAGTATAAGGAGTTTTAGCAGAAAACTTACCATCCTGAGGGGTCATGTGAGAGGCACTGTCCGAATCCGGGTACCAGACTGAGTTATTAATTAGCTTCACCACCAACAGACAGTGCAACTAAGGCTCGAGTGACACTTTCAGATGAAGAGGGAACAAAGCTGGAATTGAATCGTTGAGGACAATAGACAGCTTGATGACATGGAAACCAACAAAGACCACAAGTATCAGAAGTAGGGGTAGAGTTTACATTGCTACTTGAAGAATTACTCCCTGTTGAAGACAAATCATTAGTAATAGAGTCTATGCAAGGAATACTATAGGATGACAAGTTAGAATATGTACTCATACCATTTGAGCGTCCCCAATTAGCATTATTATTGTTGTTGTTGTTACCAGAACCACGAGAATTATTGTTACCCCTATTACCACCACCATTACCACGATTGTTCTGATTTCGATTATTGTTACCCCCACGATTTTTGTTATTTCTTCCCCTATTCCTCCCTCCTGAACTAGGTTTAGGGGAGGAACTAGAACCAAAAGACTGAACTGCAACTAAGGCATGATGAGAGGAGAAATCAAATCCATCCTTCGAACTTTTCAGACGTTGTTCATGAAGAAGCAATTTAGGATGCAATCATCAAAACTAAGAGGGAAAGGATAATGCAGCAAAGTGGTAAGTATATGATCATACTCAAAATCACGATCCAAACCAAACAACGTATGCTAAACTAAATCCTGATTAGAGACAGGACACTAAATGACAGCTAAGGAATCAAACAATAACCTTAATCTCACGCAAATAACCATCCATAAACTACGAATCACTCTTCTTAATACGAGTTAGACGACCCTTCAATTCCATAGAGCGAGCCATACTAGCATGCATAAATCTAGTTCGTAAACGATTTCAAATGTCCATAGAGGTGGATAAATCATGCACATCAACAAAAACATCACGAGACAACGTGACAAAAATCCAGGACTTAATTTGTTGATCAGCACGAAATATTCATAGAAGAGAGCATTAGGATTCGAAAGACCAAGATCATCAATAATAGTAACAGGATGAATATAAATAGTGCCTTCAACCATACCAAGCAGTTGATGTGAAAGAAGCAATTCCACAACAAATAATCCTTAGGAGAAGATAGAGTAATAGTTACCAAATTACTGAGGTTTGGAGCGGAGATCTGCGGTAATGCAAAATGAGCCGACGATGAAGCCGGAGATAACAGCGGTGCGACGCCAGCAGGGGGTGCAGTTGTCACGACAGCAAACCCCGACAGGAAGCGTGGGGGAGTTCGCGACGACGACGGCGAGGCAGCAGAGAGGAGTGCCTAAGATAGCCCATAAGAAAAGGGCGAGGAAGCTGCAGCAGCGTACGGGGGCTACGAAGAGATGACGTCGACTGGCGACGTGGCGGCGGTGGGGCGCACCGACGTGGTAGGCGGGCTGCAAACGAACTCGCCAGCAGGGGCTGTACATACATGGGCGGCTGTGATGGTGGAAGCGTTAGGCAAAGGATTCATATTTGGAAAAAAAAAATTAGAAAAACCTAGGCTGTGATACCATGTACAAGTGTGAAGAATAATTGTGTTAATCTGATTAGGTTAACCTTGACATTCAATATATATAGTGTTTACATTACAAACCTATGACTAATAAAAGTTCATTCTATCCTTTACATATAATGTTACTCTAATACACACACACACACACACACACACACACACACACACACACACACACACACAACCACACACACACACACACACACACACACACACACACACACACACACACACACACACACACACACACACACACACACACACACACACACACACACACACACACACACACACACACACACACACACACACACACACATATATATATATTATCAGTTTATAAACATATTTTATTAGTTTGCGGTCATTTTTAATTAATTTATGCACATCTTTTATCAGCTTATGAGCATTCGATTGGCCAACCAAAACCATGATTATGGCTAGATACATATCACTGATTTCGGTTGGGCCATCTTAATGACTAAGACGGTCTCATCGAATACTTTTCATTAAATATATTAATAATCAAACATGTACATTATTAACAACGTTGTGAAAGAGCAAATTCAATCAACAATCAAAAAGCAAGAGGATTAACACATTAATATGCGCACCACGTTTAAGTCAGATCTTAGTTTCCTGCACATCCTGTTTCATCTTATTATAATCTTTTATTTTTCATGTTTCATCCGAATGGATCATAATAGAATGAGGAAGAAAGATACTAGATTAAACCTTATGTCGTATGTCCCCTATCTCCTCGGGCCAGATCTCTAAAAAAAAAAAACTGATCTCCAATACATTACCTAATATATATCATCTTACCATTTTTTCTTTGACAATGTGAATTGTCGCCTTGTAGTTCTTAATTCTTACGCTCCAAAATTATTACAATGCTTGTCTTTTTAGTTCTTTTACATTAATGTAACTTTTCTATAAATAGAAGAAAGATATACTCACTCTAGCTTGGAACTACTCACACTAAACAACTGTTATATCTCCATATTTCAACATAAATATTAACATAATACAAACTTTCAACTTTTTCATAAATCTCCGTGTCAAATACAAGTGTTGCATTAAGTTCTAATACGAGAAAGTATTTGTCTTGTTCCAACTTTTTGGCCACCGCTTCACCTAGTGGAATTATATTTGGAACAATCAATTTGAATAACAAGATAAATTTTCGAGCATTCCAAATTAGTATATATTTGACTATAGATCATTTTTGAACAAATGTAGCATTAAGTAATCATTTATGATTTACGTCATACGGGTATGGTATGGCTGTTGAATACGACACTACTTGTCTTGAGTAAGGACAAAAATGAAGAAAATCAGAGAGTCGCATTTTTGCAATATGATGGACGGATTGTTAAAATTTGGTAGAGTATTCAACCATTAGAAAGCAATTTGACGAGAATAATTCCATATCTCAGTGGGACTTTGGCGTCAATCTGTCTCCAAAATAAAACTCACTTCACATGGCAGTGTTGGATGACTAACATATTAGTATATCATCAAGGGAGGACCTCCCTACCCATCACCCATGCGTTGGAAGATGGTATAAATTGTACACTTTCAAACAAATTTAACATCACAATCATATATGTTTGATTACATATTACCAACAATCTTAGTTACATCAATCTCCAATTCACCTCAAATACCCGTGTCAGATTTTTGACACTCTAGACACACAAACACTTGGTCGAACATTTTATTTTGGGCCAAAATTGTTGAAAAATTTCATAGATTAGCCGAGTCAGACACTTGTATACGTACTAGTGTCAGACATGGGTATACCAGTCCTGATAACATAACTAACAATTATAAAATGTTGATATTGTATGTAGAACTGCTAGTATGAGAAGCAATTTAGACCAACTGACTAAGTTGTCGAATTCTAAGTGAGAGGTGAGGGTTTCGATTCTCAAAAGGCTCGCCTTTTGAAGTTTCTTTTACAGCCAAGAAATTGGTGGTCACTCCTTGTATGGGCTGAGACTTGATCTCATGGTATTTAGAATCGGATGTGGCCAACACTACTAAACTATCACTTGTTGCTCCTTTAATTTCATATTATATGAATACAAAATGTTAGCTCGGATGACCATAATACAAACAGAAATAATAATAATAATAATAATAATAGTAATAATAGTAACTTTTTTCCTATAAATTTATGACTTTACAGAGTTGTATCTAACTCCTAAAAATTAAAGCAACTGATTATAGATAGGAAAAATATATGATTTATTATTTCGTGATCTAATAATAAATATAAAAATAAAGTAAAACATTAAAAATAAAAAACCAGTTTACCATCTAAATATAATAAATATGATAGCTACATTTTCTAATATTCAAGTTGACATATCATTGACTGAAGATAGCCTTAAAAAGAAGCAAACTCAAACAAAAAAGGACTTGGACTCATGCATATCCATCCCAAATTGAGCGTATAATTAAGGCAAGCATGCACTTCATGTTTTAGGTCCTCCACAAAAATTATGAACAAAATCTTTTTACAAGCATGCTTACAAGGATTGATTGCTAAATTTCATATGAAAACTTAAATACTATATTGTATAGTGAGTGTATGTATTAATTAAAAGACTATCTATCTAAAGACAACCACAAATATTATCATGGCCAACATGTCTCATACATGTTTAGCATGCACACGTGTGTACTCGGTTAAAAAAAAATGAAAAATAAAACAAAACAAAATGGGCCTTCCTCTTAAATATGCTTGCCTCCTAGCAACGTAACATTGTAGTAAATACTGATCTCCTGGCACTTGTCTAAGTGGGACTGTTACATACAAATGTTATGGTACGTAATTAAGTCTATACATCACTAGCAAAGAAAAGTTTTCAGACATTTTGATAATGTTGTCCTCGTAAAAATTTATGGTGAACGGATACTTGGGGTGCTGATGTGATTCGAATCTAATCAATAATTGCGGTCATGTTTGGCTAAGTAATTAACTTGGTTGCATATCTGATTGATTTGCGTGATTTTACCATACTGAAATTTAGTGTGACCACTGTTTGGCGTTTGCTTGATCAAATATATAAAAAAGCTAATTAATATTTTGCCTTATTAGTTACAGTTTGGATCGAAATTATCTTTAATTTAGTTAATGTGAATCTGATCATCGAATACGGATATGTTAAGAATTAGAAGAAACTGCTAACTTGATAGCTCAATTCGAACTTGACACAAAATTATCGAATTTTAGTTAAGGTATTCAACCGTTTAAATAAGTGAATTGACTCAAATCGACCTTATTATACAGTTTGGATTAGGGGTAAAATGTTCTAGCTCAAACCTGATATGACAACAAGTTTCTTAGTTAAATTGTTATTGGCGTTATTTGATCGAGATGTAAAAATTTGGAAGAAAAATTCATAGTTAATTTTAGTTTTGCTCTTTGGTTGTTGTATTTGATCTATTTGACATTAAGTTAATTAAGTTACCAGACTAATCTATTTGGTTAATTATATGGACACAATATTGATGAATAGGTTGGATGATCCGTTCAATAGATATTATTTCAGGTAAAACTTGTAGAGTGGGGGAGATGATCAAAGGTGTGTGTTATGATTCGAGGGGGTGCTAAACGTCCAAAAGATGTCGTAAGACCTACAAAATAAGAGTTAGACTACTCCATGGGTAATTCCAGGATCTCCCCTCCGACGCTCAAGTCAGTAATGAAACTTGAAGTCTAGTATATAGCGATATGTGTGCTATTTATTGCCTTAATAAATTGGGATCGATTTCCTATTTATAGGCGTTGGGAATAGTAAAATCTGAGTGTCAGGCTGCATCTTAGCTTGGTTTGGGCTGGACTTACCTGATGGACCGACCTTCTGAATGTTATAGGGGTAATATCGTAGTTTTACCTTGAGTCTGTGACCTTAGAGATATATTATGCCGAAATTGACATACCGATTTGATTCGAGACATATTATGCCCAAACTAACATCGGATTCATCATAGTGATCTTTTTTTTATCTAATGAAAGGAGAGTCCGCTTCAAAATCGTCTGTCCAGCTAATTTGTATTATGGTTAATGGTTATATATAAAATATAAATGAAGGAGTTGAGTAGGATTAAGAGATATGAACCCATAAATTAGGAAGTTGACACGACTGGACGTGTATGTGTTTCGCATGTGAATTGATCTTAGACATGGGCAAAACTGAAAGAAAGAATAATTGGGAGGGGAGCAGCTTTAACAAAAGCTCAAAAGGAAAAGAGTTTGATTTTTGGGAGGATTGAAAAGAGAAAGGTTAAAGAGAATTTTTGGCGATCCCGAGAAGATTTAGATAGTTGCATCTTATTCTTAAGGACTGTTTTTTACTTAGAATTATCAGCTTTTTCTTTTTAGGAGTATAAATTTGGTCATCTTTGAAGCTGGAAGAGGGAGCAAGCAGAATAAGGTGACTAACACATTGAGAATAAAGAAAAGAGATAGTATATCTGTATATGGGTTGTGAATTGAATTGTGATCAATCTATTTTGCCTTGCCTTTTCAACATCCCACCACCTTTAGTTCACTATTTATGATTGGGCATTGTGCTACGCATTCTCATGAATGTTACATCACCTTTTCTTTCATCTCCTCATCAAAATAAAGTTCCACTTCCTACTATATATGAGCACCTATTACTGAAAATACTACAAATCATAGTAAAAAAAAGAAAGTTAAATATTGAAAATGTGTAATAATATCAAACTTTAAGATAAGTCGCTACTGTTGGTAGCGGTTTGCGAGGTAAAATCGCTACTCGGTATAGTGGTTTAAGACGTAAAACCGCTACTCGGTGTAGCAGTTTGTACAGTGAATCACCACGGAGTGAAAAGGAGAAAACGCAAGCCACATCAACTTGCTGCGTCCAGCGTACAGGTTGTGCATGGCACGCAACAGGCTTGCGCTAAGCGTAGGCTAGCTGCGCTCCACGCACGACCTGTGCGCTAGACGCAGCTTGCTTGCGCCTTGCGCAATTGGGCCGCGCACCACGCACGATTGCGTTTCCTCTTTTTCGCTCTGTGGTTTTGATATGTGCTAAACTGATACTTTGAGTAGCAGTTTATATGCGTGTCCTATAGTTTCTCTTAGTGACACAATATAATCGCTATTTCAAGTAGCGGTCAACTTCACATTATTGCTATTAACCGGTACTTGGAGTAGCGGTTTATTCAAAAACCAAAATTATGGCGCTTTTTCCTACGTGGACATATCCATGGAATTAATTTCAAGTTCAACGCATAGGAAAAATTAATACTCCATTTGACATGATTCATGGAAAATATTCAGGAATGAAACATAATTTTGTCGAGTTTTTTTCAAAAGAATCATTAGAAATACTCTCCTCCTTCCTCTATGTTGATCCATAATATGATCCCGTCGATCCATTTATTTTTCTATAATTCCCATCTTTTAAGGAAATGACACCTAAGCTCTAAAAAAATTATTTGATACCCAAATTATAAAATTTGCTATTTCATTTTTATATCTTCCTTCCATACACATCTCAACATCAAATTACAATAAACAATCTTGATAATTTCCATCAAAACATCAAAAGTATATTTAAAATTATAGGATTCAAACAATATAATAATGTTCATAATTTTCGAGATTATTGAACTTAGAGATTTCAAATTTAAGAGTCCAACGAGATTATCATATCATAGTCAATAGGATACGATATCATATTATATCAACACTTGTATAGTTGTATTTATATGATAAACGTACTCATTCTAGTTTTTAGTGACGAGGTTTAAAATTGATCACCAGTACGTACTCATTCTAGAGATGATCAAAGTGAGCACGACCCGACTTGAAAAATGTCCAGACTTGGGCAGATTTTTCGAGCTCGGCCCGTTTTTTTGTTTGCAAAGGGTTTTGACCAAGCGCAAAACAACTTTTTATTTTAAATCTTTGCCCGGCCTGATTTTGTTCCAAAAAAGCAAGCTTTAAACACAAAAATTACCCTAAAATCGGTTTAGCCCGACATGTGGGCAATTTTTTTTTGAAGGTGACCTGACTCGTTATTTGATCATATCTAGTATAAATCCAATTTCAAGGTTTGAAGAAGTTCATAGATTTATTACAATGAAAGGAATTTCAATTTGATCTTGAGACCTTCTCCTCCAAAAAACCTACATTAAGAGTACAGTGTTGCCCTAATAACTAGTTAAACAGGCCAAATACATAATGACTAATGAGTTCGATAGGTGATAGACTTATTTAGTAGGCTTTCAACCGACCACCATCTGCAGGACCCCCATCTACCCAAAATCCAAATTTGTTCTAACCTCCGTCTTTAAGATCGAGTTATAGCGTATCCAATAATGTATATGTGCAGCTTTCCTTTTCGTCAGTTCAACTTGAGAAGAGTAATGAGGGTGGTCCTCAGCCTCTATATGTCTCATGTCCTAGCTAGAAGAGCTACTAATTACTAATATTGCTTACTTACATAGACCATACTTATATTATGCTCAGAGGGGTAGATGAGGGTGTGCAAGGAGCCCAACAGCACAGGGCCCCCAAAATTATAAAGGTCCCAAAATATATTATTTTGAAAAATTACACTTCATATTTGAAGAAATCACTCTTGTTTCCCACCCTTAATAAATTTGTCAATGATTTATCTTTAGATTTTCAACTTTTCATCTTTAGAACTCTAACCTTCCATCTTTATTTTCTATGAATTTAGGGGCCCAATTTTTATGTTAGAACCGGGCCCCAAAATCTTCAAGACGGCCCTGATTATGCTTAGTATCTTATAGTACATTAGTTAGGCAACCCCTAGCTAATAACACCAGACAAATCCTGTATCTTAACATAATTAGCTAGCATTGACATCAACTCGTTTGGTAGACGATAATGATTTTGAATCCAAAGAAGATAATAGCTTATGCAAATTTCCAAGATAATAATGTTTCTTCATCTCTAAATATATGTATCTTCTCTTAAAATTTTTATTGATACATGTAAGAAATAATATGAGATTGAGATAGTGATATGTGAGATATATATCGCCATTGTTGCTCCTTGAAGCTAAGGCTCTATGTGAGACATGGAGTAATTTCTTAGCTACATTATAAAAGTGTTTGTTATGGCCTATTTGAATTATCTAGCAAGGAACTAGATAGTATTATTCAAGTACTCACTGCATTCCTATTTGTTATTTCTACTTAAAATCTTTTTGAGAGAGAGAGAAAAACACTTAGGGGTCGTTTGGTTCAATATATGAAATAGAAAGGGAATGGATATAAATAGAGGAGGGAAATGGTAACAAAATTGGTTATCTTTATTAAGTGTTTGATTCAAGCTAAGTAATGGAATTAAAGGGTAACCATTACCTTTAAGTAATGGATTTTGTTACTTGATGGGGAGGGGAAGGTAACAAATTGGGGAAATCCATTACCATCAAGTAATGGTAAGAGATTGATGTGGGGTTGAACCAAACAAGAAAAAAGGGAATCGGTAATTGATTCCGTTTCTTGAAACCCAAAAATAATGAACCAAACGACCCCTTAAAGTAAGAAGAACATATAGGAATTAAGGGAGTAAGATATAACATAAACTATATATAACTATGTTTTGTTATGACCAAGAAGTTCACCCAATTTGGAAGAATGAAGCAGTTACATGTGTTGGACATCAATCATGGACCTTAAATCCTCAATATCTCCACATTATATTAACACTTTCCAGATGATATTATATGGTAGTTTATGATCATAGGCATTGTTGTTAAAATCCCAATCCGGATCTTACGATCTTATGATTTTACGATCCGAAAGGACACTTTCTAATTCTGATCCTACATAGAAACTTAATTTAATAGGATCTTTCGATCCTACCCAACTACCAAAATTTACATGGTAGGATCATAACACGTACAATCCTATGATCCTATGATCCGATTCTATCACAAAATTTCACAAAATAGTTTCAAATAGTATATTTCTTGTATTAGCTTTTAGTCGCATGTTACTTTAATCTTAGAGTATTTGGCTAATATCACCATTTGGGAACGAAAAACATCATTATTATTAATGTGTGTAAAGTTTTAACATGAGTCTTTTGACTACATTATAGCATAATTATTACTAATTTACCCTATATTGTAGGATCTTATTCCTACAATTCGATCTTACCAACTCTTACAATCCAAAGTAGGATCCCGATCTGTGATAACATTGATCATAGGTACTAAGTTCCTTCTCATGGATCGGATATTGACATATACAAATCGATATATAAATTTGTTACCATCATCCCATATATTACCACGTACAAAATTTATAAAGTTCTAAGAATTTTTTTTTTTTTTTGCATTGATATGTAATTACAAATATATATAACAGAAGTACAAAGATATACTCCCTCCGTTTTTTTTAGATGTAACATATTGACTTTGGGCACTATTCATCCAATACACTTGACCACTAATTGTTATTTATACATAAGAAAAAATATAGTCATGTGGGATCTTGTTTGATTCGTCACGGTATACACTTTCCAAATATATATTTTTTTATAATTTTTACTTTTATACAATTGGAGATATTATCGGTCAAAGTTGTGTCTCGGCAAATCTGAAAAGTCCAATGTTACATCTAAAAAAACGGAGGGAGTATTAAATTTACGTGTTTTGAATGGCGACAAATTTAAAGTTTTCAATTACGAAAGAATGACCATTTTCCATTCCTCCATTTTTGAGCCAATCCTTTTGGAATTAGGGGGTTGGATTTTATTTGTAGCGTGACGTACAAAGAATGATTGATACCATACAATCATGGAACATAATAAGTCGAAATAATTTTTGGATTCATTGTTTATAGTCCTTGAATAATGCAGGTATAGATTGTAGAAATTATTTAGTGTCAACTTCACCATACAATTTGGTCATTTACCAAACTGACGAAATTTTCGAAAGTCGATCGTTGTTATATGGCTATATGCCTATGTCTAAAACGAAATATCAGCTACCTAAAAGATTTGGAAACAATAGTTTTGGGCTTTTCTATTTCAATTTTTGTTAATGTCTTTTTCTTCTTTTGATGTTAATTGATTGCTAGCTAATTTTTTCTGTTGCAAACTACACTAATTCCACCCTAGGCCAAAATTTTTGACTAATTTCGAGCCACGAAAAATATCCGAAAAGTGGTGAAAATTGTCTTGATATTTTTCTATGTGATATATTCCTCAATTAATCAATCCAATGGACTACATCTAAAATACCTAGCCACTCCTTAATTCAGACACAGCTATTGGATAATATTATATGTATAATGTTGACATTACAGATCTATGACTAGTAAAGTACCATTCTACCCTTTACAATATAATATTATCCCTTTACATATTATATTATCCAATAACAGCATCCGTTGCTCCGTCGTTGTAAGAATGACTTTCACCTAGCTAGATTGTCACAGAGGAAACAATTAGCATCCTAAGAAACCCCTGTTTTCAATAATTGGTCTCTGGTGAGCAATATGTTAAGTATAGCCAGTAAGCCATCTAGGAGATGAACCGTACATATGCTTTGGAAGACCTAATCTAAACTTGTTGTGTTGTGTGTATGAAGTTGTGCATTTGTTATGTGTATGAAGTTGTAGTGTTGTGCTCTTCATTTGTGTTAATCCTTTTCTTAATATTGTGTGAGATAATTTTGTTGGTCTGGAAAAGAGAATAGGGCCTATATCCTTCTATATGCATCGTGTTCCTTCATTTCACAATGGTTGTATCTAGGGGTGATAATGAGCTTGGTATGTTCATTAATGGTTCCGGATCGGCTCGGTCAAAACTCGACTCGTGGTGGCTTAGCTTGGATTTATACTCGGCTCAAGACTTTAACGAGCCGAGCTGAGTTAGGCAAGGCTTGGCTCTGAAGCTCGTGAACAGGCTCGATTATCCTTTTACATAGATTATTAATATATTTATAAATACATAAATATATTACCCTAGATATTAAACAACAATGAGTTAATAGTTTCATTGTCAAAAAAGAAAAATCTATAAATCTAAAATATCATGAAAGGAAAAACAAGGAAACATGTAAAAACTAGATAAAGAATCAAGCCTGTTCGTGAACAATTCGAGCTCTTAATTCAATAAATTTTTTTGAATCTTAATTCTATACAAGTAAATTTATAAGAAAAGTTGATATATTATCATATACGATAAAACCAACAAAATTAAACATGATAATATGTAGTAATATGAACAACGTCAAATTTTTTGACTTCTCATCTTTGAGTTTAGATTATAAGCTACAAGAACAAGAGCTATAGTTCTAATGACCCGTTCATAAATGGGCTTGGCCCTTGGGATTGCTTGACCATATTAGATTGAGCTGGTCATTTCTTGAGATGCTAAAACTGTGTTTGTTGTTCTATCAAATAAAAAAGTGTTTGAGTATTGTCCATATACTACAATATAAACCCCAATTTGAAGCCATACACAAGACCCACACACCAATCTTCTACCATGCCCAGGTCCACATGTAGAAATCCTTCTCTATAAGTATGATTTGGACCCAATCACTATGGAACATCCGCACGAAAACGCAAATCAAAATCCACATAAACGAAATGATTTACGAAGGTCCAATCCCCAAAAAATACTCTAACCTTTACCACTAAAGTCTAGAAACTTAACTGTACAGTTTTTTTTTTACAGATCCAGATCCGCTTCAGACCCGTTGGGTCTAGAATTTTCAGACCCAAATTCAAATGAAATGGGTCTACTGGGTCCTAAATGAGTCATTCTTAGTTCTTAGTTTTCATCACATTTTTGAATCTATGTAAATTGCTTCGTCCTAATATATAGGTTTTGCATCCATGAATAAAGCAATATCTAAAAAAGTTTCAAAAAATAATTAATAATATCTTAAAATGTTACAACTTACAAGTCTTAAGTAGAGTCATAACACTAACGAGTCAAACCCGATATTATATATATATATATATATATATATATTATATATATATATATATATATTATATATATATATATATATATATATATAGAAGTGAGTTCATATGAGAATGCATACTTACATGAGAAATGATAATGAATTTTAAATGCTATAACTCTAATAAAAAAGTGATGTAACTCCAAAAAAACAAAAACTAGAAAAAATATTTCGAAAATTTTTTTTTTTTTGGCTTGAATTTTTTTCAGGGGTATAACTCTAATGAACAAGTGTTGTAACTCTAATCCATTTGTGTGGTTGAGATTCATTCTCATTTCTCATGTAA
Organism: Beta vulgaris subsp. vulgaris; assembly: GCF_026745355.1. Taxonomy (NCBI): domain Eukaryota; kingdom Viridiplantae; phylum Streptophyta; class Magnoliopsida; order Caryophyllales; family Amaranthaceae; genus Beta; species Beta vulgaris. The sequence continues at coordinate 53,456,681 of NC_079208.1, read as the reverse complement.
GGAGCATTCTCATGTGATCTGAATTTTGGAAGGTAAGGGCTCCCCAAGGCACGCTTTCTGGAAGGTAAGGGCTCCAAGGTCCAAGTATATTCCGGTGGATCGGAATCTGAATTTTTTTTCGATCTGTTCAATTTTGGACCAATTAGACCAAAATTTGTTTTTTAATTAAAAAAAGGTTTTTTTGCTTAGGTTTAAACATATTTATTATTTCGATAAATTAAAAACTAATAATTTTTAAAGTAATAATCTTAAAGGCAATAAAGATGATGCTTTAACTTTCTAACTTTTTTTAAGTTTTAAACTTTTTTTTAACCTTCAAACCTAACTTTACAAAAAAAAAAAGAATTCCGGTCCGGACCAGAAAATTTCGAGTTTTGATCGAACCATACCAGAAATTGAATCCCAAGTTTTCATGATCTAGAGACCGGACCAGTCCAGTTCCGTTCAGAATTCTATCCCAGTCCAAAACTGCACACGCCTACTCATAGGGATCGAGACAATCTGGACCCATACCCTTATAAATGGGATAGGTCTTGACGGGTCTGAGACAGATTGTGATCCATCATATCTAGGCATGGGGATACGGGATACGCATGCACTTCCAAATTTAAAAAAAAAAATTAAAGTTTTTCATGTAAAAAGTTAATTTGAGCCAAACGCACCATCGTGTGCTTATAGTAAAGCTTGTGCGCCCATCGCTTAGATCGCGCGATGCATGCAATACTATCGCAACTCTTGCACAGTGTTATGGAGCATAACACCTTATAAACTAACTATCCGCACCCCCCCCTCTCTCTCACACACACACACATTATATATATATATATATATATATATATATATATATATATATATATATATATATATATATATATATATATATATATATATATATATATATATATTTTTTTATATATATATATATTATATATATATATAAATAACCCAAGACAAATAAATACCATGCTGCCACATGTATTCTCCTCCAAACAATCAGATGAGGCATTAAACAATATAAATGTGTGTTTCAAGATTCGAACCCATGACCTATCATTCGATATGCTATGCACTAACCAACTACACTAGAATGCTCATGTTGGTCTTTGTGATGAGAAAAACTCATTTAAAGACGTACTACCTCCTTTCTTTTTCTATTGCAACAATAGATTTTTCACGCTTGCCAATGCACAACTTTAACTATTAACATCTTTAATTAGTTATTTAAAAAATATACAAATTAGATATTTTGAAAGTATAAATTGAGACGAATAATCTAACAAGATGCCACATGATTATATTTTTCCTTACATAAAAATCACAAGAGATAGTGAAAGGGTGGTGAATGAATAGTTTAAAATTCTCATGGTTGCAATAGAAAAAGAACGGAAGAAGTATATTTCTATTTTTTGAAGACTTCAAAATTCAAATACACGTCGGTACATAATTCGGGGCGTATGGCCTGAGTCAAAAACTAGTTATTTCAATAAAAGTTATTTGGCTTGGTGTTTTTATTGGGTTGTGTGAAGCTTTCATCCTTAATGTTGCATATTCAATTCTTGTGAACAACATTTCGGCTCTTTTTTTCTTTTTCCTTTGTTTTGCCTTTTCTTTTTCTGTATTTTGATGACAACATCCGCTCAAGATTCAAGATGGTTAGCTTTTTTTTTATTAATTTCACATATGCTCTATTCTCTACATTTTTGTGGAAGAATTTTTTTTCAAAAGTTTCGGTATAATTTTAATTGTCTGTTGTACATCAATATTTTTCAATGATTAACAAGAATTACACAATTGTTTTATATTGAGGTTTTTAAATCATTTATCTCGATTTTTTCCAAACGACTTCAAATCCATGTGCGTCAAATATAATCCCGGATTCGTCATTGTTTACCCCCAAGTATAAAACCATGGCTCCGCCACTTCTCATACTCCCCATCCATTCCCTTTCCCTATCTTTTCTTCGTTCCCTTATGATGCTTAACCTCATACCCATCTTCCCTTTCATTCTTTCTTCCCACCACTACTGTAGACACCCAACATATTTTCTTTCTGCCCATGTTGGAAAGTTGCACCTTTGGCCAAAACATAGTTCGTGGAGGTCGAAATCTTGAACACTGCATCAGAATCTCGCCAAAAAGGTAATCTTTTTAAAAATACCTCAGGCGTCTTCATGGCTGGCGCCCGAACCTATGGCTAGGCAGAAATCCAAGATTCCAAACAATACGTAAGTCAGGGCTTTTGAAGCTTCGACCTGCTATGCTTGGGCGAAAATATTAGACATCCCAATGTATGGTCAGACGCCTGAGGATTTCACCTAGCCATAGGTTGCAACGGAATTTCCAAACGCCTCGATATTTTGGCGGACGAGTTACTTTTGCGGCGGCTTCTTCTTTTCAACTTTCTCCTTTTCATCGAATTTATAGTTTCTGATTTTGGGTTATTTTTTGAATTAACTCATCTTCCTTTGTAAGGGTAGATCAGAGGATTTCTTATTAACTTTGAAAAAAAGTTATGCTAAGTATATAGCACTCCATCCGTTTCTTAAAGATCTTCCCTCTTTCCGTTTAAGGGTGTTTTCAAAAGATCTTCCCTTTTTTGCTTTATTCCTTATTTGGCAAAACAAATTTCCCTATTTACCCTTTCATGTCACTATCATATGGTCCACCATTACATTATTAATTCAATTTTACTCCCTTTCTCTCTCCTACTTTAACCCTTTTTTATTTGTTTATTTATCTTAACCCTTTTCTCTCTCCAACTTTACTCACACCATGCCCCACACAACTTGATTTTCATTGGTATATGTAGGAACAGTAAGTGGGAAGATCTTTAGGAAACAGAGGGAGTATATTGTTATATAGTATAGGTAAAGGTTACAAAAATATATTTTTCTAAATATGGTACTCCCTCTGCTTCAAAATATAAGGCATTCATGTTTTACAAAAATTTGCTTTGACCATAAATATCTCTCAAATACAATTAATAAAAATTATACCGTTGAATTCGTCTTGAAAAATACTACAATTAATGGTATTATTTTTTAAAATTTTCTATCAACATAAATTGAGAGTAATTAACGGTTAAAGTTCAACCTCGAATATCGTGCGTGCTTTATATTGTGAAACGGAGGAAGTATATGTTTTTTGGTTTCCCATTCATTAATCCTAAAATTTAAGGGAACACACATGGTAATAATAAATAATGTAATTAAAACATAGGACACCCCAACTCCCACTTCTATTTTTGCAATTACTGTCCTTAAAATTTCCCACTTATCTTGTCTACATGGTCAACATTTTTTTTTTCTTGCAGTTGTTGTTTCCTCCACAGGATCATGATGTAATGAGCACCAACTTTGTTTATTATAATCTCTTGTCCTCTTAATTATAATCAACTAAGTATATGACGTATTCTTGCAAATTGCAATCGAATCCCTCACTCTTTTTCAGGTGTCGTCATGAACAACTAATCCAAGATAACCTTTTTTTTTGTCCTTATTGATAAACAGAAGTGCAGAAGAGTAGAATTTTCTAATATCTTCATGAATCTTCGCCGGTTTTTTTCTCCTATAGTATAATAGTTTTGTTATCTTCAGTCAACGATTAACAAATTGCTGGAGGATAGTACGGCAAACAAAAAAAACTTTTCTATGTCCAACAAAGACACCTAACTTAATTCTACGTGCTTTTTTTAATAAGTATGCACTGTCTATCAGTATTCACCTTTTACCAGTTATGACAAGTTCATGTCGAAAAATATAGTGAACAGTATATACCCTCATAAGAAAAAGAGAGACAGAATTACTCCCTAATCAGTAAACACACGTTGACACTTGAGTACTTGACCCTTTAATCAACCTATGTGTTGCTGCATGTTTATGATAAGCACAAACCACTTAAATATATCGATTACCCTTTCACTTCTTTTTTATAATTAATGAACTTTCATTTCATTAAATTATTTAGAAAAAGAAAGCCTCAGCTCAAAACGAGGTATTCCTTCATTAAAGAAGGAAACTTTTATAGTGCCACGCACACTTTGAAAGGAGGAAGCAATCAATCTCTAATAAAATTTTACAGAACACAATGTCCAAGTGAACAAGCAACAAAACACAACTATATGAGTTATAACCAAGCTATGAATTCATTTTAGAGAGACCTTGTTTTACTAGTGAGTCTGCGATAAAATTTGCTTCCCTTCTTTTATGAATAATTGAAAGGTTTAGTTTGGATTTCATGGAGTTCCTTATGAAGTTGAGAACAAAAGCGAGATTCCAGGGTCCTTCATTGAGTACACGTCATGATATGCTAACTAGGTTGTCTGACTTGTCTCGAGTAATGTCTCGGGTTTTAATATGGACAATTTATTGTAGATAGGTCTGGAGTTTTTGAAGATGTTAGAGAATGCCATGGATATGTAATCTGGCGCTTCGAACAACGTGCGGGAGTTTTGTTGACCGAACGTAACAAAAATGTTGGAACACAAGGTGACACTCAAGGGGGGGAGGGGGGAGGAGGGTTGAATTTAGTGACTAAATTTGATTGATTTTCGCAAAAACTTGGTTATGGCATTGTGCCTAGCACTGTGCTATTTGCTCGTAATTCTCTGATTTGTACTTTTGCAAAAACTAAAACTTAACAGTACAATATGAAATCAACGATCAAACACAAGATATAACATGGTTCAATCTCACCTCTGAGATCTACGTCCACACAAACCAAACTCTCTTTATTACTTGAACCCTAAAATATCAAACTCTTGATACAATAAGATTCCCCCATTACTAATCTTAATAGTTCTCCCCATCACTTAACTCTAAGTGTTACAACTCTCTATAATAATGAAATTACAAAAAGAAAATATCCTCAAAAGCGTGCTTCTTATTCAAGCAAATTAGAGGACAATTACAAACTTCGAATAGTTACTCAATCTGACTAGAACAGTGTTATACTTTGTGCCTTAGGAAACTGTTTTGATCAGCTCTTGAAATCTCCGATTTTTCTCTCTGAAAATGTGAGTTATAAAACTAAATCTTAAACCTTATATATCTCATGGACTAACCGAAAATCCTTCTTATGAAGAGATTTAACTTTTTCTCCTAAGATTAAGGGATAAAACCTTTTCTTTTTAGAAAACAAACCTTATCCTTTTCATCTTTATCTTTGTTTCTAAAAAGATAAGTTTTCTTTAAATCAATGTTTATCCATAACCTTGATAACCAATTTGATTTCCTTTTTATCTCACACTCCTTTATTATTTCGAAATTCTTTTTCCTAAAACTATTTTCGAAAATCTTATTTTCATAAAAACTATTTAAACTCGATTTTTTTTTATTAAATCCGTTTTTTCATAAAACTATTTAAATTCGATTTTTATAAAAATCCTTTTATAAATCGGTTTTTTTACCATGACTTTATCAAAACTGTTTTCTTTGAAAATCCTAAATTTCGAATTACAACTTCCTTTTAAGATAGACATATAAAATCAACATGATTATTTATATCCTTAACTCTAAGAAGATAATAATCATCCTAATTTCACATTTCTATACTTGACACACAATATATCACAAAGTTCTAATGTACTACATTTTCGTAGTAACTAAACATGTAACAAAATCTTGAATATTTATTTCTTCAAAGTCTTCAATCTTTCATGAACTTCCAATCTTGATAGCTTTCTTAGATCACTGTTACATACATACATGTTAATAGCACAAAGTATTTATCATCATCAAAATAACATTGACTTAGAGTCACAATAAAAATTACTTAGAGTTTGCTTTTTGTTTTTCTGTTTTGGGCCTTGTTTTTGGGCTATTTTGTTAAGGTTAATTAGAAGGGTTATATATATATATATATATATATATATATATATATTATATATTATATATATATATATATATATATATATATATATATATTATATATATATATATATATATATATATATATATTATATATATATATATATATATATATATATATATAAATATATATATAAACCTTTAAATAAATTCTACCTTCATATTCTGTTTTCCTCAAAATAATAAACCAAAATATGGTTATATGAGACTTATTTGATTCGTCTCGATAAGTACTTTATTAATAGTCAATCGTTTTAATTTATATTAATATGTAATAAAAGATATTTAAGGGCTAAAATTGTGCATTGACAACCGCTCATAGTCAAATTAAGTTTGGAATATATATATATATAATATATATATATATATATATATATATAATATATATATATATATATATATATCACATGAGAATGCTCCTTACATGAGAAATGAGAATGAATCTCAACCACAGGATTAGTTTAGAGTTACAACACTTATTCATTAGAGTTATACCCCTATAAAAAAAATTTGAATTCAAAAAAAATTATTTTTTTTGATTTTTTTTTTCAAATATATTGTTTTTGGAGTTACATCACTTTTTTATTAGAGTTACATCACTTATTCATAAGAGTTATAGCGTGTAAAATTCATTCTCATTTTTCATATAAGAATGCATTCTCATATGAACTCACTTCTATATATATATATATATATATATATATATAAGGGGATTAATTCCCAAAATGTGTGACAAAAAATTTTATTTCCCTGCGTACCGTCCACGTAGGACGGCACGCGAAATTTTTTTTTTTTTTTAAAACTGCAGTAAAACCGCTACTCTGAGTAGCGGTTAATGCATAAAAACCGCTACTCAGAGTAGCGGTTATATTTAAAATCAACCGCTACTCCGAGTAGCGGTTTTGTTTAATGAACCGCTACTCTGGGTAGCGGTTTACAAGATTTTGGACCCGTTGTAAACCGCTACTCTGAGTAGCGGTTCATTAAAGAAAACCACTACTCCGATTAGCGGTTTATAAAAATCCCCAATTCAGACCTAAATCCCCCAATTTCCCAATCTACAGAAGCTCGAAATTTTTTTTCTCTCACAATCACTTCTCCCTCTCTCTCTCTTCCGACGACGCTGCATTAGATCATCACCGCCGGCGACCGGAGTCCGTCACTTCTTGCTCTCTCTCTTCCGACGACAGCGGCACCTCACAATCCGTCACTTCTCCCTCTCTCTCTTCCGACCACAGCGATCTTTGTGAGTATATTTTGTGTTTTTTTTTTTAATTTAATTTGTGTAGCATGCCATATTTGTTAGATGGAAATTATTTAGTTTGATTAGTATAATTTAGTTGTTGATGATTAAAAATTTAGGATATTGTGATGGTTTATTTTGTATCAATTGGAAGGTTAGTATAATTGGAAGGTGATTAGTATAATTCGAAGGTTATTAGCATTTTGTTTAGTTGTTTGATTAGTATAATTTAGTTGTTGGTTGGTTAAAAATGGATTTGAGCATTTTGTGATGGTTGATTTTGCATGAATTGTTGTGTTTATGTTGTTAATACTACTAGTATAGGTGAAAAATAGTGTTCATATTGTTTGAATATGTAGAATAAGAATAACTTAATTAAACATTATGTTTTTTGTATGTAGAATATGGAACAACCTAAATATCCTCTATACCTTTATTGGAATGGTGAATTATCTCAAAATGATGTTGATATTGTGTATAGAGGTGGAAGGAAAAAGTTTTTGTTCATCAATTCCGGTATGATGTTTCAAGAGATTCTGAATAGGGTATATGACGTTGTTGGATGTGATCGTATGTATGTGGAACTGAAATTGTTTATGAGATATCCGATGCCGGGAAAATATGTGCCAATTGCACTAGAGGATGACGAGTCACTGAGTGCTATGTGGCTTTCAGTGACACAAACGTCAGCCATGGCAATGGAGGTGTACATTGAACAAGTTCCCAAAGAGATAAATGTGCAAAGTAATGTGGGTTATGTACCTTCAATGGACTTTAGGGATAGCATGGAGGTACCGACATCAGCTCCTAATATGCAATTTGAATCATTTACTAGCATGTTGTCAGACCCACATTATGTAAATCAGCACATGAATGAGTTTATTTCTCCTGCTTCGTCTCCCCACATACCATCCACATTCCATCTTGACACTCTACATCAAAATGATGTTGATTTTTTGGGAAACGAGGAGGAGCATGTGGATTCTGATAGGGATGAGGATGATGATGCAAGAGAATTAGCTGACAAGGCAATAAAGGCTGGTGTTCCTTCACAAGATTGGCTTAGAGTTGACGAAGTTGATCAAAGGTTAATAGATTCATGGATGACTTGAATGTCACTAGTTCATTAACTGTGGCTTCTGAATTTGAGATAGGACAAGAGTTCGCCTCATTGCAGCAATTAAAGAATTTTGTGAAAGCATGGTCGATCTCTAGAAACCAGATGTTTCGGGTGTTAGAATCAGAGCCCACAAAGTATGTCATTGAATGTGCTAGAAAGGAAGTGTGTCACTGTCCATGGAGGTTGCGTGCAATCATGACTAAGTCGTTCTCATTCAAAATTGTACGATATGTTGGTCCACATGCAAGCAATTGTTTAGGAGACATAACATGTGGAGACCATCCTCTCATTTCATCAGATTTCGTTGCTGATCTTATCGAGGATTTCATTAGGACTGATCCTTCATTCAAAGTTCAGTCCATCCTTACTTTTGTGAAGAACCAATATCAATTTTCAATAACATATAAGAGAGCTTGGTTAGCAAAACAAAAGGCAATCAGCAATATTTTTGGTGATTGGGAGAAGTCGTATCAAGAGTTACCGAGGTACTTGCAAGCCTTGAAAGAGTCCAATCGAGGCACTGTCGTTTACTGGAGTACGATCCCAACACAAGATCCTACTACGCACATCTTTCGGAGGGTCTTCTGGGCCTTTAAACCCTTCATTTCCGGATTCCGTCATTGTCGGCCTCTTATCACTATAGATGGTACTCACTTGTACGGGAAATACAAAGGCAAATTATTGATTGCTATGGGAACAGATGCTAATTTCCAGCTATTCCCACTTGCCTTTGCTGTTGTGGAGGAAGAAAGCACGGAAGACTGGTCTTGGTTTTTAGCTTGCATTAGACGTTCCGTCACAGATAGAAAGGATCTGTGTGTCATCTTTGATCGTCATAGGGGTATCCTTGCAGCTATGAATGAGCCTGGTAGTGGTTGGGGAACCATATGCACATCACCGCTTTTGTGTGCGTCATCTTGCTTCGAACTTGAATTCGAAGTATAAGAATGCTGCCATCAAGAACCTATTCGGAAAAGCTGCATATGCTAGGCAGAAAAGGAAGTTTTTGTACTATATGGATCGAATTGGCTCCATTAATGTCGAGGCAGCTAGATATCTGTTGGACATTCCCCTTCATCTATGGTCTCTACATCATGATGGTGGGTGTAGATATGGTGTGCAAACCACCAACATGTCTGAAGTGTTTAATGGTGTCCTAAAAGGAGCAAGATGTCTACCGATCACTGCTTTGGTAAGAATGACATTTTATCGTGTCAATTCTTATTTTGCTACAAGGAGAGAATTAGGTAGAAAAAGACTTGAGGAAGGCCATGATTATACCCGAAGGCGACTAACATCATTGAAAAGAACATGGAGAAGGCAGGTGCTCATGAGGTGATTGTGTTTGATTATGAGCGAGGGCTATTTGAGGTCACTACTGGTCGTGGAGACCGTATTGCGGGGAAAGGTGGAAAGAAACACACGGTTAACTTAATGCAGAAGACATGTACATGTGAGAAAGTCAAAATATATAAGTTGCCGTGTTCTCATGTCCTTGCGGTATGTCGTCACCGGAGCTTGTCATATAGTGGTTTTGTGGACGCTTCATTTCTGACTAGCTCGTATCGATCTACTTATATGTCCTTTTTCAAGCCTGTGCCTGATATGCATAATTGTTCTCCATATGATGGTCCGAGAATTATAGCTGATGAGAGGCTAAAACGTGGAGCTGGACGTCCACGGTCCACTCGAATACAAAATCAAATGGTACTATCGTGTCGGTTGCATCATCACAGTCTCTATCTTGACTGGGAGATTCACGATAGGGTTCTTCAGTATGTCGAGCGGGCTGGTTTTCTCGGCATACATCGTTTGGTAGGGGGAGGTTTGAGATTGATAGACCACTTCTGACGGCATTAGTGGAGCGATGGAGGCAGGAGACCCATACATTTCATTTGACTGTTGGGAGGCGACGATTACTTTGGAGGATGTCGCTGTTATCCTTGGACTTAGAGTCCACGGGGCACCTGTTATTGGTCGAGGCGAGGTAACTGGGCTGCATTAGTTTTCGAGTTGTTAGGGATTTGGCCCAACACACCGGAGAACGAGCCCAAAGTTCTCCAGGGTTCGTCTTTGAGATTGACATGGCTTCGGCAACATTTTTTCTTGTTGCCGAATGATGCTGATGAGGTGACTGTCCAGCGATTTGCCCGGGCTTACATTCTTGCATTGATGGGGTCCATTCTTTTTGCCGACAAGAGTGGAGATGCAGTCCAGGTTCTTTATCTCCCGCTTTTAGCTGATCTCGACGTAGCAGGGACATATAGTTGGGGTAGTGCGACCCTTGCATACCTGTTGTAATACTCCGTATTTTGAGAATTAATTCGTAATAATTAAGAAATACCAAAAAGTTAATAAAAAGGTATTTTAATATTATTTACAGAATAATAAGAATATAATATTAATAATACGAGTCGGTTGTGTTAATTTCTGATTTATAAAGGTTAAACTGAGTTCACCCGATCTAGGGTTACCACTTTTGGAAGGGTATAAAAAGAGAAAGCAAGAGGAGAAATTTCAGAAAACCCTAAGTTTCCTTTCTCCTTCAGCCGTCATCCCCCTTTCTTCTCCTCTCTCAATTTCTCTCTCCTCTCTCGCACTGTTCTTCCTCATCTCCCTCTCTCTCGCTGTTCGTCCTTCTCTTCGTCTCCCTCGCTGGGTTCTTCGCGGATCCTTGTCGAGGTGTGCGAGCGAAGGGTGCTGGTGTGTGAGTGAGCGAGCGAGTCCGTGTGTTCGAGGGACGTGCGAGGGCTGCGAGCGCACGAGGTTGCGCGAGGAGTGCGGTGCTGGTGCGAGGCTCGCGTGTGCTGCGAGCGACGAGGGTGGACGAGGTGCTCAAAGGCTGGTGCGAATGAAGGTGTGGTGCGAGCGAAACTGGTGCGAGGCTCGTGTTGTGCGACGAGCGAAGGGTCGCGAAAGGGTGCGCGAGCGAGTGCTGTGCGTGCTGCTGTGCGACGTGCGAGCCTTCGTCAGGGTTTGGCCGTGTGCCGGAGGTTGGTCGCCGGAGTTAGTTGCCGGCGAGCTTAACGGTCCCAATTTCATAAGCGGTACGTTCGATTAAGACAGCGAAAATTCTCCGTTATAAGGTACGTACGCGTACCAGTTTAATCCCAAGTATTAGTATCATGATTAGGTTGCAATCTATGTTATTGGAACCTAGAAGCATGATAGGGAATGTTTGATTGATTGAGATTGTCTGGTTAGACATTTGTAATTAAAATGGATATGTTGCATGGGAATGCGTAATTCTATCGTAGTATTTCAAAGAGCATTTCTAATCTATCCATAGTGTAACAAGGTTGTTACAAGAGATATGATTTGAGCATAAGAGGACAGGTAAATGATTCTCTGTATCCATAGTGTAACAAGGTTGTTACAAGAGATACGATTTGAGCATTTTAATGAAGAGAACAGGTAATTGATTCTATGTATCCATAGTGTAACAAGAGTGTTACAAGAGATACGATATGTGGTTATGAAATGAATGGTTAATATTAAAATGAATTATGGCAATATCTTGTAGCTGGACTCCCTACAAGTGATGAACAATGGGGGAGTGTGGGACTTGTCCTACGCTCCTACGCAGGCCTACTGTGACGACAGTAGTGTCCTTATATTTTTGACACTCAAGTAGGCGGAAGGTTCCGTTCGATCTTGGGGGTATGCATACTAAGGTGATGGGTGTGAGACGGCTCGAAACCGTATTTGCATTTCATCTAACAGACCTAGTGTCTGTTAAGGATTCAGTAGCCCGTATGATTCTAGTAAGATGACGGTGCCCGTTCGATGCAATTAAAGATTAAAGATTAAAGGTTAAAGGATAAAGGATGTAACATAGTGTAGCATCATGCTTAAGATTGTTCATGTGTGCATCATTTATGTTTACATGTATTCAATGGTTCATTACGTACTCAGCATAGCTGATTGTGTGTTATTATGTGTTTGATGAACTGCGATGAACCATTGATGCTACAATGGGGAGCAGACTAGGTGTGCTGGTGCTGCTGCATAATCTCGAGCATACGGGGACTAGGCTTGGGTATTTACATTTAAAGCATTTTGAAATAAGTATTATTGGTTTTTCTAAGACTTATATATGGTTTGTGGTTTGAATGAAAGGGGTCATTGATGATTCCCGAGTTGTATTTATATTTTAATTCCGCTGCATTTTAGTTTTCAAGTTAATGTTTTAAGTTATCGTTAACCCTTATTATGCCTTGCGTTCCATCGCGGCGGTAACGCGCCCGAAGTCGACGCGACGCAGCAGTGGTGGGCGCGCGTGGATTTTGGGGGTGTTACACCTGTATCGGCAGCTATGTCGGGCATCACATAGGGGTGCGAGGGAGCTAGGTGGCCCTGTGTTGTTGTTACAGATTTGGGCATGGGGACATACACATTGGCAGACCTCGGATTTCGAGGGTGCGGGACCCACCTCCACAGTTTGACGAGGCCGTTCCTATTTTAGGCTCCCAGCATGTTCCGGGGATTGACCCCTTAGCTGTCAGGTAATATTCAATGTCTCACATTTGTTGACATTATTTAGTTCATTTTTCTCAAGGATATTAACGTATATTTCTTTTCAGTTGGCTTCGAGTACACATACTAGGTCCCACACAGCAGGTGGGCTTCCCTACAGGGATGCACTTGACCATCAGACGGACGAGCAGGTACATAGGCCGTACTTGCCTAACTTATATACATTGGTAGACTCTTCTTTTGCCTAATATTTGTAAGATTCTATTTTTTGTAGATGACTTGGCAGCCATATATGATGCGAGACTGGCGTTGTTACCTGCTATATGTCGAGCTGATCGACATGTATGGCGCACATGGCCCCACTTATCTGTTTCGACATTGTAGAGTTCCATTTCCTGGTCGAGTTATGCGCCAGTTTGGATTCGAGCAGACGATTCCCGCACCTTCTGATACGAGCAAACCTTCATGCCATATGATCGGAGGTCGAAGAACAAGAACTATCCGCTCAGACATCGACCTTACATTGCACATTGGGTGAGCGCGAGGGACACATAGTTCAGGGCACTCCTTTTAGTGGTCGTACTCATGCCTTTGACGAGTATATGATATGGTTTCGTCGCATCACGAGGTTACGCCTGACGAATCCATCGAGGCGACCACCTTCTACACATTATCAGCCTGCGTCTGCAGATATAGTACTGGTAAGTTCACTGATTTTTAGTTGCACTTTTATTTATTTATACAACTATATAATATGTATTTTTCTTTCTATTCAGGCACATACTTTATCTGATATTGCTCATAGGTGCGGTACTGTACTAGAGGCTTCTGAGTCATTGCCTCCAGATATGGTGCGTGACTTGTATGCGCAGACATTGCAGACTATGAGGGGACTGTGTGTTGATGCTGTTGGCCGAGCTGGACATGGCCATCGTACAGGGCGTGCCTACTTCTGCTGGATATACATCGACTTCTACATCTTCTACGTCTGCTGCCCATATATCTACACTCAGCTTTGCTTTCACCTCCAGTCACTCAGAGGGCCTATCGACGACGTTCTGACACTACTCCCCTTCTCTTGATGCCATTGCAGAGACTCATGAGACCACACCTAGCTCATCTACACCTTCACAAAGAAGAAGAGAGGGTTTTAGAAGTTTCATTTATTGTTTATGTAGTTAGTTAACATTTTTTCTCCTCTAACTTGTAACTAAATTTTTTTTACATACATTTGAATGCGTATCAACTTGGTGATGAGTGATCAATGTGTGGCTTATATTTGGTGTTGTTGAATGGAATTTGGTGCTGGAATTATAGGTTGGATAATGTTGAAATTGGAGGTTGGATAATTGTTTGGAATTGCAGGTTGGATAATGTTGAAATTGGAGGTTGGATAATTGTTTGGAATTGCTGGAATTGGAGGTTGGATGCTTGTTTGGGATTGCTGGAATTTTTTTGGTTTTCTGGCAGTTGGCCAGTTATGTGGAAACAATGTAGTGTGGTCTGTAATGGGTACAAAACCGCTACTACGGAGTAAGCGGTTTTAATGAATGAACCGCTACTCGGAGTAGCGGTTTACCCAGGGAGAAAACCGCTACTCGAGTAGCGGTTCATCATTAAAACCGCTACTCTGAGTAGCGGTTTATGTGAATGAACCGCTACTCGGAGTAGCGGTTTTTTTGAAGTAAACCGCTACTCCGAGTAGCGGTTTACCTCCGTTAAAACAAAAAAAAAACTTTTTTTCGCGTGCCGTCCTACGTGGACGGTACGCAGGGAAATAAAAAATTTTGTGGCACATTTTGGGAATTAATCCCCTTTTTAGCATTATTCAAGGAAAAAATTCGAGTATTTCATATTTTCTCTCACAATAAAATTAATCGTTAAAGTCATGGATTGACAAATGTAGAAGTTACAAAATTGTGACTATTAAAACGGGCCGGGAAAGTCGTTTCTAAAGTTAGAATATGTGGCTATTTATTTTAAGTGAAAGTATTGGGTCAGACCGTCTGACCCAAACATTTGGTCAGACGGGCTGGCCCAAGTTCATTATAGAGCAACGATATAAGATACGTTCTGGTTCATCATCATCATCCCAAGTTCATAATACTTTCTCACTACCCATTCGCACTAGAGGAATATACGATGGACGATTATTCGATAGAGGAATATCCGTATGTTTTACAACAGTTACCTTCACCCATGAATCTTTAACTCCGTAGTCTTTCATTGCCCAAATCTACATTGATGATCAGCGTCGGATATAGTACTGAAACAAAGGCAAGAATCAAGAATGCAAAGGAGGAATGATCATTGTAGCAGTTTGTTTCATAGGGTAATGGAATGCGCACAAACTTTTCATATCCAAAGTGGAATGATAATATACACTCTTCTTTTCTAGAGTAGATGTGAAGTGAATCCTTGAAGAAAACTGCATCATCCCAAAACAAATCATCCAGTAGTTCAGTATTACTCCTGATCAACAAATGCGAGGTTCCAAAGACCATTTGTTAGTCAATGTACTCCGACATCATCAACAAACGAAAGTACTCCTGATGAATCTGGACTAGAAAGTACCAACCTCTCTTCTTCCACTTTCCAAAAATTGTGGATGATGCCATCGCTACCAACATTGCTAACCTCGTGAAGGAGGAGAGAGAGAGGAAAGTGGAAGTGGGAAGAGGTGAAATAGTGGAGAAAGCAGAGGTTAGTGTTTTGTTTTCTTTTCAGTTGAACTTTGTTTTCTTTCAGTTGGACTTTGTTTTCTTTCAGTTGGACTTTGTTTTCTTTCAGTTGGACTTTTCTTTCAGTTGGACTTTGTGTTCTTTCAGTTGGACTTTGTTTTCTTTCAGTTGGACTAACTGAAACAAAATGAAGACTACCTGAATAAAAATGAAGACTACATGAAAAAGAATAAAGATCAACTGAAACCCAAGTAAGTCTAACTGAAGCACAAAAACCAACTGAAAAAAAAGAAGACTAACTGAAAAAAAAAGACTAACTGAAACAAAATGAAGACTACCTGAAAAAAATGAAGACTACCTGAAAAAGAATAAAGACCAACTGAAACCCAAGTAAGTCTAACTGAAGCACAAAAACCAACTGAAAAACAAAGAAGACTAACTGAAAACAAAATGAAGACTACCTGAAAAAAAATGAAGACTACCTGAAAGAAAATTAAGACTAACTGAAAAAAAATTGGAACCACCTGAAAGTCGTCTGACCAAGATTATGGTCGGACGAGTCCGACACAATACGTTCTCTTATTTTATTTGTCATTGGATAAACGGATTTTTCTTTAATGTATTGTGTGAGGCATCCCAAAGCTGACATGTAATTAATGACAATAATTTTTTAATAACAAGTATCTATTATATCTTTCTTAAAGTAATTTTTCGATTAGAAAGAATAGAAACTAATAAACTATGTACCTTAATCCTGCAAAATCAATAACACCTTAAGCATTAGAAAAACAATGAACATATATCTAAAGATTGTGTACCTAAAAAGCAAATCAATAACACCTCTCTCTTATTTTCCGGGTTCAGACCGGACGATCCGAAAACCCGAATCCATCATGTTTCAAGGACCAGTCTAATTCGGTTCAAATTCCGATCCGATTCACCTCTCTAAACAACCCTAAACACATATGAGACTTATCTTAAAAGCTCTTAATTATATTTTGGGAGATATTGGTCTCTTATCAATAAGAGAGAGGAAAGCTTATATGATACCCAAGACATGGTCAAAGATCGCAATTTTACATTTTTAAAACCGTATAGTACATCATTTGATTAAAGAACTAGATTTAGGTCCGGGATATACCCCGCGTAATGATAATTTTTATTTATAATATCAATATTTTACTTTAAAATGATAATACTAAATATGATTTGCTGTAGTGGTTAAAAATTTAATATATGAACTTGAAGTCATGTGATCAAATCTTATAAAAAATATTTTCTAATTTTTTATTTTATGTAAATTATATAATGTAAGATATTTTAATAAAAAGTGATATGTAATACCATTTCTTGTTTATAAATATCTTTTGATATATTAATATAGATAACACATAGATAATGTCCTTTCTCCTTTGTTGGAGTCAGACAAGTTCGAGCTTTTCCTATATCTACAAGGATGATATCGTACCAGGCTGTTTATTAGCGTTCGTCGGCTTGCAACTTGACAGTAACGAGTTTAAACTTAAAGAATAATCATATAATACAAAAGAGTGACTCATTAGAAGCCAAATAATTTATCAATATAATGTACTTAATAAAAAATACTATAATTTCGATAAGTACGTTCCTCACTTACTTGGGCTATGAGCTGTACATATCATCTCCAAAAGGATGTCCTCCGTCTTATTAACATATAAAAATGTATATTATTGGTTGATAATTACGCAACAATTACAATAATAATAATCATATATAATCAATGATATAATAAAAAAATCTATAATGGCAGTGAACTTGTACGTGTTCAATACCACCAGGGCATTCCAAATTTATGATTTAACATTATTGTTTTCTTTTTAGATAAGAGCTATGAACTATACTAATCATAAGTTTTTAGCAATATATATTTTATAGTGTGTCGTGAGCTATAGTTATTAGATAGTATATTTATTTAGAACTCGGGTATGTATATAAAATTTTATGTGATTTTTATTGCTAATTTTTTTTTATGATTAGCTTTTCATAATTTGACAATTTGTGCAAGTAGAGGTAAGAATAAAATAAATTTCTATGGAACAACCGAATAAGCTAGTGATGGCCACTGGTGCGGGCTGGGGGGGCCGGACCGTGGGCCGGTGCGGGCTGGGTTGAGATTTCACGGCCCAGGGCCGGACCGTGAAATTCATGGGTTGGGTGGGCTGGTCCGCGGGCTGAAAAGTCTTGGCCCACACCGATCTGTTACCGGTTTTCACGGTTCGAGAAGCGATTCTGGCGGTTCGTGGGTCTAGTGGGCTGGACCGGGCTGGCGGGCCGGCATGAGATATTTTTTTTCAAAATTATTTAATCATTGAAATTATTCATTATTGTTATATAAAATCTTTAAAATGAATAAAATATATACAATTATTAAAATTAATGAATAATTTCATTATTTTAAAATTTGACTGAATTATAATATATGCAATTTGATTAAAATATATACAATTTGATTAAAATATATACAATTTGATTAAAATATACACAATTTGGTTCAATAATAACTTGGACTGAGCTGGTCTGGTTCATGGGTTGGGCTGGATCGGTTTCGTGGTCCGGGCTGGACGGTTTTAGTAGCGGGCATTAGTGGGCTGGGCTCAAGAAATCTTGCCCACGGCCCACCCACCAATTTCACGGTTCGAGCTGGGCTGGACCGCACTTTTTACGAGCCCGACCCACACGGCCCACGAGGTGGGCTGGGTTGGATGGGCTGGATTGGCTCGCACTGTTGGCCATCTCTAGAATAAGCTAAGTTGATTCTCATACCTCACATTGTGCAACAAGCTAAGTTAAAAGTGGTGATTGGTAGAATTTTGGAAAGAGGCCCATTGTAGAGACATATGGACTACTTTATTATTCTTCTGTACGATGTTGGATATATAGATCACTTTTTCCATCAAGAATATTTGGGTTTAATAATAATGCTTCCTTTTTTTTATATGAGAGACCAATGTTTATATTTGATGGAAACATATTTCAATGTTGTGTGTGGGGGTGAGGGGGAGGTGGAGATTGGGATACTTGTTGAGCCTCTAGGTAAGTAAACTGTGCGAGGGTCGCAGTTAAGAAATTATTCTTAGAAGTATAAAGAAAACAGTTTGTATATGTGTAAAAAATACTATAGATAGCAAATGGTTAGCGAAGGAAAAAGAGTGCATTCACAGGCTTCAATTGATGTAGGTGTTTTTTGTTAGTTTGGTTGTTTTTGGTTTGTTGCTGTTAGTTTAGGTTGTAATTGTTGAAGCTTAGCGCTTTTTAATAATATATTTCCTTATATTTTACCAAAAAAAAAGGATGACTTTTTTTTCTCTCATGTAGCTAGGAGTAGCTTTCATGAAACAATTAGGCGCAAGTTGCTCAAATTGCTCAAAGTCCAAACAAATTGCTCAAATTGCTCCAAGTCCAAACAAATTGCTCAGAACTCAAAAGTCCTCTCTCTTGTGCTAGACTTAATTGCATAAATCGTACAATCGTACAAAAATGTCAGCAAATCATAATAATGAATTGAATCTCCACCTTCTCATATTGTCATGATCTCACTTAATTGAAAAAGAAACAATCACTTTATATGTTATGGTTTATTATTGAAATTCTGAATGAGAATTACTATTAAACACATAAAATTGGTGAAGCAAAACGTAATAAAGACAATGACAGTTTCACTTTCATAAGTTGTGATTCATAAGTAGATATTTATTTAAAAACTAGAAAGATACTCACTATTCAAGAGTATTCACTAGCACTATAGTTAGGCGAAACAATATGGAACCAAACCAATACAAGGGTTTCACACATCCAAAACTTAAAGTTATCCTATCCCATCTAGAAGTTAATAATATTGGTTTCCTGGTTTGGTTCTCATACCGCATAAAGTTATATTCTCATCACAAAGTCTTAAAAGATACCAAGATAATTATTTGTTAATTTTTTGTTGATTCTTTGTAAGACGAAGATAATATGAGTTAATGTGGCTCCGAAACTTTTAGGTTCACTCCAAGATAGCTTCATCTATGGTATTACACTCTTATAAGGTTTGAAACTACACTTGTGTGAGCAACTCAATTATGCGTTATTATAACCCAAGGCCTGGCACAGGTTAATTCTCATAGCTCTAGGTACAATTGTGCAAGTGGACTCCCTCTACTTTTTTTTAGGAATACGTGAGGGGTGATATAACTTAATAGAACATTGAAAGCTTACAATCAACCCATACACAGTACGGACTCTAAAAACAATGCAAATATCAAGAATCTTAGATATATTAGCATCGCTTTTGATTCTCTCCGATCTAGTAGTATTGGATGTCTTTGCATCTTTTCTATCAGAGAGCTACGTAGGTGTATAGTCTTTAGGTTAATAATACAAGAGTGGTTCACGAGATTGAAAAATATTAATAATAAGACTTTGTGTAATAATAATAAGACCTGGTAATTAAGAATTAACTAGTTATTAGGCCTGGGCTATATATGTGCTGGGTAAGAAAAAAGTTCATTAATTAACATAATACTTTATGATTATAACACTAAATACAACTTAGTTTGGCGGTTAAGAGTTTAGTATATGTACTTGAGGTCTCGGGATCAAACCCCTATACTACACACTTTCTAAATTTTTTTATTGTACATCAATTACATGAACTAAAACTCCCTACCAAAGATGTCTTGGCCTTGTGGTTAAGATTGAGGTGTTGTGTACGATATGTCACAAGTTCGAATTCCCCTCCCCTTTTTTGTACTTTGTACTGCCTTTGTGGCTCCAATGGAATAAAAAAAAATGAACTAAAACTCTCTAGGGAGAGCGCCACGTGACACAATTTTTTGTTTATGCACACCTTTTAATATATTAAAAACTAGTTATTAGGCCCGGGCTATTTCCCGGGTAAGAAAAAATTTCATTTATTAATATTTTACTTTGATATGATAACATTTATTAATATTCTTGAATGAAATCTTCGAGTGATTGAATAGCAAGATTATCTTATGACTATAAGATTTATTACCCATTTAATACACCCAACATATGATAAGTTATAACAGTATTTCCTGTAAAAGAAATTACTAATAAAGAATACATGTAATTAGCCACAGGAGTCCCCAAAAAGGCACTTATCTTTTGATACATGTGATAAGACCCCCTTCCCCCCGTTAGTTCTCGTATATTCTTGATGCGGCGAATCAAAAGGATTCAAAATTTTATTTCTTAATTAAATAGAAGTTCTGACATTGTACTCTTGAATCTTGATTAATAATTTCTTTCTTAATTTAGAATCTTAACCCTTCATCAACACTTTTTTTGTCCATACTCGCAATTATATATAATATCTTACGTATGTACCCATTGGGGATCTCCATTGGCTTTATTATCAACTTTCAAAATGTCAACGTTACTTTACTATATATACCTAAATAAGTTAGTGACTTGTATCCAACAACCTATTAGAAATCACTTATTCAACACTCTACAACACTTCAAACCCTAAGGAAAAAAACACACATACACAAAAAAAAAATCATCATCCATGGCTGGTGAACCGGGAAGCTCCATGCATGGAGTCACCGGAAGGGAACAAACGTTCGCCTTCTCGGTGTCACCCTCCACGGTGCCTGTAGACCCCACGGCCAAGTTCGCTCTGCCAGTAGATGCAGAGCACAAGGCCACGAGGCTTAAGATTTTCTCCCTGGCAAAACCCCACATGACTACATTTCATCTTAGTTGGATATCCTTTTGTACATGTTATATTTCCACGTTCGCAGCAGCGCCTCTTGTCCCTATTATTAGGGACAATCTTGACCTAACAAGAAGGGATATAGGTAATGCTTCGGTTGCTTCTGTCTCCGGAAGTGTTTTTTCTAGATTGATCATGGGAACCCTTTGTGACCTAATGGGACCTCGGTACGCTTGTGCGTTCCTAGTCATGTTAACTGCCCCGACAGTGTTTTGCATGTCGTTGATAGAGGATGCGTCAGGGTACGTAGCCGTGAGGTTTATGATAGGGTTTTGTCTCGCAACATTTGTGTCGTGCCAATATTGGATGAGTACCATGTTTAATGGCCGGATTATTGGCCTCGTCAATGGGACAGCTGCTGGATGGGGGAATGTAGGTGGTGGTGCTACACAACTTCTTATGCCTTTGATTTATGAGGTCATCCGTCGTACAGGATCTTCCCCCTTTACAGCATGGAGGATTTCATTTTTTATTCCTGGAATTCTTCATATTATTATGGGCATTTTGGTGCTTACTCTTGGTCAAGATTTGCCTGATGGTAACCTTGGTGCCTTACAAAAGAAGGGTGAGGTTTCTAAAGACAAGTTCACCAAGGTAATTTCATTTGTACTCCAATTTAATTATACGCATAAAGAATATATATAATATAGGAAAATTTTATATGAATAATCTCAACTATGTCCGTTCTGTCAATATTAATCCCAACAACTAACCTATTATCGTGGTATAATCCTAACTATTACGTTTAATTCACAATATTAGTTAGTGGTGATTAAGGAAGTGTAATTTTTAGTTTAAGATGTACTTTCTGTTAGGAAGGAAAAGTATTAGTATGTGTTGACTCAATGAATTCTAATTTTGATTCAATTGAGTAAATTGTATGGTTTAAGGGTTAATATGGTGAATTAGACATGATAATAGTTAGGATTATATCAAGATAATAAGTTGTTGGGATCAAAGTTGATAGAACGACCATAGTTGGGATTATTCATGTGAATTTTTTCTATAATATATAAAATAATATTACTCATAATGAAAAATATATTGACTATATAGATTATATGACTGCATAATTTAGGTGCTATGGTATGCTATCTCCAACTACCGGACATGGGTCTTTGTGCTTCTCTATGGCTACTCTTTGGGTGTGGAGTTGACAACCGATAACGTCATTGCAGAATACTTCTTTGACAGGTATTATTTTGAAATTTTCGTCACAAAATTTAATAATCTAATTAAGAGATACATGTGTTAGTGTATTTGCTTCTCCAAAGTATCATAGAGAACGCCACCATGACATGTTATGTCATACAAATTAATTTTTATTAGAAATTTATGTATAATCTAAAAGGAATCAATTATATGTATTATAAAATCTAGACATCCCAAGATTCTAACAATTTTTTAACTAATATTACGAATCTCCAATATTGCTTTCTTTCATTTAATTTTCATTCTTTACATGATTATAGGGAAATAATTAAGCTTAAAAAATAATTTATCTTTTCACGAATTCTATATTAATTCATACTTACTTTATTTCTTTTTACTTGCAACTGTTTAAATCTTATATTATTCACCAACTCCTTAATTTATTTTTTGGTGATTTATAGTTGACGAAAAAACATTTTCATGTGAGATTTTGTTAAATTAGTGTCAATATATATTTTTTTGAAAAACTACTTTTCATAACTTCTGATAATCGATAATAAAAAGTATTAATAATTGAAGTTATACATTAACAGGTTTGAAAGTTAAACAATTGGCAGAAAAAAGAGACATGGATTTAAGAAATGAAAAATATCCCACCTAACCCCTTGTATGTCTTGTTTGACTTCATCTTAGATACGATAGGCGATAGCCTTTTAATATTATACTCCATCATAAAATACTTTATTTACTTTTTCTAGGATATTAATATCTTTCAATATTCGAATCTCTCTTTATAAAGAATCCAACAAATATCAGCCTGACTCACCCAATCTCCTCTAATTATAAGATGCTAAACATCGCCCCAAAAAGCCAAAACTTATTAGAATTGCTCCAAGTTTATTAATTAAACATTTTCAATTTTATCATTTTTTTTTCTTTTCTTTTCCTAAAACACCACCTCATGCCACTACCACCAGTCACCACGATTGCCACCACCTTCGGCCCCACCTCCACCTCCTCACCACCCAAATTTCAAAATTTGTTTAGGTCATGGGTGGAATTTTTTTAGACCATGGGTGGAACGTCCTGGCCGGACGTTCGCCACATTGCCCCAATTGAAATCATTTTTTTTTTCACGAGGTAGGTGGTGGCAACGGGTGGCGGGTGGCATAGGTGGTGGCGTGGGGTGACGGGTGGTGAAAAAAAGAGAAGGGGTAAAATAATAAATTAAAAGTGGGTATGGAGAGATATCAAGAAATTTATGGGGAGATATTTAACCATCTTCACGTTCGTAAATGGCAAATGTGAAATAGGACAAAATAAACAAGTTTGATACATTCAGCTATATTTTTGAGGAAAATATATGCAGTCCTTAGCTAAATATAAAATATTAAGTAGTAATAGATAAATATTAATTAGATCAATTATGTGTTATCTCATAAATTCCTATATTGATAGTATTCTAGAAAATGTATTAAATACTTATTTACAGCCCTAAGTATGCATATATATATATATATATCAAAACCCATGTTTTTTAGTAATACTATAGCTCTATATCAATTGTTTTAGTGAAATTTACTAAATTACCCCAATACAATTTATTAGGTCGTTCAAGTAATTAATACCAACGCTTTTTCAATATCTCTATTGCACATATCTAACCGGAGTAACCGCCTACATACGTATATGCAAATAGTAAAGAAATGCACTGAAAATAAATATAGCAAAATCTCGTATAAACATATCCAATAGTTATTTGTTTCTTAATCTAACAAACAAACATAATTGCGTCTATATATGAATGAGATTGAACACCGGAAAAACATCTTTATCATAGAAAAGCTGTACCCAATATTATAATTGATACGCCAATAAACAGCCTATCACAATCATTTACGCATCCAATAAAAAAGAAAAGAGAGTGTGTATATTTTTCAACTTCATTACTATGCTAAATTGCTATCATATTTGACAAATTTTATATCCTCTAACTTTAGTCAAACAATTCTCACGGAACAATGGTATACTATATATCTTATCATTTGATATGATAGCTACTAGCTAGTATATAATACTCTCTCCCTCCTTTTTATTTCGATGTAACATGCCTGACTTTAGGTATTATTTATCTATCTTAATAGTTATTTATATAAAAGGAAAAATATAGTCATGTGAAATTTTGTTGGATTCGTCTTGATATACACTTTCCAAATATGTACTACTTATAATTTTTACATTTATAAAAATAAAGATATTGTAGGTCAAAATTGTGTCTTGACAAGTGTAAAAAGTTAATTGTTACATCTATTAAAAAACGAAGGGGGTATATTGATAGAGTATTAAACTATTCTTGACACTCCAACCATCAGCTTAAGTTTTTGGTTGAGTTGGTCCTTTTACATATGACATTATGTTTATCCTAAAATCTGAAAATAGAAAGAGTAGGAACATCATTCATATATAAGTTGGACTATAGAGATAACATTATTAACATAATGTTGTGATTAACAGATTCAACCTCAAGTTACACACTGCCGGAATCATTGCAGCAAGTTTTGGGATGGCTAATTTATTCTCTCGACCATTGGGAGGGTTAGCCTCAGACTGGAGCGCTCGATACTTTGGCATGAGAGGCCGCCTTTGGACCCTCTGGATCTTCCAGACGGCGGGCGGCCTCTTTTGTGTTTGGCTAGGGTTAGCCAAAACCCTACCAACAGCTGTTGTAGCTCTAATCCTATTCTCCTTAGGGGCTCAAGCCGCGTGTGGAGCCACCTTTGGAATCGTTCCTTTTATCTCTCGACGATCCCTAGGGATCATCTCCGGCCTCACTGGTGCAGGAGGCAACATTGGATCCGGATTGACTCAATTTATATTTTTCACAACAGATACTTTTAGCACCCATGAAGGTCTAACCTACATGGGAATAATGACAATTGCATGCACCTTACCAGTTGCTTTGGTACACTTCCCACAATGGGGTAGTATGTTTTTACCACCTTCTAAAAGTGCTAATGAAGAGGCTTACTATGTCTCTGAGTACAATGATGACGAGAAAAGGAAGGGAATGCATGAAGGGAGTGTAAAATTTGCAGAAAGTTCTCGGTCTGAGCGAGGGAGAAAGGTGGCTTCTGCTACTACTCCACCAACACAAAGTCCCAATAATCCTAACACTGTTTGATAGGCTTATTATGTCTTTAGGTTTTGGGCTTGTGTTGAATGCTTGAACTCCAATGGTCGAAGGGAGGTTAATATGTAATGTACAAGTTTTTTTTGTTTTTGTTTTTTTTCCTTTTCAGTTTTCTCAATATATATATATACTTGCTTATATACATCATAATGTTGTAACTGTGCCAAAAATGTGAAGAGTTTTTCTATTCAATATGCAAGGATATGGAAGTTTACGTCGAATTTTGGTGCTTAATTACATGCATAATATATCTGGCGACTGGCATGCACGTGATCTATCTAAAAATCTAGGTGTTTGATGCATCCAACAAAGTTGGTGTACATACTCAGTACTCCATCCGTTTTCTTAATTGTTACATTTTTTCATATGGTTGTTTCTTTTTAATCGCTACATTATTTAATTAAACGTTCCTTATTTGGAGTGCTTATCAAAAAGTTATTATTATATATTATTTTCTCCTTTTCCACCCAAAAGTACACTTTTTTCACTTTAACCCCGTATGTTATATTAAATGAGTCAAAAAATACCCTCCAAACAACTTGAAAGTGACATTGTCAAAACGCTTGTGCAAAACTCAATGTAAGAATTAACAAAGAAAATAAAAGGCTACTGTTTATAGATAAATAAATAGTGTTTTAGTGTAAACAAATAGTAGTTGTGTTTGTGGAGTAGCAACAAAAAAAAAAAAACACAAAAATATTTGTTATATACACATATTTTGTTTGATACATCTAACAGTTAGATGTTTATCATTTCTCGTCTAGGAAGTAGCATAAAGTTAAGCTGAACTTTAAGGATGTTTCTACAACTTCCGCGAGTAATTCAATTTGCAAATTACTTCATCAATAGAAACTTGGATATTTCTTCCATGCATATTCATGACTCATGAGGCCTTCTCTCAAGGGAAAAAAATCCTAATAAATTAAGTAAATTATACTAATAACGCAAATTTAACCTTAGTACCACAAATTATGGCTCAGTGCAAACCAACATCTCAAACTTTGACTAGTACCCAAAACATCACAAACTATTGGTGTGGGTGCGATCAGTGTCATTTATGACACTGAATGTACCTTATTGCGATACCCCTAAACCTTTGAGGAACATTTATGGCTTGAGATCAGCTACTAGTCACCACTCACCAGCAAGAAAAGGTACCTCTAACGTCATTTATGGCACCGGCCTTATGCTTCTACAGGTTAATAGTTTGTGGGGTTTTGACTACTAGTCAAATTTGTGGTGTTTGGGTGCATCTGACCCATAAATTATTATGTTGATACCAATTTTTGCCATATAATAATTATAATATATTAATAAGAAAGAGGATACTTAAACTACTAGCTATTAGGAACTGAAACAAAGTGGTCTGCTAAGGCATTCCCTTAATTTTGGAAAAAAATTTGCAGAAATCATGCAATGCCGAAGCAGAGTTCTGAATAATATATTGATGAATTCACATATCGCCTAACTAGCCTTTATGTGAACGCGTTGCGTGCGTCAAATATCAAATGGAAAATCATCTACTAATTGTGATTAATGTATGGTAGATTTAATAAAGTAAGAACTAAAAACATAGAACTTAGATAATTTCTGAAATTACCGATGAGCTATCTACACCTCTTGCGAACACTATTGCTATTGTCAATGTTAGGTGGTTGATCATTTTAGCCAAATGAAATTGAATTTTACAATAAGACTAAGTCATAGGTTTAGTATTAGTATTGTGTCCGTCAAATTAAAAAGAAAAAAGAACAATAGTATCGTGGTAAATAATATAAAGAATAATATAGATAATACTTCAACATATATATTCTTATGGTAAATAAGAAGTTCAAAATTCGTACATTGATTCCTAAAGAGTTAGTTTATAGGAATACAATGAGAAATATAAAAAAAGAGTATAATGTATTTTTATTTTTCTTTTTTTCTTTTTTGTGAATCCCTTCAATTTTCCATAAGTATTATTGAGATTATTTCCTTCGGTGATTAGGCAATGTCTAAACAACATTAGTTATTGTTTTTTTTTCATGCAATTAGTTTCTTCCGTGATTTGATCTTTACTAATCAACCAAGCTGTTTATTTATTTATTATTATTTTCCTTTATTAATTTAGTAAAAAATCTCTTATATAAGCCAAGGGTGAAAGTGTTTTTTCATGTGGACACCACTCCTCATCCCTTGACGTATATAATAAAGATAAGTTACGTTATTATAACCCTTTTTTTTCCCAAAACACTCTTCCACCCTCTACGGCTCTATCCCAATTTATATGCCCATTGTAATTTGCCTATTAATATTTGGTTGATTGGTGTGTGTGTATATATATATATATATATATATATATATATATATATATATATGTGTGTGTGTGTGTGTGTGTGCGCGCGCGCGTGTGCGTGTGCGTGTGCGTGGGCGTGGGCGTGCGCGTGGGCGTGCGCGTGCGCGAGCGCGTGCGTGTGTGTGTGTGTGTGTGTGTGAGATTCGGGAGAAATATATACGAGTCTAAATCTTCAGTCACACTATTTTTACCAAATTATGTGTCATGCAATATTATTGGTCCATACCATTAACTTTAAAGCCACTTCTTTTATCAAAAAAAGAAATAAAAATATCTTAATTGATATGCACCAATTATAGCAACTAGCACAAATAATCTCTATTATATAAGGGAAGGGGGGAGCAATGGTGTCCTCTTTTGAATCGCCTATTTTGCCCCCCTTCTCTTTCTAAATTACAAAAGGAATGTCAAAATCAAAATCGGCACTCAAAGAAAACTACCTAAAATAAATTTACAACACTCACTCACAAATCACTTAAAAGAAGAAACTTTACAATTCACCGATACAATTGAGAAAATTACGTTACAAAAATCGCGCAAATCACTTAAATAATCAGAAAACTTTATTAAAACTTAAAATTAACATACAAACTAAAACTAGCTAATAACTTAGAACGTCAATACATACAAAAATATTTACAAAAATTTACTTACGAATCACTATTTTCAAGAACCATTCACAATTAATGGTGGGTCGTGATAAAAAATAGAGGTGTATTTTTAGTGAAATCAGAATTTAGAAGTTAGACAAGGAAAAAAATTATTTACTTTTTTATAGTGTTTCCTATATATAATGAAACTTTTAAATATATTTGGACCTATTATTTTCTATTATATAATAGCGATTAATTATCAAGGTAAAAAGGTTTATGTAAAATATCATTCAAGCTAAGAATTAAAGTACAACATATCTCTATTATATAAGGGAAGGGGGTGGAGCTATGGTGTCCCCGAATGAAGAGACTATGTTACCTCCTTCCCATTCTAAATTACAAATTCACTTACAAATCAGAGAGGGTTTCAAACAAAAATATCAAAAATATAATTATAACAATCACTCACAAGTCAACTAAAATCATAAAATTGCATAATTTACGTTATGCAAATCACCAAAATGAGGAAACTTTACAAAAACTTAAAAATTCACTTACAAACTACAACCTATGAAAAAATTGACTTGAAATCAAAGTGTTTACTTTCTTTACACTTTATGAAGTATTGTACTTAATTCAGAAATCAACTAAAAAATTATAATATTAGAAAGGATTTTTCGCCAAATGCAGCCTTTTATAATAGCGAGTTTGTTAATTGCAGCACTTTCATTTCAAACTCTCCAATTGCAGCCTTTTAAATTGAATCTACATTTAAGTTGCAGCCCAATTTGGATTTGGGGCCAATAATGACGTCATGGTTAACCCTCCCACGGGAAATTTTTCCCAACCTCTTCAAAAATCCTCGATTTTTCTCACTCTCTCCTCTGAACTTCAGTTGCTTAAGTTTATTTCCCTTGTTTTTTCTCTCTGTTTCTTCTCTCAACCATTAACACATCTGAGATTGTTTTTCTCTCTCCTCTCCTTCAATTCAGTGCATTTTCATTTGATTTGGAGTGTTGCGCATCATAAAACAAGGTTAGTACAACTAAATTCTTGGTTTTTCCCCATTTTTTTGGGGTTGGGGATTTTTAGGAATTTTTATTTCAAAATTTTTGGGTGAAACAATTAGGGTTTGTTGATCTCAAAAATTAGGGCTTTTGATTTCAAAACCTAAATAAGTGCAATTGTAATCATGATTTGATACTTATGTGGCAGGAATTATGTTTAAGAAGGGTAAGAGGTGTAATTGTGGGTTGTACATTTCAAAAACGAGAGCTTGGACTAAGGACAATCCGGGGCGAAGGTTTTATGCATGCCCAAACTTTGATGCTGACACCAACACAAGGGGATGCAAGTACTTTAAGTGGGTTGATAAGGAAGACCCAACAGATTGGCAGAGATATGTAATATTAGGACTAATGGAAGACAAGAGACAACTAAGCAATGAAGTTGAGGTGCTGAAGAGGAAGCTGATGGAATCAGTTGTACTTGGAAGGAAGAAGGACACAGAAAAAATTATGTTGAAGATGAAGAGGACAAGGGTCAGTTCAGGACTGAAATGTGAGGTTTTGGTAATATGTGCACTTTTGCCCATATTGTTGTTTTGGTACTTCATCTTAACTTGAGATGTAATGGGGGGAATTTTTAGTGTTATGATTTGTAAGATCGAGCTTCCAATGCTCATCATCTAAGTGTATTAGCAATATGTAAGGTTTTATCAAAGGTTGTAGTAAGTGGATTAGTAATGTAATGAATGAAATGGGAATGAAACATGGATTAGTAATGTAACACATCTGAGAATGAAATGGGAATGAAAGGAGAGAGGAGAGAGAAGAGAGAGAAAATGGTGGTCCTGGAGAGAGAGGAGAGACAAAGAGGAGAAAGAGGAGAGAGAGAGCAACTGAAGGTCAGAGGAGAGAGAAGGAAAAATCGAGGGATTTTCAAGAGGTTGGGAAAAATTTCCCGTTGGAGGGTTAACCATGGTTAACCATGACGTCATTATTGGCCCCAAATCCAAATTGGGCTGCAACTTAAATGTAGATTCAATTTAATAGGCTGCAATTGGAAAGTTTGAAATGAAAGTGCTGCAATTAACAAACTCGCTATTATAAAAGGTTGCATTTGGCGAAAAATCCTATTAGAAATCATAAATAAATTCAATAAAATTTCTATTTTGTTCATAGAATTTAAATTTGAAAAGTAAAAAAAAAACAAAAAAAAAACAAAACAAAAAGAATGGTGAGAGATTTAAGTGACAAAAACTAAACCAATCAAATTTTGCAACTAAAAACAATTACACTTCGTATGTCTAATGTTCAAATTTTGACTCTTATGCCGAAGAAAATCGAGTTTATGTTTCCAAAAAAAAATTCAAGCACGCATCGCGTGCAAAAAATTCTAGTTGTATAAAGGGGAAAAAACTTTAAATCAATGACATACATACGTGTTTTTTTTAATATGTGCCTTATGTGGGAATAAAAATTTTGGGATTGAAAAGCGGGTCAGAAAGGAGGAGTTAGTAATTGATAGGCCTTTATGAAAGTATTATCAATACCTTGTTTAATTTGGTGTGTAGTGGGAATTATAGATGGCAATGGATGGGCTTTAGATAAGGTCCAGTAAGACTCAGACCCAAATTGTAGATGTGGACCTAATCGCACTCCGGACCAATAGTGCCTGAAAAAATAGAGACCATTAAAATATTATATTTAAAAACATTATTTATGGGAAATTAGATGTCATTTTAACCCCAACCCCATTACATGTATAGCAAATTTCGAACTGTAATCAAGTAGAAAAGAATGTTGAGGCAATAAAATTACAACTCAACCAAAATTCATAATAACAATTTTACTAACTTATATTTCGGTCTTTTGGTATTTTCGTTTTTTAAGGAAAAATATGTATTTGGTTGAATATGCGTCATGTTCGAGTTCGAAATTATTGGACCGGGATCCACACCGACCTTGAATACTTAAATATGTTCCTAAACCTTAAACAAAGACCCAATGTTAGGACTGGGTCTTATACCAGGTAAGAGTCGGGTCTAACATTCTCAGTTCCTAGTGGAATAAGTTGAGGACAAAAGATAGATTAGACATTTTATATGTGCAAATACGAAAGTTTGGGATTGAAAGGTTTTTGGGTAATGATATATGGAGATGTAAAAGAAGCTGAAGAAGAAGGCGTGTGTGTTGTTTGCAATGACACGAGGAAAGCAATGATGAGCAGCTAGCCCACAGGCGGGTCTCCTGCGCTCGCATGGAGTGTCACACGTCTTCGTTGTACGTAGCTGCTATCCACCGCAGGTTTGACCTTGCACCCTCGAGTTTTGCCGCCCAAGGGGTGTTTTTCTTCTCTTATTCGGTTTTCCTAGGTTTTTCAGGATTTTTTTTTTCGTAGTATAAATATGTTGTAGCCTTTTATTAGTTTATTGATGACATGCCAAGCATAAGTGAGAGATTATTCTTTAATCTAGAGAGACGACTAGAGAACCTAAATAAAGGTTAGAGAGTCTAGAGAGATTAGAGAATTCTCCTTGTATCATCATCTCATAGTTAAAGTCCTAGTAGAGTGTTAGTGGTTTTCTCCCTATTCAAGGGTTTAGACGTTAAATCTTCTTGTATTCTTTATTGTTTTATTTCTTAATTGCTCCATATATTATACTTCCAAAGGTTGATTTGTTAGCGCCTAAGATACATATTCCTAACAAATGGTATCACAACTAGGTTGAACCGTTGTATGGCTAGATCGTGTTGGGTAGGTATAATGGATGACGGAAAGGTGAGGATCGATCAATTCGATGCTAAGGATTTTGGTTTCTAGAAGATGCAGATAGAGGATTATCTGTACCTGTTGGACCTGTACCAACCTCTATCAGAAAAGAAGTCTGCTACAATGAAAGATGAAGATTGGACGGCGTTGGTTCGGAAAGCACTGGATGTAGTTTGATTGACATTAGCAAATAGTCTTGCTTTTAATGTCAAAGATGTTAAAACAACAACGGGGTTGATCAAGACTCTTTCAGACATGTGTGAGAAGCCTTCTGATGTGAACAAGGTATATTATTTTGATGCGTCGTTTGTTGAACTTGAGATGATTGATGGTGAATCTGCAGCTGAATTTATTATTGAACTTAGTAAAATTATTAGTCAATTGGCATCGGTGAAATTACCTTTATGAGGTAGGTAAATGCTTTGATTTTGTTGTCCTCTTATTACCAAAATATTGGGAAATTGTTGTTGCTGTTATTCGTAATTCGCAGGGAAGAAAGCACTAAAGTTGGATGATGTTAAGGATTTAGTGTTGAGTAAGAGTGTTCGGCGCAAGGATTATGGGGAATCATCCGGTGGAGCATACAATTAACGCTGAGGGTAGATGGAGGAGACAACATGAGAGATCTAAGCGGGGCAAGAGTAGTGGAAGAGTTGGTAAGGCCAAAGCGGAGTGTCAGATATGTGGCTAGGAGAGGTCACTATATGATACAATGGCAAGATCCCAAAGACACAGATAAGGGGAATAAAAAGAAGAAGGATGATCAAGATAGTGGTGAAGAGAGTGATGCTTCGACGAACTCTATAACAGAGTATGTTTTCAATGCTTTGGTGTTAAGCAGTGCAAAGAGCTTAATTGGTGCATTGATCTTGGATTCGGGTTCTTCACTTTATTCTTCGTCCAAAAAGGAGCTATTTTAAAATCTAAAATTTCATAAACTCGAGAAAGTGTATTGATAAATGCGTAAAATAATATATTTATCTCCCCTTATTTCATTATAATATGTGTGTTTATATTATTATTTTAATATATTTTATATACTTTTAATATTATTAGATACAATATGCTAGGTTTTTATTTATTACTAATATTACTTAATTAGAATATTTTATTTCATGATGAATTTTAGTTCCAAGGCAACAAAAGAAGAAATAGAAGTAAAGAAGAAAAGAGAGAAAGAAAGAAAACAGAAGGAAAACAAAAAGAAACGAAGAAACAGAGGAAGCGTCCCTCTTCGTCCCTCCTATCTCGTCACTCCACCTCACCCTCTAAACCACCACCCATGTCCACCAATCAACAAAACCGGCGACACTTGCGACCAATCAGGAGCAGCGGCCCGCAAGTTGCGCCGCACCCAGCGAGAGGCGGTTTCTAGGGCGAAATGCGTTGCCCTCTTCTCCTTTGTAATTGGCCGAAATTCTTCCACTTGGGCGACAGAATCGGGTATAAATACCCAATTGAGGGGTCCGAAATCATTATGCAAGAAATTCCACAAATAATTTGAGTGAAAATCAGAGGAACTTACGCGAGATTGTCGGGCCATTTCGGGCGTGCTCGAGTTCGACGAGGAGACAACCTTCGAGAGGAGTCCTAGCACACTACCAAGGAGGGTGAAATTCAAGGGTAAACTTAGGTGCGAAATCCGACGTTCAAAGGCGAATTTCCGCGCATATACATAAGTTCTTCTAGTCTTTCTCTTGTATTTTCGAATTGGTTTGATATTTCCCGATTATGTTTTGGATTTCATTGTTGGTTTGAATTTATAGTTTAGATTGAATTGTTGAATTATAGTTTGGATTGAATGGTTGAATGTTAGTTGAAATTCAAGATTGTTTGATCTTAGATACATAAGTTATATTTGTGTGTATGTTTTAGATTTCAATGTTATGCTTAATTTGCTATCTTATTAAGTATGAAATTGAAATCATTGCTAGTTATATGATTTAGCCTAGTCTAAATTGTATAACAACAAGTGGCAACTAGTTTAATTTAGGCCTGCAAAGATGGTTGTAAGTTCAAACTAGAATATAACTTGGACTAGTTCTCTAAACATAAAGATATGTTATGTTTAGATTAACTAGGGATTAATGATGTACTTCTCATTCTATAATGCTTCTAGTTTAATCGTCGGGAGTTGCGAAATACTTGTGGTGATTAGATTAGTTCAGAATCAATATTCGGCCTAGTTCAATGTTGATTAAAAGTATGGAAGTATAGGGGAATTTGGCTACTTGAATTCCTACAGTTAATCTATCTAATCAATCTTGGATTCATGAAATTGGAAGCATAATCAAGGTTAAGAAATTATAAATCTCTGAAAGTAATATGAGCGTAAAGTGGAATTACTTGTCATCACTTGTAAATATAGGATAGATTTATCTTTAGTAGTTTGTAAATTCATAAAAACGTCTTGTAAACCCCCCAAAACAATGTGTATATGTATATATTAATAAATAACATGTATATAATAGTTAAGTACTCTTAATTAGTTGGACTTGGATTTTAGGAGTATATAAACCTCTCCGTGGGATCGACCCTTATTTATCGCTGTACTAAACTTAGATAATATTAATGTGGATAAAATAAGGTTTTAATTTGTACGCATAACGACACGTACCAAATTTTGGCGCCGTTGCCGGGGAGGTTTATTATACTCTTTTTATAGTCAAAGTTCAACTAAGGTATTAACTTATATTTTGTAATTTATGAGTTAACTATACTTGTGGTCTTGAGTAGTTTAAAGAAAGCTGGACTAGGTTGAATTTTTTTTAGCTTATAGTATGTTTATTAACTCCTTTTTGCATACTATGTGCTTAGTTATTTTTTTCTAGTTGACTTTTCTTTGGATAAATCAAGGTGACAAGGATAACTTCTAACATTCTAATAGTGTTTTCATTGATTTTGTTTTGTCCTATTGCTTAGTGAATTTCCTATTAGTACTTGTGTCTGTGAGTAACTCTTTAATTTAGATGTTATGTTGTCACTTGCTATTGCTTGTTATTACTACATGCTATTCTATACTAAGCTATGAAATCTATCTAGCCAAGTGTCATGTGATTATAAAATAGCATGTACTTACTTTGTTATGAAATAGCATGTACTAACTTTATTAAGTTAGTCATGGGAATGCTTGATTATGCTTAATTTATGTGCTGATATGTGTTTTGTAAGTCAATTATTAGTTGGTTGGGCTTAAGTGAGCTATTGCAAACCTAGAAGTTCTATTCGTTTACATTGAAGAGTTTTATTTTGTAACTAAGAACAGGTTATATACAACACTAAGGTTAAGATATAACAACCTAAATTAGAGAAGTAATCTAATCTGTCAAGATGTGTATATGTTGTAGGACTACTCTTGTTCCATTTTGAAGAACTCAAAAGAAGCAATTGTGTGCTTAAGATGTGAATTCACATACATACTTTAGGCAATGAAATTATAGTGAAATTATTGACTTTTAAGAAAAATGGGCTTTAATAAGTAAGAGTTTTCTTCTAAAGTTGCTTGATGAAGGTTCCAAATATTTGATTTTCACTTTAAGAATTTGTCCCAAGATGAGAAATATGGTGTGTCATTTTTATACACTTTGATGCATATTTACATTGATCTGATAGTATAGATTTCTGAGTAAAACATCTCATGGGATGAAAATGATTAACTAGAAGTATATTATTTATGGATTGGAAGTAACACTTTATGTTAAGACTTTGTATTCTAAGTTATTGTTTCTAAATTTATATGTTTTGTGTTACAAGTATAGTTCTAGACTATAGGTTATTAAGGTGTTCTTACTTGTCAGATTCCTATTTAGCACCTCTTAAATTTCACAAGGGAGTTATGTAAGAAGAGTGATCAACTTCTTATACTCCAACATTTCTATTTTTTGCTCGCTAGTTTGAATCTTTGTCATATCATGACTATAAAAATGAACAAGCTGATTATTATGATATGTAAGTCTGAAAAGAAGAAATATACTTGAGTGAGTCACGGTGAAGAAAACATGCAGTGCACTATTTGAATTTTAAGCTTCAAGTTAGATGGTTTTTATATCAAGAATAGTTTTCAAGTGAGTATTCTAATGTATGCTTTATTTGAGAAACTGAATGATAGAGATACTATTTTTTGAAAATTAGAAAAAATCCACCATTGCTAAGAAAAAGAAGAATCATATAATGTTTGGATTTTTTATGTACAACTTTGTTTTCATATTCTATGATCAAGTTAAGATATTGCAGGTTGAAGAATATATATTAAGAGGAGCTACATGAAGCTTGATCTAGAAGTGGAAATGTCGAGCCAACGACATAAACAAAGGCGCTACTTGGGAGGCAGCCCAAGACTCAGATTTGCTTTCTTGAACTTTTATTTTAGTTACTTTTATTTTAGTGTGTTTATTCAGTTTACTTATATGATTAGTTTTTGAGAAGTTTCATAATATCTTCCACATTTTAAATGTTCCATTGAGGACAATGTAAGATTTAAGTGTGGGGGAGAGGTTATTATTTTTGTCATTACATGAAGTATGTGGAATCTGTGGAATTTGATGAAATTTTGAAATTTTTCGGATTGGATTGCTATATATGAATGGAGGATATTGTTGTGGAAGTTGAAAGGAGAAAATGAGGAGAATTGTGGATATTTAGTGCTGGATTAGTGCTGGAATATTATATTGTTATGAAACAGGTTGAAATTGGACGCGTAAAAATTTTGATTTGTCCATTTTATAGGGGAAATGATGTCGAAATTTCTGTAGAAATTTATGAATTTGGGCTAAGTTAATCATTGGACTATTAATTGTATTAGTAGTATATATAAAAAATCATCATGAGCATGTAGGATTTTAGGTGCATTATACTTGCATGTCATATATTAGTTTCTAGAAAGTGAAATCCACCTCTTAGTTTGTTTTTGAAAAAAGAATTGAATAAATGAAGAAAGTTCAACAAGAAACTCTAATCTAACTATGTTTTAAAATAAAATGTGTTTTCGAAAATAAAAAAAGTTTTGGGAATAGTTGACATTTTTAGTTAAAGAATAGTCGAGTTTGAAAAATTCATAACATGATTAGATAAACAATCTCATGTTTGTAGCTAGTCAATGTAGTCATTCCCTTGGTGGTAATCATGATTAAATGGATAGACCAAAATAACCTGTGAGATTCTGAGCCTAATAAAATGTATCAATCTCATATTTTCTTTCATGTGTGATGTTCTTTCATGGTAAATTCTCTCTAGAACTTGCATTTATACTCTTCAAAACTATATTGACTCATGTTAGCATGAAGAAAAAGATGTTTCTTTTGTTATAAGCTACATAACCAAATAGCCACCTTACATTATATTATTTCATTTCTGAACCCTTTGAGCCTAAAAGACTATTATTTTGCTTAGCTTTCATTATAAACCATTACAAAACACTAAATACATTCATGACCCAATATTTTGAGCTGATGGAGTATGGTTGTTGATGGAGTAAAAGCTAAGTGTGGGGGTGTTTCTATAAAAAGGTGTGGTTATGGAAGTTGAAATTGATTGCCCATATTGTATGGAAAAAATTATAATCGTGATATTCTGTGAGAAAAAAAAAACTGAATGAGACGAGAAAAAAGAAAGAAAAAAAAATGAAGGAAAAAGTGAAATGGAAAAATGTGAAGAAAAATGAAATCAAGTATGATATGTAGCTACAAAAAAATGATGATGGGCAGTTGTATATCAAAGTCAAAATACAGGAAATTGTGCTGATTCATAATGATAGAAGGTTGAAGTACTGTGTGAGAGTTGTTTTTGCTCCTTCTTATCCGGAAAGGGGAGGAGTTATTAAGTTTTTGCTCCACTTAGTTCAAAACCATCTAGTCCACATATATTTATATTTCCTACCTTTTAACCAAAGTCCCATATAACCTAAAAAGTTCTTTTGATTTATGTCTGATATGTTGTCTAACAATAGTGGAAAATCGAGAAGATATGCAAGCTTATGGCAGAGTTTTTGCCATTGGAATTGAACCTTTGAGCGAAACACATAAACCTCTTCAAACACATGAGTGACAAGTGATTATCATGTGAGGGTCTATTTGTTCAAATTATGGTTTTGTCAAGTGAATGCTTGCTGATTGATCATGAAATGTCGAGAGAATATGTTTATGATGTGTTATGAGTTTTGACGATTTCGTTATTCTAAACTGAAAATGTTACATTCCTGTTAACCTTTTTCTTGAGTTTTTACTAACTAATATAAAACGTTGTGGTTTTTTGTTCGACTTTTCATTGGTTCAGTTTTTGTTCTAAACAATAGAGAGGTGGAGTTATGTGTCATAATTGCATGTAGTTAGAGTTTGATCGAGGGCGATCAAGGAATAAGTGTGCTGGGGGAATTTGATAAATGCGTAAAATAATATATTTATCTCCCCTTATTTCATTATAATATGTGTGTTTATATTATTATTTTAATATATTTTATATACTTTTAATATTATTAGATACAATATGCTAGGTTTTTATTTATTACTAATATTACTTAATTAGAATATTTTATTTCATGATGAATTTTAGTTCCAAGGCAACAAAAGAAGAAATAGAAGTAAAGAAGAAAAGAGAGAAAGAAAGAAAACAGAAGGAAAACAAAAAGAAACGAAGAAACAGAGGAAGCGTACCTCTTCGTCCCTCCTCTCTCGTCACTCCACCTCACCCTCTAAACCACCACCCATGTCCACCAATCAACAAAACCGGCGACACTTGCGACCAATCAGGAGCAGCGGCCCGCAAGTTGCGCCGCACCCAGCGAGAGGCGGTCTTCTAGGGCGAAATGCGTTGCCCTCTTCTCCTTTGTAATTGGCCGAAATTCTTCCACTTGGGCGACAGAATCGGGTATAAATACCCAATTGAGGGGTCCGAAATCATTATGCAAGAAATTCCACAAATAATTTGAGTGAAAATCAGAGGAACTTACGCGAGATTGTCGGGCCATTTCGGGCGTGCTCGAGTTTGACGAGGAGACAACCTTCGAGAGGAGTCCTAGCACACTACCAAGGAGGGTGAAATTCAAGGGTGAACTTAGGTGCGAAATCCGACGTTCAAAGGCGAATTTCCGCGCATATACATAAGTTCTTCTCGTCTTTCTCTTGTATTTTCGAATTGGTTTGATATTTCCCGATTATGTTTTGGATTTCATTGTTGGTTTGAATTTATAGTTTAGATTGAATTGTTGAATTATAGTTTGGATTGAATGGTAATGTTAGTTGAAATTCAAGATTGTTTGATCTTAGATACATAAGTTATATTTGTGTGTATGTTTTAGATTTCAATGTTATGCTTAATTTGCTATCTTATTAAGTATGAAATTGAAATCATTGCTAGTTATATGATTTAGCCTAGTCTAAATTGTATAACAACAAGTGGCAACTAGTTTAATTTAGGCCTGCAAAGATGGTTGTAAGTTCAAACTAGAATATAACTTGGACTAGTTCTCTAAACATAAAGATATGTTATGTTTAGATTAACTAGGGATTAATGATGTACTTCTCGTTCTATAATGCTTCTAGTTTAATCGTCGGGAGTTGCGAAATACTTGTGGTGATTAGATTAGTTCAGAATCAATATTCGGCCTAGTTCAATGTTGATTAAAAGTATGGAAGTATAGGGGAATTTGGCTACTTGAATTCCTACAGTTAATCTATCTAATCAATCTTGGATTCATGAAATTGGAAGCATAATCAAGGTTAAGAAATTATAAATCTCTGAAAGTAATATGAGCGTAAAGTGGAATTACTTGTCATCACTTGTAAATATAGGATAGATTTATCTTTAGTAGTTTGTAAATTCATAAAAACGTCTTGTAAACCCCCCCAAAACAATGTGTATATGTATATATTAATAAATAACATGTATATAATAGCTAAGTACTCTTAATTAGTTGGACTTGGATTTTAGGATTATATAAACCTCTCTGTGGGATCGACCCTTATTTATCGCTGTACTAAACTTAGATAATATTAATGTGGATAAAATAAGGTTTTAATTTGTACGCATAACGACACGTACCATGTATCTTGCAGATATAGACCATCAGAGGTCGAAGGCATGTGTGTGTGTTTGCAATGACACGAGGAGGAAATGACGATCAACTAGCCCCAAGTGGGAATCCTGCGCCAGCAGGGTCGTGGCATGCGCCCCGCATGGAGTGTCACATATTTTTGCTATAGATGTTGTCCACCAGGGGTGTTTTTCTTCTCTTGTGCGATTTTCCTAGGTTTTCTAGGATTGTGTTTTTCCCTATTATAAATATATTATAGCCGTTCATTGTTCTATTGATGCCATGTCAAGCATAAGTGAGAGATTATTATTCTTAAATATAGATAGACTAGAGAACCTAGAGAAAGATTAGAGAGATTAGAGAATTCTCCTTGTATCATCATCTCATATTCAAAGTCATATTGCAATGTTCGTGATTTTCTCCCTATTCAAGCAAGGGTTTCCTTGTATCATCATCTCATATTAGAGAAGGCTGCTAGAGAAGAGGAGACTAAGATGGATCCTGATGTGGCTGTTGTGATGGTATTTGA
The DNA here is from genome assembly GCF_026745355.1 of Beta vulgaris subsp. vulgaris. Taxonomy (NCBI): domain Eukaryota; kingdom Viridiplantae; phylum Streptophyta; class Magnoliopsida; order Caryophyllales; family Amaranthaceae; genus Beta; species Beta vulgaris. The sequence continues at coordinate 53,415,932 of NC_079208.1, read as the reverse complement.
TTGTTCTGGATCTTTTAAAAATGAGTTTAAATGGGTCCTTTTTCTGAATTTGTTGTTGCATACATAGGGGCTTATAAGGGTTTGAGTCAGCAACTGCTAAATTTTGGTGGTTGTTAACTTAATCACATTGTATATGAAAATTTATTTATTTTCATATTTTGGGATTTATGACCTTAAATTTTGAACCATGTTTTAGGTTGTAATATTTTTAACATAGAATATTTTTTAATATGATCCTACTAACGAGTACTTCGGGTGCTAGATAAGAGATTTATTTTGATAGAAAACTCTTTTAAATATAAAGCACTTTAAGAAAATCTCTATTACATAAGGGAAGGGGGGAGCAACGGTGTCCTCTTTTGAATCGACTATTTTGCCCCCCTTCCCCTTCTAAATTACAGAAGGAAACTCAATACCAAAATGGGGGTCAAACAAAGTCAACGGAAATTAATTTTCAACAATCACTCAGGAATCACTTATATGAGGAAACTTTACAAATCACTCATAGAATTGAGAAAATCACGTTGTAAAAATCACGCGAATCACTCAAATGATCAGGAAACTTTACAAAAATTAAAAATTAACTTACAAACTAAAACTAATACACTAGGACGTCAATACATACAAAACATTCACAAAATTCACTTGCAAATCATTGTTCTTAATAACCATTCACAATTACATACTCACAAAAATTACCTATAAAACACAAATTTGAGAAAAACATAAGATTTTGACAGTGATATCACACATTCGTCCATCCGCGGTTTGCGAACTTTCAAATAGGTACTAATTAATTCTTTTAATCTTCAAAGTTATTTCACATTAGTCGACTGTTATGTAGTTGAAAAAATGGAGATATAGCAATTAGTTGAAAGGGGCTTTTATATAATTAGACTTAAATTTGATTCATTTTCATATAAAATCAGAAAACAAGATGTGTATAAAATTTGATTCATTTATGACACTGATGAAAAAGTTACAAATTTAGTTCTTTTTTTTTAAAATTCCAATATAATATTTTTCCCAAAACTTTTGCAGAATATCAATGTTCATGAATAAATTTTGAAAAACAAAACAATATCAAACCTTTTTGCGAACAACTTTTGCAAAAATCCATTTTTAGAAAAAAGAATTTACATTAATTTGCGAAAATCATTTCATGCGAAATCAGATTGTGTATGTAAAATTTGAAATTTCATTTCACCTATAATTGAAACTCAAAGTGTTCAAATTTAGAAAAGGAGAAAAATTAAAAATGACCATTTCATGCGAAATCAAATTGTGTATGAAAAACTTAAAATTCCTTTCAAATATAATTGAAAGTCAAAGTGTGAACATTTAGAAAAGGAGAAAAAATTAAAATGATGAAAATTCTTAAATATATCAATTTATGAAATCAGAATTTAGAAGTTAGACAAGGAAAAAAAACTGAAATTGTATTATACTTTTCGGTTACAATTTTGGGATTATAGAGAAATTACTGAAATCCATATCAAAAACTATTATAAATTACAAAAATGAATAAAATCAAAAAAAAAAAGAACATGACGACATTTAGTAAAGAACATCATATTGATTATAAAAGAACATGCGAATATAAGACTTGAGAAACAAAAAACTATTCAAAATCACAAAAATGAATAACAACATAAAAAGAACATGGAAGAATCTTATTCACAATATGGAGGTGAACTTAAATACTAACTTGCATTTTCAGTTTGTTTACTCCTTAGTATTACGCCTAAAAATATCATTGCACGCATCGCGTGCACAAAAGGCTAGTATTATATAATATAAGCTCCTTATCCAGCGCCCCATTGACACCCATTAGCATTTGCCTTTTAAATACAGACATACAATGACCAAGTTTATTTACAGTACCCATGATTTAAAAATCCTGGATCTGCCATTATGCCCTAGTACCATACATAAAATGAAGGGGGGGGGGAGATAATCCTTTTAATCACTACAAAAATAAGTGGATTTAGCAACTAGCCATTTTCGTTGCTAAATGACCAAAAATGGTTGCGAATGTTGTAAGCAACGAAATTGGCAACCAGAATGGTTGGTTGTTAAAGGGTCAGTCGCCAATTGCATTTAGTAACCAAAAAGAAGTAAATTTCGTTGCCCTTTTAGCAACCAACTACAAATTCGTTGCTAAATATCAACCAATTTTTTTCATTTTCGTTGCTAAATAGCAACTAAATTATTAATTTTTGCTGCTAATTAGCAATAAAATTATTAATTTTCGTTGTTAAATAGCAACCAAATTTAATAATTTTGGTAGTCATCCCAACTTCCCAAGAGGTCACCCATCCCAAGATTACTCCCAGTCGAGTACGCTTAACTGTGAAGTATCTTAACATATGAGCTCCCTAATAGAAAGATGCACGTTATTCAAATAACTAGTATAACAATTGTTCTTAAAGTATTCATAGATGTTACATATGGCAACGAAATTATAATTTTGGTTGTTAAAATAGCAACGAATATAAATTTTTAGTAGCCAAAATAAATATTAGCAACCATTTTATTTTGGTTGCCAATTAGCAACCATTTAAAACTCTAGCAACATTAGCTTGGCAACGAAAAATAGGAATTTGGTTGCCAATTAGCAACGATTTGGTTAGGTTGCTATGTTGACTACTAAAAATTCAAATCAGTTGCTATAATAGCAAGGGAAAGTAAATCAGTTGCTATAATAGCAAGGAAAAGTAAATCAGTTGTTATATTGGCAATGAAAAATTATACACTCGTTGCTCATCTATAATAGCAACCAACACCACAAGCTTAACAACCACTTTTCAACATTTGGTTGCCAATTTAGCAACCAATTTAAAATGGTTGCCAAAATTGATTGCTAGATTCAGTTTTTTTTGTAGTGAATTTATTCCCCTTTCTAATCCCCGTATTCCCATATACCACTCCCTACCTTCTAGCCTTCTATTGTTGACCAGAATGATCAAACTAGAAATCTTATTCCCACACTCGATCCCTTAGACACAACATAACCTTAAAATCACGAAAATGCCCTAAGTAACCTCTATTTTCTTCTCTTTCATTAATGAAAAAAAAATTCGTCTTACTTCTTATTTCAGTACTTTGTTAATTTCCCCCAAGTAGCAAAATTAAGCAAAAAATATCAACCTGATCAAAGTTCACCCCCTATACTCTCAATCTTATTTCAGAGGAATGCCCATGGTTTTAGATAAGGTTAGCTAAGGAAGGCTCATAATACCATAAAGGCTCCAATTTAAAGGTCTTTGTCATAGATTAGCAGGAAGGGGGGGATTGAGATATCACATTTGAGGAGGACAGAAGAGTAATCAGAGTCAACCCTAGGAAGCTTCACCACATGAGTGTTGGGCCAAATCTGAAGCCATCTATCATTTATTAGGGCTTTATCCAGTTTCTCTTGAATTGGACACACCTTAAATCTGTTTGTCCAAGTGAATCTTAACCCTGAGCTCTTGATATCCAACAAGGCACAATCACAGATGCAAGAATTGAAGGCTAAACAACGATTAATTTTAATCGGATTTTTGATTCCACACCCCCTGATGGAATTCTGATACCACGCCCCCCTATAAAATTAATTTTCTTATTTTCGAAATTCAACGCTAAAAACTGTTTATTTTTTTTAATATATTTGAATTACGAACATTGAGTTTCAAAATTCTTTATGAAAAATATACGTAATTGATAATGTCATAACAAAATTAATTTTATTGTGAAACATTACCACAAAAAAAAAATCGGACTTCTGATTTTCAAAATTCAATGCTATATAAAAATGGCTTAATTAAGTAGAGTTATCTCTATTATATAAGGGAAGGGAGGAGCAATGGTGTCTGTAAGTCCTATTGACTATGAATCCAAGAATAATAGCAAACAAATATAGAATATCAAATAAGAAAGCAAGGAAAGAACACCAAAACTTTTTACGTGGAAACCCAAGAACTGGGAGAAAAACCACGAATCTGCACTAGGAATCGATGAATGTTTGATAGAGATTACAAAAGCACTCGATCAAGAGCTCTCTCTAAAGCTTTCTCTCTCTCAAACTATGTGTTAAAGATGATGAATACTGATAATTACAATTAGGGCTTATATTTATACCCACATTAATTAATAAAGAAAACCGAAAAAAAGATAAGTCTTCGGCCTCGACACCCTGAGGGCGCGCTCGACACCCCGCGGGCGGACAGTGCGCGTCGAAGATTCTGCAGCTCGTCGAGCAGGCGCGGGTGGGCGCGGGATATCACGCGCGGGCAAACAGCAGCCCTGCTGATCCTCATACTCCCGCAGACGTGCGGTCGCAGGTCTTCAAGCGCGGGCACCCCTCGACCATCCCTCGAGCATCCCTCGAGCCACTTAGAGCCACCCCTTCAATGCAACCTTTCTCCACACCCTATACACCCCATTGAGCTACATACCCAACAATCTCCCACTTGTAGATAGGTGTAAGTGAAGAAAAAAAACTTCATACCTTCATCATCTTCTCATTCATCGCAACTCCTAGTTCGCCATCTTCCTCAACAATCAACGAAGACCAACTAAGGTCCTGCACAACCTTAGCTTATCACAACTCACACTCTTAGTGAGCATATCTGCTGGATTCTTAGCACCCAACACTTTCTCCAGACTCAACTCATTCTCCTCCACTAAACTCCTGATATAGTGAAAACGCCTATGAATGTGTTTAGTCCTACAATGATACATGGGATTCTTAGCCAAATGCACTGCACTTTGACTATCACTGTAAAGTATCACTTTGTCCTGTTTAATGCCCATCTCCTCAAGAAAACCAATCAACCATACCATCTCCTTACCTGCCTCCGACATAGCCACATACTCAGACTCTATAGTAGACAAAGAGATACACTTCTGTAACTTGGACATCCAACTCACTGCAGTACCCCCCACAGTAGAGACATATCCTGAAGTGCTTTTACTTGTATCGAATCTCCACTGAGATCAGCATCAACATAACCTCTAGCTTTACACCTTTCTGCCAGAAACAAAGCCCCATACTTGAATACCCTTCAAATACCTTAGTAACCACTTTACAGCCTCCCAATGTTTCTCACCTAGATTTGAAACAAACCTACTAACAACTCCCACTGCAAAAGCAATGTCGTCAGGTCGTGTGCACACCATGGCATACATCAAGCTACCAACAGCTGAAGCATAGGGAACAGTGGCCATCCGCTCCTTTTCTGCTTCTGTAGTTGGTGAATGCTCCCTTGTCAATTTGAAGATCACTAGGAAGTGGTGAATTTCTGGGTTTAGCATCCTACATTAAACCTCTTCAGCACCTTAAGAATATAATCCTCCTGAGACAACTTCAACATACCAGTAGACTTGTCCCTGAAAATCTTCATGCCCAAGATTTGTGTAGATTCACCCAAATCCTTCATCTCAAATACTTGTGACAGCTTTCCTTTCACTCCATTTATCACATCCATACTAGTACCAGCAATCAGCATATCATCAACATACAGAAGTAAATAAACATAGTCATTTTCATACCTCTGAAAGTAACAACAATGATCACTATCAGCTCTCTTGAACCCACTGCTACACATGAATGTGTCAAACTTTATGTACCACTGTCTAGGAGCCTGCTTCAGCCCATATAAGCTCCTCTTGAGCTTGCACACCAAGTTCTCCTTTCCTTGAACTTGAAAACCATCTGGTTGCTTCATGTAAATTTCCTCCTCCAGATCACCATGTAGAAACGCAGTCTTCTGTTCTAAGAACAAATTTTCAGCAGCAACAATAGCCAACAAGATACGAATAGTAGTTAACTTCACAACAGGAGCAAATATTTTGTTATAATCTATACCCTCCTTTTGTGGAACCCCTTTACTACTAATCTCGCCTTATACCTGACACTTCCATCAGGCTCTTTCTTCAGTCTGAAGATCCACTTGTTGCTAAGTGCTCTCATACCTTTAGGTAATGCAGACAACTCCCATGTCTGATTCTTTTCCAGGGACTTCATCTCATCTTTCATGGCTAACTCCCACTTAGATGAATCTGTCGAATTTATTGCTTCCTTGTATGATTCTGGTTCACCTGCATCAGTTAGTAACAAATAATACATAGAAGGTGAATATCGAACAGGTGTTTTGGACACCCTTGCGGATTTTCTCAAGTCAACTTGAGAGACAATTCTTCCTGTACTAGAACTGGAGCCTCTTGGTTGTATGACAATTGTATCCTCTGAATTTCCAGGCTGTGAGATATCTGACTCCTCAGAATCAGACCCTGCAGGAGTGTGAACTTCATCTCTATGTTGCTCACCCAATTCTGGAACAATGACATCCCTAACATCAATGCCACCTATCTCCACAATCTCCTTCTCCTGAACTCCCACTACTTCAGTAATCTCAGATTTGTCACCAAATACATCCTTATACAGCTTAGTCTCATCAAATGTGACATCACAGTGTCTCAAAATCTTCCTACCTTTTGGTTCCCAACATCGATATCCATACTTCTCAGAACCATACCCAATAAAATCATTTAACGGCTTTTGGGTCTAACTTGTCACGTTTCTCAGATTGAACATATGCAACAAACCAAATAGTTTTAGAAAAGTAAGATTTACCTCCTTTCCACTCCAAACCTCTTCTGGCAATTTGAACTCCAAAGGACGATGGTCCTCTGTTGATCAAATAAGCTGCTGTGCTAACTGAATCTGCCCAGAAAGTCTTAGGTAGCCCTGCATGCAACCTCATACATCTAGCCCTCTCAGTCAGTGTCCTGTTCATCCTCTCTGCAACTCCATTCTGTCGAGGTTTCCCTGGAACTGTCCTCTTCAGAATTTACCGTTCTCCTTACAGAGTTTTGTGTACTCTGTCAACTCATACTCACCTCCATTATCAGACTTAATGCACTTAATCTTTCTTCCAGTCTGATTTTCGACCTCAGCTTTCCAGTCCTTGAAAGTTTCATAAAGTTCAGATTTCTTCTTCATGAAGTAGACCCACACTTTCCTGCTGTAGTCATCAATGAAAGTAACAAAATACCGTGAGCCTCCAAGGGATCTGACTGGTGAGGACCCCACAAGTCAGTGTGCACCAATTCTAGCTTCTCAGTTTTCAACTCCTTCTTGGCTTTTGTAAAGTCACCTTTTTCTGCTTGCCATAAACACAGCTCTCACAAAATTCCATGTCAACTGATTTCAACCCTGACAACTTGCCACTTGAAGCTAAAATCTTCATCCCCTTCTCACCCATGTGACCAAGTCTAGTATGCCATAACTTAGTCTCATCTACCGTAGCTGCACCAATCATGTCTGTACACCCTGCAATAGTGTATAAGGTTCCCATCTTAGTACCTCTAGCCAAAATCATGGAACCTTTGGAAATCTTCCACTTTCCCTCACAGAACACAGTTTTGTAGCCACATGAGTCCAGTTGACTCACAGAAATCAGATTCTTTGCTAGGCCTGGAATGTACCTAACATCATGCAGTTTTAAAGTTCCTCCATTCGTAGTCCTGACAACCACATCTCCCTTCCCCATTATATCCAAGGTCTTATCATCAGCAAGATGGACCTTTCTAACTTCTTTGCCTTGAAGTCCTTAAACAAGCTCCCTCATGGGTGAAGATGAAATGATGCCCCCGAATCTAGGATCCACGACTCATAGAACTATCAACACTCAAAACCAGAGCATCCTCAACCTCATTCGATGCAGAAAATATCGATGAGTTATCACTATCCTCCTGTCTCTCATTATGATCAGATTTTCCACCCTTCTTCTTGGGATGTGGACAATCCCGCTTTGGATGACCCTTCTCACCACAATTCCAACAGGTAAAATTTGTTCTGCCCTTTGACTTACTTCGCCCCCTTGATTTTGATCTCCCTTGTGAATCTTCCCTTTTCCCTTTTGTTTTCCCCTCCCTCTACCTCTGCATGTATGCTCCAGATGATTTCCACTCTCTTTCCTTCGAATGCTCTCACTCAAAATAAGATCACGGACAACATCATAAACCAATTTCTCTTTACCAGAGGAATTACTCACAGCAGTAACAACAGTTTCCAAGCAGTAGGTAAAGAGGACAACAAAATTAAAGCTTTCACTTCATCCTCAAAAGCAATATTAACAGACGATAACTGACTTATTATAGAATTAAATTCATTAATATGTTCAGCAGCAGAACTACCATTATTCATCTCTAAATCAAATAAACGGCGCATCAGATTTACCTTATTCATAGCCGAGGGATTCTCATACATATCTGACAGAACTTTGATCAATCCAGCCGTTGTTTTGATGTCCTTGACATTGAAACCACAGTCCGAGCCAATGTCAAACGCACCACCGCCAGTGCCTGCCTATCCAGTACCCTCCACTTAGCCTCTTCCATATCAGCAGGCTTTTCAGATAAAGGTTGATACAGATTTTTCTGATATAAGATGTCCTCTATTTGCATCTTCCAATATCCAAAATCTATCCCATCAAACTTCTCAATTCTAATCTTTGAATCCTCCATTGTTAATTATTCTAGATCTAGACAATAATCAAACCTAGCTCTTGATACCACTTGTAAGTCCTATTGACTATCAATCCAAGAATAATAGCAAACAAATATAGAATATCAAATAAGAAAGCAAGGAAAGAACACCAGAACTTTTTACGTGGAAACCCAAGAACTAGGAGAAAAACCACGAATCTGCACTAGGAATCGATGAATGTTTGATAGAGATTACAAAAGCACTCAAGAGCTCTCTCTAAAGCTTTCTCTCTCTCAAACTATGTGTTAAAGATGATGAATAATGTTAATTACAATTAGGGCTTATATTTATACCCACATTAATTAATAAAGAAAACCGAAAAAAAGATAAGTCTTCGGCCTCGACACCCTGCGGGTGCGCTCGACACCCCGCGGGCGGACAATGCGCGTCGAAGATTCTGCAGCTCGTCGAGCAGGCGCGGGTGGGCGCGGGATATCGCGCGCGGGCAAACAGCAGCCCTGCTGATCCTCATACTCCCGCAGACGTGCGGTCGCAGGTCTTCAAGCGCGGGCACCCCTCGACCATCCTTCGAGCATCCCTCGAGCCACTTCGAGCCACCCCTTCAACGCAACCTTTCTCCACACCCTATACACCCCATTGAGCTACATACCCAACATTGTCCTCTTTTGAAATGCCTATTTTGCCCCCCTTCCCTTTCTAAATTACAAACGGAAGGTCAAAATCAAAATCGGCACTAAAAGAAAGCAATCGAAAATTAATTTACAACACTCACTCACAGATCACTCACAAATCACTTAAAAGAAGAAACTTTACAAATCACTCATACAATTGAGAAAATCACGTTAATAAAAATCACGCAAAACACTCAAATAATTAGGAAACTTTATTAAAACTTGAAATTAACATACAAACTAAAATTAATAACCTAAAACATCAATACATACAAAAACATTTACGAAAATTTACTTACAAATCACTATTCTCAAGAACCATTCACAATTAATGGTGGGTCACGATACAAAATAGAGGTGTATTTGTAGTAAAATCAGAATTTAGAAGTTAGACAAGGAAAAAAATATTTACTTTTTTTTATAGTGTTTCCTATATATAATGAAACTTTTACATATATTTGGACCTATATTTTTCTATTATATAATAGCGATTAATAATCAAGGTAAAAGGTTCATGTAAAATATCATTCAAAAATTAAAGTACAATATATCTCTATTATATAAGAGATGGGGGGAGCTATGGTGTCCTCGAATGAAGAGACTATGTTACCCCCTTCTCATTCTAAATTACAAATTCACTTACAAATCAAAGGGAGATTCAAACAAACATACCAAAAATATAATTATAACAATCACTCACAAGTCAACTAAAATCATAAAATTGCATAATTTACGTTATGCAAATCACTAAAATGAGGAAACTTTACAAAAACTTAAAAATTCACTTACAAACTACAACCTATGAAAAAATTGACTTGAAATCAAAGTGTCCACTTTCTTTACAATTTATGAAGTATTGTATTTAATTCAAGAATCAACTAAAAAATTATAATATTAGAAATCATAAATAAATTCAATAAAATTTCTATTTTGTTAATAGAATTTAACTTTGAAAAATAAAAAAAAATAAAAAGAATGGTGAGAGACTTAAGTGACAGAAAATAAACCAATCAAATTTTGCAATTAAAAACAATTATACTTCGTATATCTAATGTTCAAATTTTGACTCTTATGTCGAAGAAAATCGAGTTTCTGTTTCGAAAAAAATTCAAGCAAGCATCGCGTGCAAAAAATTCTAGTAATTTATAAAACCATGAGCATACGAAATCATGTGGGTGGTGTGGAATGTCAATGTGGAAAAAGCAAGTGCAACTAGAACATTTCATATACGACATTAAATAGGGTCTATTGTTGATAGATATCGACCATTTCGCCTTACAAAATTCATTTTTACATTGTTTAATCTACAATAAGCTTCCTTGAAAGGTGAACTATAAATAAAGTCAGAAACTAAACAGTAGTAAACAAGTAACACTTGCTAATTACAAAGAAAAAAAAAGTATACACTCGCTAGATTCGAGCGAAGCGGAATCTCGTTGCATTGGCTTTTGATCTTTTGGTATCTAGGTAAGCCACCCGCTAATAGTGTTATTTTTGGTGCGGCGAAGTGGATTTTCTTTTTAACCCCTTAATTAAGTAACTTTCTTCTGACTTTGTAAACATTTCACGAATGCCCTCTTCGACTGCTAAAAAGGTTGGTTTACATAGATTATTATAGTATGTGTTATATTATATGATCGTGTCAAATATCCTAGATAAGTAAAAAAGAATCTATGCCTAGCATCTAAAATATCTTCTTCCTTTTTATGTTTTTAAAAAATCATTAATTTCCATAGTAGCAAATTTTTTACCTTCCCTACTAGCTACTTGCACTGTAAAAATGTTGTTACAATGTTTTGGTGTTCTCTCCTAGATACTTTCACTAAATAATTAACAACAAAAGAATCATATTGTGTTTTATTGGCATCGCGTTGATCTTGAAATGAGATTAAAACAATGGTTATGATAACAATCATTTTATTTGAGATTGGAGTTGTCTTTCCTTCTCTATTTTCTCCGCCGAAAGGACCATAGTTTCTTAGTTGAATATTTTAATTAATTAACACTTGTTATATCTTTTATGAAGTTCAAAAGTACCTTTTGTAATTTCTATGAAGTTTATATAAAAAAAACACCTAGGTGATAAAGAATCACGAGTTTACTATAGTGGTGGATGCATGTACATGGAAGTGGGTCACTTGACCCCATTTGAGAAAAATCTCTTCGGAAAATTTGCCAAAAAAAACCTTTTACGAGTTCATTTTTGCGAAAAAAAAAACCTTATAAAGCATTTTTTGCGAATTGCGAAAACAAACCAAAATCAAATTTTTTGTGTGAAAACAAACCAAAATCAAATTTTTTTTTCAAGATGAAACCTAGCCACCAATACCAGCAACCCCCAACCCTCCCTCCACCCCCTCATGCGGCATCCCCACCCCCCCACCCTTTCACCCTACCCTCTCTCATCTCCATTCTTCCCTTCTTCATCCCTCCCCCCTCTCCTCTTGCTTCGTCCATCCCCCCAACCGCTGCGCCGCCTAGAACTCCCCTCACCGTTGCGCCAACCTGTAACGATGGTTTTCGTTCTTCATTTTCTGGGTTATTACGGAGGGGGGAGCCGGGGGATGGGGTGGGCTGCGGTATGGGGGGAGGGGGGATGGACGAAGGGAGGAGGGAGGGGGAGGGAGAGAAGAAGGGAAAGGAGAGAGGGTAGGGGCGAAGGGGGGTGGGGGGCAGCCGTCTGAGGGGGTGGAGGGAGGGGTTTTGGGTTGCTGGTGGAGGTGGGGTGGGCTGCAGGTGGTGGAGGCTGGGCTAGGGGTGAAGTGGGGGCTGCAGTGGGGGGCTAGGTGCAGGTGTTGGTAGTGGTGGCTAGAGGTGGTCAACGCGTGGCATTCTATGGTCATCATCGAAAAATGATACTAGGTTTAATTTCCCAAAAAGTTCTGATTTTGGTTTGTTTTCGTAAAAATGCTTTAGAGGTTTTTTTTTTCGCAAAAATGAACTCGTAAAAGGGTTTTTTTTGGCAAATTTTCCTTATTTTTTCTTGTATAAAGATAAAATTATATGCAACAAGGTCAATAATGTTCAGGCATGCATGATTATTGTTGTATCATTCACTATCTAGGATCTTAGATAGGATCCTACAATGTAATTCTACCGATCCAATAATCCGACCCCGTTATCCATTCAATATCACAAATTGATTCCTAACTATGTTAATTCCATGCATATTAAGCTTTGATATTATGTAATCAAAGTATATATTTTTCACCTCTTAATTTTTTTCCCTTATACCTTGACGTAATAACATTTTTTCCATTGCATGAGATCAAACATTAGTTTGCGTACAATATAAGTACACGACCTGGCATCCAGCCCACTACTCATATATACTTATACATTCGGCTAAGCAGCTAAGCTGATTCCATCGTTCTTTTAAATGCTTCTTTGACTTTGTAAACCTTCAATGATTCATTTCTTAATTCAAATGAACGCTAATCTTTCTATAAATTTAATAGTTTATATATTTGATCAGGTCTAATTACCTCCTTGACATCTCCTTTGGTTTCATTGTAACTTTTATAATGTAAATTCACTGATTATATATAGAGGTAGTTAATTGTCACCATAAACAAAACCAAAAGAAGCAAGCAAATACTATTAGCTAACAACCTGTATACTAACAAGATCACACCCTACCCCTTCCCCAAATAAGTTAAAAAAAAAAAAAAAAAAATCATGGCTGGCGAGCCAGGAAGTTCAATGCACGGGGTGACGGGGAAGGAGCAATCATTTGCCTTCTCCGTCTCCCCTTCGGAGGTCCCTGTGGACTCCGCGGCCAAGTTTGCTCTGCCAGTGGATGCAGAGCACAAGGCCACAAAGTTCAAAATTCTTTCCTTGGCCAAACCACACATGACGACATTTCACCTAAGTTGGATATCTTTTTGTACATGTTTCATATCCACTTTTGCAGCCGCACCTTTGGTCCCTATCATAAGGGACAACCTAAGCCTTACAAAAGCGGACATAGGTAATGCAGGAGTTGCTTCCGTCTCAGGAAGTGTCTTCTCTAGGCTCGTCATGGGTACACTTTGCGACCTCATGGGGCCTAGGTACGCATGCGCCTTCCTAGTCATGTTAATTGCCCCAGCCGTGTTTTGTATGTCGTTGATAACTGACGCATCTGGCTATGTAGCCGTAAGGTTTATGATAGGGTTTTGTCTAGCAACCTTTGTGTCGTGCCAATATTGGATGAGTACCATGTTTAATGGACGTATTATTGGCCTCGTCAATGGGACTGCGGCAGGATGGGGTAATGCAGGAGGTGGGGCGACTCAACTTCTAATGCCTTTGGTTTATGCGATCATCCGTCGTGCAGGTGCTACGTCCTTTGTAGCATGGAGAATTTCCTTCTTTATTCCTGGCTTGCTACACATTGTTATGGGAATTTTGGTGCTTACTCTTGGTCAAGACTTGCCTGATGGTAACCTTGGTGCCCTACAAAAGAAGGGTCAGGTTGCCAAGGACAAGCTTCCTAAGGTAAACCCGTAAATCTTTAATTATTATAAGTAAAAAAAAATTGAGGGGTGAGTGCAGAAGGAGATCTATGATGACAGATAATGATTCTCCCAACATTGTTGAGTATCGAAAAGAAGTAGCCTAGTCGGGTGATGGGTAGTATAATTCTCACACCTTTATTCAGTTCCGATCCATTGAAAAAAAAAGTAGTTCATAAGTAAAATAGTTTGCCTTTCTAATTGCATTAAAGGCAAGTAATTTGCCTTTATCAATTTGACTTTTTGGTGTGTAGATATTAACGTTATGGTATACAATTTAGGTGCTTTGGTATGCAGTCTCCAACTATCGAACATGGGTTTTTGTACTTCTCTATGGCTACTCCTTAGGTGTGGAGTTGACAACCGATAACATTATTGCCGAATATTTTTTCGACAGGTAATATAAATTTATATTTATGAACTATTTAGTATGTTTCATTTGTCTTTTGATTTTGAATAGTATTTGTTTCATATGTAATAAATGAACAAATAAATCATTATGTTAATGTTTATTTCTTTCTACCTCGTTTGAATTTAGTTTTTTCGAAAAGCTATGAAATGGAATTACTGTACAATTACTATAGTATAAAAAATCACATGAAATATGTCCATATATAATATCAGCACACATAAGCTCCACCCACCAAAATTATTATAAACTTAACAACATAAAATGGATTGTCTTGATTAAAATGCCAGCTCTTTGGCTGAAAATTAGGAGTAAAATGTTTAAGAAGCATATCCCATCATACTGTAATAAATTGATGCAAATTGTTAATAGCACGATGTTTTTTTAATCAAGCTAATTAATAACTTTAATCTGCGTAATTGAAATGGACCGAACTGTGGATAACAGGCTAAGGAACCTCTCTCTATTCAAATTATAGAATGGTAATGTAGAATCTGACATACATCCAATGAATCCACGACCATGAGTGCGGATTCAGATCCCACCAATTACGCAGTTTGACCTAGTCCATATTCAGAGAATTATATTGCATTTATGATTTGTCTGAACTACTAGATGTGTAGTTCCCTCTCATGTTTGGATCCTCTAGAGTTGTAAAATATCTCTATAAGGTAGAGTTTGAGCAATTATCAACTATTAAGTAAAAAATCGACTCATATATTCTCTTTTTAAAATCTCCCCTATCCACGCACCCCATAATTTTTCCCTCCCACCAATGTGAGCCCTTGATTTTAAAATGTATGATTCAGATATACCTCTACCTTGTAGAGTTTCACTAAAACTCTAAGAGCACAACCAATGGTTGCCCTATAGTTTGGGGTCATTGATTATTCTATTACTTTCTCACTCTTACATCTACCCCACCATATTTTCTCTTTCCTCCAATTCCTTCTTTGTTCCTCTTTTTCTTGGTCTATCAGGAAGAGATGGGCATCAATTTTTTGCCCAACTTTTTTCTCTCTCCTAATAAACTAATAATATTTTTACACTCTCTCTCCTTATAACCCACAAGGAGGACAACCATTGGGAGTACTCTAAAAGATCCGGACTCATCCCTCTCTACCTCTTTATTTTTTAAGAGAAAATATAATTGTCCAAATCTTGGAATCCGTCTAGATTCCAAATATTCCCAAGATTCCTACACCTTTAGCATGTACAATAATAATATCATTATCAAGTTCTCTCTATATATTTACAATACTTTGATTTTTTTTATTTCATCAATTTGAATATACTGGATTAAGATTTGAGAAATATTCTCTATGAAATCTTTCTTAATTAATTTTAAAACAAGTGATGGCGGCCTACCCTTAAATTTATTCAATCTAAAAATAAAATGCCTAGATAATTGTGTTCATACCCTAAGTCGATATGTAATTATAAATTATGACTAAAACTTACTTTAATTTTACTTTGAAAATTAATCATGTTTGAGGAAGTGAATTGTTCTACCTACTTTGTTCTCATTTTCTTAGAAATTTGAGTGGAAGAATGTGGTGGATATTATATTTGGAGTCTTGGTTTGTATTTAGTTGTGGAGTGAGGTGTAGAATATTGAGAGGAGTAGTAGTATATATGGGGAAATCTTTCTTCTTATTTCTTGCAAATGACATGGTATACAAGCCTATTTATAGATCTTGATGTAGCTAACCTAGAGTGTTCTAATCTAGATGCTTCATTTACATTCTTTTTTAATTTGTCTCTAGATTTTTCTACATCAACTACATCAAATAAGCTTTCTAGAAAATATGTTACAACTTACTAGATTTTTATTTGTACAACTTTCTAGTAACTTCACATTTTCCCTTAGATTTTTAGATTATTCTAATACTCCCCCTAATCTAAAAATCTTGTACTCTTAGATGTATGCTCCAAAAAGTTCTTGATCATTGTTGATGCACTTGTCATCAACCTTCACCAAACATTACACTTATAATTTTCTTGTGCTGGCGCCCATGTCACCGCAACCTCCATTTGCTTCTTCTCCATAGAATATTAGTCTTCTCTTAATTTGGTACTCGTGTTACCAATTGTTACACTGATGCTCTTGTCACTAGCCAATCTCCGAAACTTTATTTTTCCAATTTTTTCTTTTACTATTGGTGCCCATGTCACCAAATATCTTTGCTAATGTACTTGCCATTAGCATCCCTCAAAATAATGTTTCTTCATTTGTTTCTCCACCAAAATTGGCAATTTCATTATTTTTCTTGTACTTACAATTTTTCCCAATGTGATCGAACCTTTTGCATGCAACATTGTGTCTTTCCTTTGAAGTAGCAATTGGCACTAACATGGTTAGTCCTCTTACAAATTTCACAAAAAAGTTTGGAGTCCATGCCTTTGTATTTTGTTGGCTTCTCTTCTTCTCCATCATCATCATTCTTTGATGAAATTTCTTTTTATCTTCTTTCTTCTTTAAAGTTAATTTTGCTTGAAAAGCCATCTCTTCAACTTCTTCATTTGCATGTCTATTTTTTCTTTGTTCATGAGACTCCAATGATCCTATTAATTGTTCAACCGATATTTTTGATAAATCCCTTGTTTCTTCAATTATAGCCACAATGTCATCATATTTATCCGTTAAAGTTAACAAAATTTTCTTAACAATTTTTTCATCTGAAATATCTTCCCCACATGACTTCATTTGATTAACAATTTCAACTACTCTTGAAAAAAAGTCTTTCATTGTTTCACCTTTCTTCATTTTTAAGTTTTCAAATTCACCTCTTAAAGATTGAAGTTTGATACTTCTCACCTTGCTATCTCCTTGAAATTCTTGTTGCAAGATCTCCCACGCCTCCTTTGCCGTGTCGGCCCTTATGATTCTTGGAAATATTGGCTCGGAGAGTGCGTTTTGTATTAAATACAAGGCTTTGGCATCCTTCATCCTTTCTTCCTCAAGCTTTTTTTTTTTGAGCTTCACTTAAAGAGCTTTCATCTTTGTATTCTTGATAGCCTTGATCAACCAATCTCCATATGCCATGTATGAGATCTTAACAATGTTTTCATTTTTAACTTCCAAAAATCATAATTTTCTCCCCCAAAAATTGGAATGGGAAATTGGGTGTTGGCCATTTGGGAAAGATATTGGTATATATGTTGGGTATGTTACAAGCTCTTGATACCAAATGTTAGAAATTTGAGTGAAAGAATGTGGTGGATATTATATTTGGAGTCTTGGTTTGTATTTAGTTGTGGAGTGAGGTGTAGAATATTGAGAGGAGTAGTAGTATATATGGGGAAATCTTTCTTCTTATTTCTTGCAAATGACATGGTATACAAGCCTATTTATAGATCTTGATGTAGCTAACCTAGAGTGTTCTAATCTAGATGCTTCATTTACATTCTTTTTTAATTTGTCTCTAGATTTTTCTACACCAACTACATCAAATAAGCTTTCTAGAAAATATGTTACAACTTACTAGATTTTTATTTGTACAACTTTCTATTAACTTCACATTTTTCCTTAAATTTTTAGATTATTCTAATACATTTTACTTACGGCTTTTATTGATTATGCGACAACTTATTATTTTAGACATCTAAAATACTTCCACAAACAAATCCAATATCTAGATGATTGAATATATACCCTAAATCGATTTGTAAATTATGATTAAAACTTACTTTAATTTTACTTTGAAAAATAATCATGTTTAAGGAATTAAGTGAATTGTTCTACATGTACATATTGTATGAAATAAATGCTAGTAATTAAACTTCTTTTTTGTGATCATGTTAATAGGTTCGACCTCAATTTGCACACGGCGGGAATCATAGCGGGCAGCTTTGGGTTGGCGAACTTCTTCTCCCGTCCATTGGGAGGGTTAGCCTCGGATTATAGTGCCCGTTACTTTGGTATGAGAGGCCGACTTTGGACCTTATGGATCCTCCAAACTGCGGGTGGATTGTTCTGCATTTGGCTTGGCTTAGCCAAAGACCTTGTGACGGCTATAGTAGCCTTAATCCTATTCTCCCTAGGGGCTCAAGCTGCTTGCGGAGCCACCTTTGGGGTCGTGCCCTTTGTCTCGCGACGATCCTTGGGAATTATATCAGGGCTCACCGGGGCAGGGGGAAACGTGGGAGCAGCATTGACACAATTTATTTTCTTCACAGGAGAACGTCTTAGAACCGAAGAAGGTCTAACTTACATGGGAGTTATGACCATTGCATGTACTCTCCCGGTTGCCCTTGTACATTTCCCGCAATGGGGGAGTATGTTTTTCCCTCCCTCTAAGAGTGCTACTGAGGAATCTTACTACACGTCCGAGTACACCAACAACGAGCAAAGTAAAGGGATGCACGAGAGGAGTGTCAAATTTGCTGAAAGTGCGCGATCTGAGCGTGGGAGGAAGGGGAATTCTACTGCTACTCCTAACCAAACTCCATCCCCTAACAATACTTGATTAGTTTTGTAATGCATGCTTATTTTGTATGGTTTTGGCCTTAAAACTTATCTCTTCTTCCAGTTAATTTGTTATAGCATACCTACTCTACAACTTGACTGTTTGTAACTCTCGTTGGTTGATTTGTTTAATGCAAAAGATTACGGGTTTATGTTGATACTTTTGCTGAGTGCGATGATGGTACTAAAAGCATCATACTCTTCTAGCTTGAGTGGCAATTTGTAATAAGAAATATACTCCTATGTTTGATATATGATGGTTTCATTTCCCTTAATCTGTAAAGTACTATCGAGTTTTGGCACATATTGAAAGAATTGGCAGGATGAAGTTAATGAGAGTAAAATAGTGAGAAAATTGACCACACTACAACACATAAACTCGAAGCCATTCAGACAATTCAACGGGCATTCTAGCTTGCGATCGAAACTGAAACGAGACTCACAATTTAAGGACATCCTAAATGGAAAATGGACAGTTAAAAACGATATATCTAGGAAATTGTACAATAAGACGCGAGCCTATTCCTGAAATCAACGACAGCTTCAAAGACTATGTTAGTTCTGATCCTTGGACATGTATCATGTCCGTCAGTCCAACATGAGTAAACATGATAGAGTATAAAAACTCTAACACCGACAAATTTCTCTCTTTCTAAAAACATATTTTAATATAAAACTCTTTGAGAAACTTGAAAGTATTATCACCACCATGATAACGTTAAAGGTTTTAATACTAACTATTAATTGAACTTTAAACTGGCGCAGCGGAATAACTAAAATAAGTTCTCTTCATTGTACAACTATAACAATGGAAATATAGAAAATAAAATAACAACTCATTGACTAATTATGATTCCTCATTAGCTCCCCCATATGAAGTATGCATCATATCAACCTGTAAATTCTACTCGCCAAAATAGGATCATCACAGGGATAAAGCCATAAAACAAAACAAAAAGTGTGTCAGTAAAAATACTGAGTACATGTATATGCGGAATATTAAACACTTTATTTAATAAAACATTCAAAACCTTTAACTTTCATAAACCTTCTTTGGATACTTTAATAAAAATCATTTTTCCTTGTCTAGGTACCTTTCCTAAAGTGTGCACACCCCCAAGTTTAGTATTCCTTACTGAGTCTATTACGAGGGGTTACTACCTTGTCCATATGACTTATACAAAAAGTACATGGGTAAATAATATAATGGCTACCATTCTTGCTAATAAATAACAAGTCGTTGCCCGGGTAAATAATAAAAGCTACCATTCTTGTTAATAAATAACAAGTCGTTGCCTCTTTATAATTGCGATCATAAAATATCATATAACTTATAAAAAACCTTTGGAAATAATCCTCCTTTAAAAAGAATAATAATACTTATAAACTTAGCCATATAAAATCATAAATAAATAACTTATTCATGAAATCATCTTGGAAAACTTTAATTATACATGGGGAAATAATCACTTTTATAATATTAACAAAGCACAACAACAAATAACATTGCACTAGTTGTGCGTGAATGTTGTATATGCTCTAGAAACCATATAATTTGGAAAGTATGATAATTTTAAGAGTAGTAAACTGGCGCAACCAAACTATAGCTTATGAAAATCAAAGTGAGGTATAATAAGTTTAAAAGCATATTACCATTGTAAACTACTAAAGTTTCAGCATGATCATAGAAAACTCATTAAGTTTCATAATGAAACTCATGAAGACGTATTTTTCAATCCAAAATATCAACCCTAAAAACATGATACTATCGTATGCAAACAATATTTAAAGATCTACATATATACACGTACTTTGAAAATTAATAACTACTAGGGAGAAGAGAAAGGGTAGGCTAAGAGGGAGAGAGAGTTTAAACTTGAGACAAGAGTTGTATTTCTCAAATTTGGTGTGAAGAATATGAAGGGAGACCCCTATTTATACTAGTTGGACAAGTAGAGTCAAACTAGGACTCGGGTACTAAAAGATGAGTTTAAGAGAAAAGATAAACAAATCTAGCTGCTAAGATCTAACCAATTTTTATGATCATTCAACAAAAATTCAAAAAAGATATAAATTATCCAACAAAACAAAATTCTATAAGCTTAAATAATTAAAA